>NC_030417.2:28133396-28475271 GCF_001660625.3 Ictalurus punctatus
TCAATAATCACCAATAACACAATTAGCTGCGCTCATCAGTCAATTAATTATTAATCAACGAATGAATTAATTAAAGAAACCAAATAGTGTTCTGAAATTCAAATCTGACGTTATTTTACAGGACGAGTATTTCACTGACATTTCTAATAGGCTTTTATTTATTTATTTTTTTTATTTTCAAGCCCGTATCATTGCGTCTGTTCTGTAGTCGAGTGTGTGAATGCCAGGACAGAGTGGGATGTCGGCGGTGGCCTTTGCGAGGAAAAGCGAGTGTGGGAGCGAAACTGAGAGAGGGTGAGCGAGCGAGGGTGGGAGAGCGTTTCTCCATCCTTGTGGAAATGGCCTGTAATTGCTACGTGGGGCAGTGGGCCTGTAATTAACCAGAGAAGAGGAGCTGGAACAGAGGGGCAGGCTGCGAGGCCGACCTATTCTCTCTGCTTTCATCTTTTAAAAATTACACTGAAATGTGTTCAGGTTAGCAAAGTGAAATAAAAGGTTTGGGGGGGGGGGGCGTTAGTCTTGACACATGACCGGTGAAATGAAAAAAATTTCTAAACTCTAAGATTTACATTTCCCCCCCTCCTTTTTAGTGTTACAGTGCCCTCCACTAATATTGGCACCCTTGGTAAATATGAGCAAAGAAGGCTGTGAAAAATTGTCTTTATTACTGAACTTTTTGATCTTTTGTTTAACAAAATGCTCTGCTGTCATGGATATCAAACAATTGCATAAATCAAGTTTATATATATAATATAAAAGCTTTGTTAAATATAGATGTGCAACAATTATTGTCACCCTTTTAGTCAATAGTTTGTGCTACCTCCCTTTACCAAGATGACAGCTCTGAGTCTTCTCCAATAATACCTGATGAGGTCGGAGAATACATGGCAAGGGATCTGAGACGGTTCCTTCAGATTTCGAGGTCCACGTTGGTGGACTCTCCTGTTCAGTTCACCCCACAGGTTTTCATTTAATATCTGTTGATATTTGACAGTCCATGATGCCATGCATCCTAGCAAGATGTCCAGGTCCTTTGTCAGAAATCCTTCCAAACAACTCGGGGTGATGTAGGTGACTTCAGATTGTAGTTTTGGAGACTTTCTGACCCCAAGACGCAACTGACTTCTGCAATTCTCCAGCTGTGATCCTTGGAGATTTTTTTTTTTCCACTCGAACCATCCTCTTCACAATGCGTTGAGACAATATAGACACACGTCCTCTTCCAGGTTTATTCATAACATTTCCAGTTGACTGGAACTTCTTAATTATTGTCCTGGTGGTGGAAATGGGAATTTTCGATGCTTGCGCTATTTTCTTATAGCCGCTTCCCATTCTGTGAAGCTCAACAACCTTTTGCTGCCCATCACAGCTATATTCCTTGGTCTTACCCATTGTTGTGAATGACTAAGGGAATTTGGCATATGTGTTACCTCATATTTCTACCCCTGTGAAACAGGAAGTCATGGTTGAACAATTTCCTGTTCCTAATCACCCTTGTATACTCAAAATGTAAATCTCAATGGGAATTCATAAGGGTGCCAATAATCGTTGCACACCTACATTTAACAGACATTTTATTTTGGATGAACCTGTGTTGTTTTTGAAATTATTTGATATCCATGAGAGCAGAGTATTTTTGTGAATTTTTTTTTTTTAAACAAAAGATCAAAAGGTTAAACAATAAAGACAAATTTTCACCGCCACCTTTGCTCATATTTACCATGGGTGCCAATATTAGTGGAGGTCACGGTGTATACAATAGAGATCATGTATGTTGTGTGTTTTTAAAATAAGGGTTGCGTAGATCAGAAGATGGAGCCCAATAGACCCATTTCGACTGCATTGTCGTATACATACATAATTGCAATGAAAGTAACTGAACCTTCCCACAGCGCCAAAACTACTAGTAACTGGTTTACTGACCATGGTCTTACTGTGCTTGATTGGCCAACCAACTCGCCTGACCTGAACCCCATAGAGAATCTGAGAGACACCACACCCAACAATACACACGAGCTGAAGGTCGCTATCGAAGCAATACCATAAATATAGAAATACAATAACATACTTTTCAGAAGGTCGACATTTCTGTATTATGAAGTCTTCATTGTAATATTTTGTGCTGCTGGATCTTTTGGTTTCCGTGAGCTGTAAGCGGTAATGATCAGGATTAAAACAAAAAAAAAGGTGTGGAAATATTTCACTTTGTCCAATGAATCAAGAATATGTGAAAGTACCACTTTTTGAATTAAATTAGAGAGAAAAATAATTTTCCCACCATATTCAAATTTTTTTAGCTGCGCCTGTAATTAAACAGTTCAAAAAAAAAAAAAGGTTGTGTATGGCTAAAAACATGTAAATACATGTCTCGTCAACCATTTGTTTTCTCTTTTTTGTTCGTCAGTCCAAATCTCAAGAGGGCATCACATTTCTGCAAAACCTGGTTCGTTTTGTTTTTTGGGGTTGTTGTTTTGTTTTTTTTTTGGCACTTTGCAGCTCACGGCTCAGTATAGGAGCCGACACGCCTTGAAGACTTTCCCTGTGGCAACAAACCTAAAGGAGCAGCTTTAATGCTGATGTGGAGGCTCCTTTCATAAATCCTAAATGAACATTCATAATAACAGCATATTTTCCTCACTTAAAGTGTGTTTATTGTTAGGCTTAAATTATGTGAGCGTTTTCCAGACAAGTCCCTGTGACATAGCCGTTACTATAGAAAAGCTAAACATATTAGAACTAGTATTTAATATAAACCCGTGAATTAAAGTATAGCCCGAATTACTGTCAGAGCTGCTGTAATAGAAAATTAATCAACACCTTCTGACCAGTCAGATTTGAGAATTCAGTCGCAGGCTTGGTGTCCAACCCTGAATACCTGGGCGGCCGTCGCTCAGGTGGTAGAGCGGGTTGTCCACTAATCATAGGGTTGGCGGTTTGATCGCAGGCCCACATGACTCCACATACCGAAGTGGCAAGGCACTGAACCCCAAGTTGCTCCCGATGGCAAGCTAGCGCCTTGCATTGCAGCTCTGCTATGGGAAACAGTGTAAAGCACTTTGTAGAACCGCTAAGGTTTAAAAAGGCTCTATATAAGTGCAGATCATTTACGTAATTCCAGCACATTCTCTGTATGTCTACATTTTAAAGTCCATCCATGACCGAATTTAGAGTTCCGTTATTTTTGTTATCTGTTGTAGCACCTCTGACTTTCCCACTTAAAGCAAGGTCTCATTAATGCCTCATGCACACATTTTAAAGGATGAAAATGTGATGAAGGCTGTGGACGACTCCCTTTTTGGAGCAGTCGTGTGTGTGTTTGTGTGTGCGAGAGAGAGAGAGAGAGAGAGAGAGAGAAAGCACATGATGTTCTGTACAATAGAGATCTGTTCCACACCAAGCCTCTGAGTCATATGCAGGTCCAAAAGTTTATCTGTACGGATTTTGGATTGCCTAAAAGACTGCTGAGTTTCCAAAACGTGCTGACGTTCAGATCTGTATCTGTCCAGACCTGTGCGCCGTATCGATTTCACTACGACGTCGTTCGAGCGCTCCACCGCATGAGGGTCCGAGGTGCACCGTTTAACGTACACGCACTTTCAATTTCCAGTCGTGATTTCAGGAGAAATGCCTTCACCACACCTTTAGTCACGAAGGTGTTCACAATCTGTTCTTAATTAAATACTCAAAGAATCAATCAAAAGGGATGAGGCGAAGAACTAAACCCACTGGTGTTTCCATGGACACCGATGCTGGTGTGGAGTGTTGTGTAGAGGGGTCAGAGGTTACAGTGCTGATGAGCTCTGACTAATAACTGCTTCTGTGGGCAAGTAAAAAAGCAAATCCAGAAGTACAGTACTGTATCATTTCCCACTCAATCTCGCAGTAAAGTGGAGCATCCATTAGCACTTCTATTATGTGTTTAAAATCTCAAACGTGATGTGTAGGAACGGGATATTCTTCTTAGAAATCGGCACGTCCAACATTTTCAAACATTTACACAAAATCAGAGCAAACACTCCAGCATTCCAAGGAGCTTGCACTTTTTCTAAATTCTCCCAGATTTGGGCCAAGACGCGTCATGTGACGTTAGCACACCACCCATTCAACCAAAGCCATGTGCGTCGGACACGAGTAGAGCTAAAAATACTCATTTACCAACAAACATCACTAGGAAAGACCGTGCAAAACAATTTTGTGCGATTGCAGTTTCGCCAATTAAAGAAGCCCCCCCCCCCCCCCCCAAAAAAAAAAAAAAAAAAAAAACAATCAAATTGCATCGCGAGTCAGTCAAGCATTTTTGGCCGCAACAATTACAACAAAACAGCTCTGCGAAATCCTGTATGGAGCAGGGAATGGATTCTAAAATGTCTGAATATCCAGCTTCCTCGGAGTGTTTTGTTTAGTTAAATCATATGACGGCTGCCACTTGGTAGGGTGCATCCTCCAAGCCCCCCCATCCACATTTTTTCAAACTGCTGCTCATATGCGTCACAGCATGAGGAAAGCATTATCCGCCCCTTTCTGCATACAGGATTTCTGCGATTGGCTACTGGTGCTATTATTGACAGGCAAGAGAGTGGAGAGCATGCTCAATTTTGCTCCCTCACCTCCCAGCCACGGGTAACTGAAATCATCAGGTTTGAAACTTGCCGTCTCCTGACTGTAGGGCAAAAGATTTTCTGTTGCAACACAGAATAAATTGATGGTTTTAAAGTGGATATCATGGTGTATAGGGACACAGGTAATGTTGTCTCATGTCAAGCTAAACACTAAACACTAAAGCCTTTGTGGAAGTGCCATACCAGCTACTTCTGTACTTCTGTGGTGGTGTTTTTGTTTTGTTTTGTTTTGTTTTTACACACTGGGACTGGTTACTAATAGCCACCAAACTTCCCTCATGCCTGAACAACTGACCATGTTTATATTCTTTTTATATTCTTTTATATTTATATTCTTAAGCCTTAACAGGATGACCAGTAGAGTGTTGCAAAAAGCTAGTTGGCCTTTTTGTTGTGTTCTGCCAGTTTGATCTATATTACAGACAAGCAGTATGGCACTCCAGGGGCCTCAGTGCAATCCTGATCACTGGTTACTGTCTGTGTGAAGTTTCACATATCCTCCTGTGGGCTGCCGTGGGGTTTTCTCGTATCTTCTCACCTTCCCAAAAAACTTTCCAGTAGGTGGACTGGCTATATTAAATTGCCTCTGGGTATGAACGAGTGCACCCATGGTGCCCTGTGATGGACCGGCATCACATAGTAGTGTGTGTTCATGCTTCGTGCCCAGTGTTCACAGGATACTCTCTGGATCCACTGCATCTCCGACCTGAATGAATGAATGAATGAATGAATATAACAAATATTAAACTTTTTTTTATTTTATTTAATTTTTTTATTTACAGTATTTGGCAGACGCTCTTATCCAGAGTGACTTACACTTATCTCATTTATAGAACTGAGCAATTGAGGGTGAAGGGCCTTGCCCAAGGGGCCAACAGTGGCAGCTTGGCTGGGGCTTGAACTCCTGACCGTCTGATCAGTAACCCAGAGCCTTTAACTACTGAGCAACCACTGCCTCTATAAATATGTTGTTGTGGTTGTGTTTTTGTTTTGTTGTTGTGGGGTTTTTGTTGCTGCTGCTGTTTTGGGGTTTTTTTGTTTTGTTTTGTTTTTTGGGATTTCTTGTTGGTCAATTTGTTGTTTATATATAGAAATGAAAAGAATATATAGAAATCTTGATATATGAAACTTTCTGACAGTCTTCCTACCCAGATCAGTTTGAAACAGTTTCATTCATTAAATCTGGGCTTCCCAAACTTTTTGCCAGTTCAACCCTTTCAGCCCAAATTATTTGCTTTAAATAGGCCTTACTTCTTGAGACTATAAGTAGGCTATCTGAAACGTTTGTAATAAATGGCGAAGCATGTTACCTTTCAGGTTGTGAAGTGCGTTAACCTCTTTTACTATTTTTGTTCGTTTGTTTGGTTTTGATTATTGCAATTTTAATGTTAAAGCCAGTGCAATACCTCCATGAACCCCTAGCATTTGGGGAACCCTCGGTTGCTAAACCCTGGTTTTTAATCAGACTATCATTTTCTCATTGGTATAATATTTGTTGGCTATTCAGAGAGCAAAAGTGGCTAAAATGCTCATCTCTAATATCTCCTGCACAAGGCGATGCTTTTAACCGTATTACATGTGAGCATCAACATGACTGTTAAACCAAACACGTTTCGCAGCCTCTCTAGGAACCATTAGTCATTTGCATAAAATCGAGCTAGTTACGCCATAATCATGCCAGTTAATGCAAAGTAATAAGAGTCGATGCATTCCGTCTAACATCATGCTGTTAATGTGTCATGCTAACACTTGTAACTGCAGGTTGCTTATCATTGACACCGTGTGAAAACTGTTTTCTCTAAGCACTGCGCTCTCGCATGCTCCCGAATGCATACCTGCGCTCGCTACCTGCTGAGTGATTTTGAACCCAGTCCTTGGCAGTAAGTTCGGCTTGGCAGTTGTTTCCGAAAAGCTGGAAGCGGTGCTTATGCCATGCATACCATGCAGTACTACATCATGAGCAAGATGTACAAGTGCCCTTCCCAGGAGCTGAAGCCTAACTAACAGGAAAGGGTGAAAGCTTGAGTGTGCTGTAGGGTGAATGCAGCAGAAAACGTTTCCCTTTTTGAAGCTCTATTCAGACAGAGAGAGATGTACACGCCCTGACCACTTTGATTGGCACACCTGTACACCTGCTCACTCATGCAATCCTCCAGTCATCCAAACATGTAGCAGCCGCTCTGTGCAAAACGTCATGCCGGTACAGGTCAGTGCGTGCGTGATGAAATCCTTTTCTGCTCACTACGCTTGTCAAGAGCGGTTATTTGAGTTGCTGTTATTTGACTTCTTTGTCAGTTGAAACCTCTCATATCAACAAGGTGTTTCCACCCACAGAACTTCCACACACCGGAGTTTTATTTGGTATTGTTTTTCGCACCATTTGGTGTAACTGTGTGAAAATCTCAGGAAATTAGTTCCTTGAAATCCTCAAACCAGCCCATCTGGCACCAGCAACCATGCCACGAGATCCCATTCTGATGTTTTGAAGGGAACATAAACTGAATAGATTGCAGGCATTAAAGGGCTGCCCTGTATCTGTGCATCTGCACATTCTTGCATCTGGATAATCTACATTCCTGCTTGCTGAAGCGAGCAAACATAGAAAAAGGGATCTTTGGGAAATGTATTTGATTCTGGCCATCTGGCAACCTCGTTGAAAGAGGTGTGTGTGCATGCGTGTGTGTGTGTTTATTATATCTTGATATGATTAAGTCATGGGGCTGAACAGAAGGCCTGGTGATACCTAGTTGCATTACTCTGTGTACCTTCATCCTAATTGCACACAGCATGTGCTCTGGGCTCGTTTATGCAGCCCTGCTACATTCTATTAACTCACCGGCGTTGCCAAATCACTCATTAAACTGGGGGAATCTACATCGCAGGTGGCCACGGTGGTGTATCACAACTATCTTGTCTCTCTTGATGGGATGGTGAGACAAACTGAGCCAGATGGAGAGAGAAATGGGAACACTCCTGGAGGAAACATTTTAACAGCGTGACTGGGATGAAATCCTAACACACGCACACACACACACACACACAAAAAAAAAAAAAACCCAAGCAAGTTATCTAAAGCATTTTCATCAAAAGCTCAATGAATAAGAAATGCTATTATGGCTGGAAAGAGAGGGTGGAAAATTTATAGAGAACGTCCTCCTGTGGAGACGAGCACTCGCAAGCCTTTATTTCTCTTTAGGATTTATCCGAGTACTAAAGCATTACTTGTATATGGGTGTATATACTGTGTAAAGCGACCTTGGGACTGAGAGCGGCGCTATATAAATTAAACATATTACTGCACTCCTCGTATTGGAACCAGATGTAGTGGAGTGTGTGTGTATGTATGTATGTGTATATATATATATATATATGTATGTGTATATATATATATATATATATATATATATGTGTATATATATGTATATGTATATGTATATGTATGTATATATATATATATATATATATATATATATATATATATATATATATATATATATATATATATATATATATATATATATATATATATATATATATATACATATATATATATATGTGTATATGTGTGTGTGTGTGTGTGTGTGTATATATATATATATATATATATATATATATATATATATATATATATATATATATATATATATATATATATATATATAATGGTTTATTTTTCAGTTCACAGTAATGCACTCCAAACATTCTCCATACACCTTTTCCGAACGTGAGGGAGCCCATGTGACTTGAGATCACGTGAGACAGGGGAGGGGCAACCCTTCCAGAAGGTGTCGGTTAATATTCAAGAGTTCATAACACGTGTGCAGCTCGTTCCAGATTAATATGTCGACTGGCTCGTCTCCCATGTTGTTGGAGAGAAATAGACTGCTCCTTTCCTGTATTTTTGAGCGGTAACTTGTACTGGGTTACTCCGCTGTGAAACTGAGGAGCTCCCACATAAAATGTGTAAAAGTTGGCACAAATGAGTGAGCTAGTTTTCTTTAATATGCAATTCAACAGGGTTTTTTTTTGTTTTGTTTTGTTTTTTTAAATAAATATTTCATTGAACAATATCGTAAGATGGCTGGACATCTTATGGACTCTGGATATATTCTCAATACAAGGTTAAGGTTTCTGTGATATTGTCAATACAGTTTTGTTTTTGTTTTGTTTTTTTGCACCAACAGGATTGGTCACATATTTTAACCGCAGATTTATTTTGAACATGAGATGCCGTGGCTGCCATGTGTCACTTTGTGTCACTGTAGTTCGTAGGGTAGATCGAGCAGCACACAACATGGGAAAACAAAGCAGAGAACTGGAGAAAGAAACCGAATGGAGCAGCTGTACACATTCAGCCCTGCAGTGGAAAAGAGGTTCTCGATGCATGAGTTTAGAGTTCTTGTTTCTGGTCAGGTCACAGCCTAAGGCTGCGTCCGAATATCCCTACTAATCTACTATACGCTAGGCAAAAAGCAGCAGTGTTCATGAAACAGTAGGTGAGCAAAACCCGGAGGACCTACCGCTTACGCTGAGACTCTGCCCTAGGGAACGGATGGATCCCATAAGTAGGGCTGATCGATTATAATTATGATTTTTTTGGTCAATATTGAGATCAAAATGATTAAACACGATTACTCATTGACTTTGGAATCATCACGCGTTTATCGAACTTTATCAAAATAAATAAATAAATAATTTATTGCATTTGTAACAGTGGATTTCCTTGAATATAATTCAACTGGAAAACAATATGTAAAACTATATATATATATATATATATATATATATATATATATATATATATATATATATATATATATATATATATATATATATAATATAAAACTAAATATGAATTGGATCACTTTGCCTCTACATGTACTTTACCTACTTATTTGATCTATGGATAGCTGTTTACATTTGTTTTTTTTATGCTTTTGCATGAAATTTCTGTGTTTTCTGCATCTCTTTGTACTGTGTTGA
Source organism: Ictalurus punctatus (assembly GCF_001660625.3). Lineage (NCBI taxonomy): Eukaryota > Metazoa > Chordata > Actinopteri > Siluriformes > Ictaluridae > Ictalurus > Ictalurus punctatus. Next base: position 28,142,999 of record NC_030417.2, read on the forward strand.
TGTCTCTCTTGTAGGCAGGCGGAGCACGTCACGTGACGCATTTCGGCGAATCGCACCGCCAGAAATGAACTTTAAACTTCCTTAGCCAATGAAATTCTGTTTCACACTGTTTAGTGAGCTCTTGAAAGGAAATGAGCATATTTAGACCAGCTGTCATGACTCTAGAGGAAATGGGCTTTCCTGTGTTAACAAACATTATTTCTTTTTGATCCACGTCGGACTCTTTGAAACCAAATTGTTTCCAAACGGCTGAACTGGTTTAACCTTTTCTTGTCGACCGAAGGCTCTCTTCCTGTCATCTAGGCTTGAGCTGAACTAAAAATGCCACAGCTTGGCGGGGAGTGAGTTCGGCCTTCTAGGGAGGGGCGAAAGCGTGCCGCTGTGAAGAAGAATGGCGAACGGTTTTTAAGAAGACAAAACGAGAACGTTGCAAAACGTCACAATGCGGCACTGTAATCTCATTATCTCGATTATTTTGTTTTCAGTCGTCGGAGGCCGTGATCAAAATTGTAAATTCGATTAATCGCACGGCACTAGCCTTAAGGCAACGGGACTGGTGCGGAAGAGCTGTCCGAATCAAAAATGGTGGAAGAGAGCACGTCGGCTCTTTTGAAGTTGTAGGTCACATGACGATGCCGACATCGCGACTGTAGTATGTCCGGATTGTGTTCATACTACACACGTACTGATCAGTACATACTGTATCAATGGCTGATCAGTAGGCACGGAATCGAATGAAGTAGGTACTGTCCCAGTAGGCGAGTTTGGATGCAGTCTGTGTGTGATTCTAGAGATCTTTAATATAGCACCTTTTGCTTATTTAACTGTAACACGCCTGCTTCAGCTCATCAGTTAATGACTAGGTTCAGTAGGTAGAGTCTGTTAGAGCGAGGAAATCACCTATCTGCATGATGCATGACTGCAGGTGAGCACACGGTGTTCTTTATCTGCTGTGACTTCTTAAAAAACAAACAAAAAAAACCACACACACAGCTTGTAGTTTTTTTTTTTTGTGTATGTACTTGCCTCCTCCCTTATCTTTTTTTTTTTTTTTCCTTTCTCTTGGCTTATTTTTTCAGCTTTCCTGCCATGTCACTGAAGTAGAAATGGTGTGTATGCCCCCCTTAACGCGAGTCAGGAATAACCCAGCTCTCCGCCGAAGTGCCTGCCGGCCTCGGGTTCCAATTAGCTCCTGCAATTAGCCTGGCAGATGTAGCACAAGAGGACTGGGATGGATGATAAATTTAGCAACGCAGACAAAATATGGAGAATAAAACCCTGCTTCCACCTCCTCCCCTTAAGCGCGCCATGAATTCTAGCACGTTTGATTCATAAGCTCACGGAATTCATATTACACCTATGTCACATGAAAATCGTTTCTTAGCCATGGTGATGCCAGCAAATGTTCTGGGCGAGATAATGATGCTCTTTGTTAAAGAGCGCGAGTGTGTGTTTGCACATCTTGTTCAGCAGGGAGCGGAGCGCGGCTGCCGTCCCCCTCACTGTTCTAACCGAAGCTCAGGGCGTTTGTATGAGCATATAACAGGAGTACTGCCATGGAGTCTGCTGCCTGTTATGTAAACCTCCCACCTTCTCTCTCTCCCTCTCTCTCCCTCTCTTCTTTCTTCTTCCTCCGATAAAGCTTGTTAAAACTGGAGTGTTTTGCATGCAGCCTGTTTCGGGAGGGAAGGACCGGGAGAAAAGCATTAGCAGCAAACCTAGGAAGAACGTAGAAGAGGGAGAAGAAAAAGACCTTGAAGACCTCTCAGCCCCCTTGCAGACATGGAGGGGTCTTTCATATGGCTGGGAGATTTACTGACGTGCTGCTCATCGCTGTTTTGACTGGCGCGCACACTCCTCCTCTCCACATCACTGCCCTTTATTCGATATCAGGCTGAGCTAATGATGATCTTGAAAGGATCGAACAAGATCAACATTTATTGAGCCCCATTTAAAATAAATAAATAAATAAATAAATAAAATCCTGCAGGTGGTATTCCCACAATAATTATTTTAGCTCATGTTGAAGGGGTTTTTTTTTTTATTATTTTTTTTAAAAATACAAAACCACCACGTACTTTGTGCTACTTCTCAATGTCTTTTTATCAAGTGTTCTCGAGAACCGTCATAGGTCTCGTTAATATTCAGTCTGAACCCGAGGTACTCTGTGGGATTTCTACATTTCCCCCCCCACTGTTCCAAAGACCTGTCTGAGGTTCAATTAGTATTCACGCTGCTCACTGTGACTTTGGGTGATGGTTTATTTTATATAACGTGTGTATTTACATACAGCCTAATACTTCTACAAAGTGCTTGTACGTACCGGTCAATCAGAATAAAGGTAACCGGGTTATGCAGTGAGGGAACAGTGGCTTAGTGGTTTTCATATGAGTCTTTGAGAAATTTCAAAACTCATTAGACGCATTATTTACTACTCCATTATTTGCCTTTACACCATGTGTATATCATATCGAATGGATTCAAAGCATGTTATAAACAGTTAATTCTCACATATACACACATTACAATTAGCAAGCTTGCCTCACACCTCCAGGGTTGGGTGTTCATATCCTACTTCCACCCTCCACCAGAGTTTGAATGTTCTCACCGTGCTTCGGGGGTTTCCTCCAGGTACCTATCCAAAGACATGCGTTGTAGGCTGATCGGTATATCTAAATTGTATATAGTGTGTGAATGTGCATGCAGTTGTGCCCTATGATGGGTTTTCACCCCGTCCAGGGTGTCTCCCACCATGTGCGTAGTGTGTAGGGTAAGCGGTGTGGAAAATGGATTGATAGTTCCAATCAGAATGAAATATCGGTATAATCAAATTATCCTTATCGGGAGTGGACAAAGCGTAAATGAGCTTTGCTTTTTTTGTTTTTTAATTTTATTTTATTTAGTTCTTCAGTATTTCTACATACCTGCAGGTTCCTGCCTCAGAAACCAAACTGGTCTACCATCAGGCAGATTGTACCTGGACTGCAGCCCATGCTATAGTTGCAGCATTCAGGATGCGTCACAAATCTATGAAGTTTAAACATGGCTTTCTTTCCAAATGAACGTTCACAGCTTCTTTCGTAAAAGGCAGTAAGGAGTGGGGCTCGTCATTCCCTGGTCGTTAAACCTATTAATCCGCTGAGCAGCTACCATAAGGAAAATGGTTTTTTTTTTGGGTGGACAAATTAGTAGCCTGGACAGGAAATCTGCTTGCGCACCCATGCTACTTTGTCCTTGCTAATAGAAGAAAACGCCCATATAAACACTTGTATCCTTGACTTTCCTTATCTGATTGTGCACATACATTTGTGTGTGTGTGTGTTTTGAGTTGCAGTGTGCACCTGGTGCAAAAAAAGTGTAAACAGAGTTCATGTTCATCACGTTAATATACTTAAAATCATTGTGAGGGCGGGTGGTGGGATGCGCATCAGACTAATGTTTTGACGGCGAAGTAAACTTGGCACGGCGTCAGACATTCAGTGAGGATGTTGTTAGGGGAAGTGGTAGCTCAGTGGTTATGAAGTTGGAATACTGCTCAGAAGGTCGTGAGTTCAAATCCCAGCACTGCCAAGCTTCCACTGCTGGGCCCTTGAGCAAGGCCCTTAACCCTCAACTGCTCAGTTGTATAAATGAGATAATTGTAAATCTCTCTGGATAAAAGAGCGTCTGCCAAATGCTGTAATATAATGTTGTGGCTGTAAAGGTACACAGTAAAAAAAATTTTTTTTAAGAAAGTTATTTCTTGGGCAGTTTTCCCAGGCAGTGGCTTTTAACATTGATAACATTATAAAGATGATTAATGAAGGCAGTCTGTCTGGGTTACTGATAAGTTACTGCATTCATTTCTGGATTTTTCTGCTGAATATTGGGCAAATATCAAATAATGAGCTATTTTTAGCGTGGGCTTCAATAACCCCCCCCCCCCCCATATTTTATTGAGGAAAAAAACGTACTTCCTGTCATATAGATACAATACCATTCTCATTTTTTGTTATACATACATATACACACATATACACACATATATGCATGCATACAGAGTGTAGAAACGAAAAACAAAATTAAAGAGTACAATCAACTGAACAACCCCCACCACCGACTCATCATGGCTGACCAATATCTGTATCTGCTTATTTATATATTGCAAAATCCAACAACAGGGGAAAAAAAAAAATCAAGTGGGAAGTGCTTTTAAATAAAGCGTTACCATTTATTAAAAAAAAAAAAAAAAAAAAAAAAAAAACTAGCAGGAAAAAAACTTGTCAGTGCGACCCCTCTTCTTATATTTTATTTTCTCGAGTTTAAAAAAAAAAAAAAAAAAAAAAAAATCAAGAAAGGCTCTTTTTAATAATAACATTTGGGTAACGATTTGCAGAGATGAAAATGATTAAAGGCGATTAAACACGAAAAATACGTATACGTATCCTATTAAGACACAGCTATTGTTATATTCATATTTACACTCGCACAAAATAAAAAAAAATTTAAAAATTTGTTTCCAATTTTTAGCTGTACAGTTTCAGTGAGTGTGTGTCCACTGTAGAGTCAGATTTTTGTTCTTGTCTGACCGCAGTGGAACCCAGTGTAGTGTTCTGTTGTTGTGGCGCTCCTCAAGGTTCGATGCGTTGTGCATTCTGCGATGCGTTCGAGTTTTATTCGAGTTACCGTAGCCTTCCTATCAGCCGAAACAGATCTGGCCTCAGAGCTATCTAATCATCAACAAGGCACTTTTGTTCCAAGAACTGCCTCTAACTGGATGCTTTTTGTTTTCCGCGCCATCCTGTACACTCTCTCGAGCCTGTTGTGCATGGAAAAACCCAGATCATCAACGGTTTCTGAAATACTCAAGCCAGCCCACCTGGTTCTGATGTTTGATGTGAATATTAACTGAAGTTCTTGATGGACATCTTCATGCTTTTATGCGTTGTGCTGCTGCTACATGATTGGTATAGAGGTATACATGTGTTCTACCTCACTATTCTTATTCTTCATATCCTCTTTAACACTTCATCTTGTACTAGTTTTCTTAAATGTAAAATGATTATGGTAATGACAACATGGTCACTGTTGATTTTGGAATCTGCCAGTAAAATATTTCAATATAAATAGAACCACTCCTGGTCGAACACTAGAAAGCATCCCAAAGACCAAAAAAAAAATAATTGGATAGTATCTCCTGTGCGCTCAGACTGGGGTTGGGGTAAGAATATCTGCGCAAGGAGGTCATTCAGGGGGAGTCTCCCGTCATAGAAATGTTGTTTTTATCCAGCATCCTTTTCTCCATCGCTCTTCTGCTCTGTTCAAGCACTCTCCTCAGTGTGCTGATTTGCTGAGCCATTCCAGGCTTCATTGTCCCCGTCAGGGCCAGACCCACTTTCCGAGCTGTGCACAAACTTCAAGGTGACCTTGCTCTCTGGTCCATTAAGGCAGAGAGGAACGAGCCTGCTTTCATGCCTCACAGTAAGTATGCTCTACCCCTTCATCCACAGGTGACCATCTTTGTGATTTACGCCTCTGTTAACGAAACCTGCATCGTAAAACATTAATATAAACTAGCAGCATCGAGTCGTCTAGTATCTATAAATACCTGACCTAAATCAGCCAACTCCATTCGGCTCAAATCTATCTTCCGCTCCCCATATCCAATATGGGTTTTGACCTGCTATTTTTCAACCCATCGACGTGTACTAAGGATGCAGCTAGCACTCAGGTTTACGGTCTATTTCTGTTCTGTTTCGGCACTCTGCACGCCTGCGTTCACAAAATTTCCAGCCCGGGTTCCGCTTGCTTTGAGCCGCTCCATTGGAAAGCCGTATCACGAGTAGGGGTGGGATTCTCTTGATTTGATTTCGATTGAAGGTATTCGTAAAATTGATTCTATATAAATCTTTTTCTAGACTGCATTTTAAGTTTGAATCTTTCTAGTGTAACAACTTGCTGCTTTCAAAACATCATGAAAAATAAGGCAAACGTTTCAAAAACGTTTGGCTAAATATCGTTCGTCATTTGGTGTATACAAAGCAGGCTGTGAAATAAATGTCGTATGTGGCATACTTCTGAATCGGTCATGTCAAGAATTAATTTTTTTTTTTTTTTTTTATACACGGACTGTGCTGGAAAGATTGTTCTGTATTTGACCTTCTCTAAAATGACCAGTGGAAATAACCCCAGTAGGGATGGGTGACATCATCTACCAGTAGAAATTCACCTCACAATAAGAGTGTCTTGTCGCGATGATAACGATAAAGCCTAGTTGATGACGTGTTTGTGTGCGACGGCCTGCGACCCATTCGTAGCTCGCATGCAGAGCGAAAACGAGTCCGGCGGAAGGCGGACGTGAAGCCGAGGAGGAGTTTATCAGTAAACGAGGAGCTACCTATACAATCTGGAACTTTTTTTTTTTGCTTACTGAAAATCAGTTTTACTTTTAGATCAATGTTTGTGTTTCTGAGGTTCTCAATACTGCATGTAGCCGTCACGTATAGCTAGAAACGGCGGCGAATGGCACTGTATTTATATCGTTATCGCAATAAATACCATAAAATATCGTGATGTAGTTTTGAGTCCATTTCATCCATCCCTAAACCCTAGGTAATGTATATCTCATCCGAATTGACATGTAGGTAAAGATTCCATTACATCCTGTGAGAAAAGAGGTTTTGTGCTTTTTAAAATAAATAAATAAATAAATAAAATTGATCGTGTTTCCTATTGTACTGAAAAGAAACCCCAAAACAGAGTATTGTGAGTTTAAGAAGTTGCAGAATGGTGAAATATAGACAGTGTATAAAAGGACTTTCTAGCACAGGTACAGCACATATACATGTAATAGCCATGTGACCTAGTAATGATCATGACCCAAGGGATCAAAGCAATGAATTTGGATCTCCAGAAAGTCTTCGCCCTGTCATCGGGAGATCGCTAGTTTAATACCCGAGGATAAAGCGGCCTATCGCTAGCAGCTGCCAGCCCAACACTAGCCAATCACGTCCATTTGTGAGCTCACGTTTGCCGAAGAAGGCGGATTGAGCTTTCCTCCAAAAGCATTGCGCCACCCAGTGACGCAACGTGAGCAGCAGTTCATAAAGATGTGCTTGGCTGCCTTCATTTGTCTCAGGGGAAGCACATGTTAGCCTTCATCCTCCCCAGTTGGGAGCTGTTATTTGATAGGAGAGAGCTTGATGGTGGGTGCTGCGTTGACAGTGGCAGGTGACCAAATTGGGGAAACAAACTTTTAAAATTAAAATGAGGAGTAAGTTATAAACCTAGAATTTTCATTGTAGTCATTACTAGACTCCAGAGACTGCCTGTGTACGGCCATTCATCCCAAAATATCAATGTAGTTGCCTGATTTCAAAAAAAAAAAAAAAACTAAATAAAGAAAGCACAGTGAGTCAGACAGCTGACCATCACCTCACACAGGTAAGATCAGGACTTGAGCCATGTTTGCACATGTTTGCAGCGCTTGTTCCGTTTGGGTGGTACAGAGAAGGGATAATGGAGGTAGAATATCGATCTAGTCATTGTGCGAGAACGGGAGCAAGAGGGAGGAACACGGCAGTGCGCTGTACTCTCAGCTCGGGAAGTTGGTTAACCCTGCAGCCCTGGCACTGCTGCCGCTCTAATTGGAGAAAGGCCTGAAGGAAAAGGGGACAGAGCTGTGAGTGTTATGACAGGTACCTGCACAGCTGAGCTTCAGCTCCACGATTATGTGAAGGGGCGTGTTCATGTTGGTCACTTTCAGAATGGTGCTTAGAGGGGTTTTCCGTTTCGCCTTTTCCACCTCGCGAGATATTCACACTTTAACATAAATGTTAAGCGTAAAAGACATCCTAGTTATCTCTCCAACGTCACCCGACTCCAAAACTCAGGAAACTGGTTCACAGGCGTCTGTAGGTTTCTCTCTTCCACCCTCACAGTCAGCGGCAGGTTGCCTCCTTCGGGAACAGACGTACACGAATAGCATGATGCGTACGTGTCACAACAATGCGCAGTGGGGTCGAGGTTGGGGAGGAATACGAGCGGATTCTGTTCGTTGGATGCTTGCACGATTGTTGCCAAATCTCACCCTCTTTCCTCAGTTGATCATTTCACTTGGATACTGTAGACTTGTACCTCTGAACTGCTGCTGTAATCATAAAGACCATCAGTGCTCATACGGGTCCTTTTACCACTGAGCGTTGTTCCACTTTATAGTATACAACCGGGAAAGAACGATGATTAATGTAGACTCCTTTTGAGTCTGCTTCCCTTGAAGGCTTCTTCCTCGTGTTTTCATCGCCTCTGACTCGCTCATTAGGGATCTAAATATAAATCTACATTCGGATTTTTTGGGAAGCTGCTTTGTGACAGTGTGTCGTCGTTAAAAGCGTTATCTATCGAAACGAATCGAAGTCCTGTATCTGTATATTGGAGATATAGTTACTTTTTTGCGTTGTTTTATTCAAGTCTTGCGTTCCTCTTTGCGTTGCTTCTACAGTTTTTCGGACACCGAGGATGTACGTGTTAAAGCAGTCCTAGCAAAAACTAAAAAAAAATGTGAATTCTTGAATTTGGGACTGAGCCAGTATGTCCGTGTGCACGTGTTCCTCCAAGGATATATGCTGATGAACCATGTACTTTTCATTGTGTATTCATTCTAGTGCTGCTGTTAGCATTACTGACGAGCAAATCTCTTCTCCCTGTGCTTTTCAGACCATCATGGAGCAGTTCAACCCCTGCTTGCGGAACTTTGTTGCCATGGGGAAGAACTACGAGAAAGCTCTCTCCAGTAAGTACGGCACCATTTTCTCCCATTCTGTCCTCATTTAGCCGCTCCTTCTGGGCAGCCAGCCAGCGCCTCCCGCCTCTCAACCTCCTGCTCGCGCCACTTCTTTTAAAGACCGTCATGACAACAACGCCGTTCAATTTATCATCCTGCCACAATCATCCTTATCAGCTCCAGCTCAGCCATCGGGTCCTTCAGTACCACCGAGTTGTTTAGAGAGAGACACACAAACCAATTCTGCCGAGGCCTTTCAGATTGAAAACGATGCACACTACATGTTTGAGAACGTCGGCGGATGAGCGGCGACGCGGCCGGGAAGACTTTCCGTATCGGTTGAGCTTTTAAGATCCAGATAATCGGCCATCAGTGTCTACGTTTCCATTCTGGCTCATTTATTTCTCCTAATCTCTGATATAATGACAAGCAGCTCTTGGAATACAATACCTTTTGAGAATGATGAATAGACCTGTATTGGAGTAAAGATGTGGTTCTGTGATGTGATTTAAAAAAAAAAAAAAAAAAAAAAAAAAAAAAAAAAGGCATTTTCTCCAGTGAGAAATGATCTCGTATGCTATTGTGCAAGGTTGTTCTCTGACATGAAAGAGATTTCAGCGCAGCCTTCGATGACCATCACCTAAGGCTGGGTGATATGGCGATAAATGCTGTTCTGAGACAGGGTTCAATTATAGACATGTAAATACAATGTAAATATTTTATAATATTTTATAAAAAACATTATTTTTTATGACACAAAAAATCAGTTTTTGTCGACATTATATAAATGATCAAACGTTTATTATTATTATTATTATTATTATTTTTGTAGTGTCCTGTATTGAAGTTCTGCCACATTTCATTTTTTGAAACCGAGACAGTCAGTAAGCATTCCTAATCCTTACCTAATCCTCAAGCCGCACAAGAAAAACAAGCCACGTAACCCCTAATCGTCACAGATTGATCATTTTAACGGCACTGAATATGTGAAACTGTGAACCGACTATTCTGCACGTACCATTTCATAACCTGCAGCAGTCGACTCGGTACAGGTTCAGAGGGAAGCCATTGCTGCAGGATTCTACACTGCAGAAAGAGTTCCCTTTCAGGAAGATAAGTAAGAAACAAAACACGGCAGGGTGTGCTGCGAAGTGGACGGATAATTTTCCAACAACGGCGTGTCCTGAAGTATCCTACCAAAGCATTGTTTGAGAATTTTACAATCGTTTTATTTATTTATGTATTTAATGTTATGAAGTTTATAAGCCGTTCCTCCCTCAATAGTGTAGTAGGAAACCTACTGACTGTTCCAAAGCTCTGCCACTCGAGACTCCTTCTATAAGTGTTAATGATTTTTTTTATTTGTTTAAATGATTTTTTTTCTTCATCCTATTATTATTAGTATTATTAGACTTGAAGTATCGTCGTGTCTTACTATAGAAATGATACAATATTAGAATGAGTGCATCAATATTAACCTATGTAGAGATTAGCACATGATTAGATTGACTTCTCTCGCTGCAAACTTTCACCGAGTTCACTCACACAGGAGGATAAATCCCTCCAAAGAGCCCTGGGAGCATTAGCGCTGCTCAGCGGATTGGTCCGTGAGAGACGTACTGCGGGACTGAGGATAAGCGGGAGCTCTATTCTTTATGGCCTCACTTCTGGAAAAGTTACTACCTAGGACAACTAGCACCAAGATCTAGAGCGGACTATCACCAGAGGCGCGAAGGCTCAAGGTCGAGCCAGGATACCGTTTAAGAAGATGGTCTGGGTTCATATACCCAGGCTTCTAAAGAGCAATTTACAGGAAGACACCCGTGAACCTGGAGCTTAATGTCAGGCCACTCTGAGGCTGAGCGCTAAAGACTGGAAGAAGATTACTCGTGATCTTCCGAGCGTTCAGATGCGCCGTCAGCTAATCACCACTCGACATGTGCGCCGGCGACCAAGAGGGTCTCCCCTTATATGTCTGGGAAAGAAATGAGGGAAGGTTGTAGAGATGGTCCTACAGAATGATGGGCTGCTATAGATTATGATTTAATTAGTGCAGCATATGAACATGTGGCTCTCTCCAGCTGCTAGCACTGATTCAGAGAGCGTCTTCCAGAGGAGGACCCGCAGCTATCCGCAGGCACCGGTCCCATCTGTCGAGAAGCATTTCAGCATAACTCTCTACAAATGAGTTCTGAACAGTTGTGCATGCGCACACACACACACAGAGGCAGAACGACCAATGGTGCTTGCCCTAGTTTCTGTATAGACGGAGCAGCTGGCCAGTCTGATCAGTGACCCGCTGTAGTCGTCTAGTCATCCTGGAACGTGAGCACTGCGTCTCATAGTGAATTGATGCAATACCTGCAAATTACTATACCACTGACTCGAAAGTACTGGGAGGAGGATGAAGAGCGGGGCCGAGTGACTTCAGAGGCAGGAAAAGGCTTTCTGTGGTGTGCACAAAATTGTGTAAGAACCGTGCACGCGCACATCAGTCAGCCAGTACGACTCCCAGCATAGCACTAGTCACGACTGATTACTCCGTCTTTTTGTCTCGTGCTATTTTGTGCAGCAGTGATAATGATCTATTGTTTCTCATCTCTCGTGTTGATGATTTGTTGGTCAATGAGGCATGCACACTGTGTGTGTGTTTGTGTGGGGGTGAGGGTATTTGTGTGTTTGTGTCGTGTGATTGTGTGCAAGGTCTGTGGTCTGTGTGGTGTATGTATGTATGTATCTTTTGTGTGTGTGTGTGTGTGTGTGTGGTCTTTGAGTCCGTGTTTGTTTCTGTATTTGTGTGATAGTGTGGTGTTTGAAGCTGTGTTTGTGTGTTGTTCGTGCCTCTGTGTACCCGTTTCTGTTTTGTGTGTACACCGATCAGCCATAACATTAAAACCACCTGCCTAATATTGCATAGGCCCCTCTTGTGCCACCAAAACAGCTCTGACCCATCGAGGCACGGACTCCACAAGACCTCTGAAGGTATGCTGTGGTATCTGGCACCCAGATGTTAGCAGCAGATCCTTTAAGTCCTGTATGATGCGAGGTGTATGTGTGTGCGATCGGTGCAGTCGTTAAATGTCCTTCCTTTAAAAGCCGAGTGCTGAGCCGTGTGCTTGTCCCGTGCAGCGCCGAGGCTGAGCAGCAGTTCCAGCAGGGTGATTGAAGAGCCATAATGTGTTTTGCATCAGCAGTGCTTTCACACAACCAGCAGGAAGTGTTAATAATGAAGTTGACTATTAGTGTATTATTTCTGTTACACACTCCGTCTGTGACTGTGTTTCCTCTACAGCGGTGACGTTTGCAGCTAAGGGCTACTTCGACACTCTGGTGAGGATGGGCGAGCTGGCCAGCGAGAGCCAGGGATCCAAAGACCTAGGTAAGTTTGTTTCTCCCGGTCTCACTGGGCCATGAGCCTGCAAACGCACAACTAGACAAACTGAAACATGGTGTGAGATGCTGCTTAGCTGTTTATGCTTAGGCAGAAATGTCAGGTCTGCTGAGAATGAACTTCTCTCTTTGGAAAATGTATTTGTACACTGATATTTGTGCATTTGTCGGACGGCGTGGGGTGGAGGTGATGGGGTGGATACAGCTGGCTAGAAATCTCCCAATGCTATGTTGGAATTCGGTCATACATCAATTAGTTCAAAAAAGCAAAAATGGAGATTTCTCCCCCCCTGGAGCCGAAAATGTTATTTCTCCCTAGGAAAGACCTTTCCAGTACTGCTTTGGTTCTGTTTAGCTTGTATATGTGGGACCTCGGGAATGTTACTCATACCCTGTTTGCTGCTCAGGTCCTCAGTGATCATTTAGTATTCACAGCCTGATCCGCTCTCCCACTGATTGAACATTTAGAGATTCGAGTGAATTCTCTCATTTCCCAGCCGTCACCGAGCGTGGGCGAGATTCTGATTCGAGAGTTTGGACTCATCATGGCTTCATTCCATAAAAGAAAGCCACATCTGCACAATTGGGTCTCTTGAGGGACCTTGTCAGACCTGGCAGCCGGTGATTTTAGTTTTTAAAAAGCCTCTCATGGAGCAATATTCAGACTCCATTCCAGTTTTTCATTTAAACTCTGAAAAGCCAATTAGCACTTAAATAATTTCAGTCTCGCTCTCTAGCACTTTTCTTTCCTTTTGCTTTTCGCTCCTTTCATTTTCTTCTTTGTGCCACAGAGCTCAGTCTGGACCTCAGTGACTCATTACAGGTCCTGCAACACCCGTCACTTTGAACAACTCGAGTTTGCGTTTGCACGGAATCTTGCTCACTTTTCAGGTCGCCGTGATGTTCAGTTTCTTGTCCCTGTGTAATTATTCTTTACCGCAGCCTGGTTTTCAGATGCATGACTGAGCGACGATGCCCCACTGAGCTTGTGACTAGCCTCTTTTTAAGCTGTGTGTACCAGCCTGTTCTCAAAGTTCTCTTGCGGAATGAGTCATTATCGTCTGATGAAGACATCCGCGTGTTTGGGCGTGTGGGTGTGTGTACACACAACATACATGATTCAATGTGAGGTAGAAAGCACTTCTGAAGCACGTACTGTATAATGAGGAGTTGTGCTTTAGGGGAAATTCATCTTGGATGTGATTGGGTTCAGGATAATGAAAGGACAATAGCAGTGATGTTTTTCCACAATGAGTGGTCCACACCCTGGAGTTAAAACTTTCCTGACCACCTCCTGCCCTCAAACCCTGCCCCCAACACAAACTCGCATGCGCTCTGCCACGTGGACACGTGGCTAGTGGAATGCATTTTTAAAATTGATTTAACGTGAACAAAATCTGCAGATATATATTAAACAGAAATCTTATGTGACTATACACTTATATTATACACTGTACAGTTATACTATACACTATGCACTATACAATTATACTAATAACTATGCACTGTACACTATACACTTGTACTATACACTTATACACTATGCACTGTACACTTATATTATACACTTGTACACTATACACATATACCATACACTTATATTATACACTTATGCTGTACACTCTGCACGTATACACTGTACACTCTTCAGTCTAGTGTATGAATTTTAGAACGGTAGTATCTTCTCAAATGCCACACTTCCAATACTAACCGGACGTATATGCTGTCTCCCAGTCTAGGGAAAATAAGGTCAGACATACATAATGCGATGGAACTAGCATTACCAAAATAGCCAAACAAATAACTAACCAAAGCTTCCTTGAAAGATGAGAATTGTTAAATAACAAAACCCGGTAGACAACCTATGCGTTATTATAAGAATTCAATAAGTATGTTCGGCCATCTTGATCCCCCCCCATTCAGATCCGAGCCTGATGTAGCCGCTCCCCATCCGCATGAAGTGTCCATCATTCCACGCTTCGTTTTTTTTTTTTGTCCCCCAGAGTGCATCATCCGGGAACTTAAAGTGCACTTTATTTTTTGGGGTTTTTCAGTGTGAACACACTTATTATACTATTTATACACCAAAATGGCGTAGAATAGTGTATGCGATTTGGGACGCACCTAGTGGAATCCAGAACTAGAACAGAGAATACTAGGTAAAAACATTCAGACAGTGAACGAGACTGTGGAACACATGACAACAGAAGCTTGACAGTCAGGTGCTGAAACACAGGAACTTGTATGTTGGTGCTAATCAGGGTGAAACAGTAAACTGGTGCAAGTGATAAACATATGACATGCTGGGGCTGATGGGTAGTGTAGTTCAGCACCCCTTTCGTGCTTTCCTGACAGATCTCATCAGACACTGACTGAGACGGATGATTTTTTAAATAAAGAAGCCAGTGATTTCATGAAGAAGAAGCGTCCTTGGTTACATATAGAAATTATTCTCCCTCTAGGCTGCCAGTATAAAATATCAATATGCCTAGCTTATTCCCTGGAAAATTTCAGCTTACAAGGACATGTCAAACTTGAGAGAACACGTTGCTTTAACTTGGTTATATAAGAGAGCAGCAAACATGACGTATTTTTGTAGCCAACCCGGAAGTTTCCACTGGCTTTTAGATTATTGCAGAAAATAAGCTCTATGACCAACAACAGTTTATGATTCTTACATGTTTTGTTCATCAAGATAATCCTCACAAATGAACACAATTTGTATTCATGTTGAAGACGAAATGCAATCGCTGGAAGTAAAAAGCTCAAGTTGGGCTAAAAACTACACCACGGTGGCATGATGTCTATGTCACCACCATTTAAGCTCTCGATAGAAATTATAGCATTACAATTTGGGGGAAAAAACACTACAATTGGAAAATGTTATAAAGTGAGTTGGAGCAGGAAGAGTGTGAGTATAAACACAACAAGGGTATAGTAGATGAGATTTCCTGTTCAGCGTGATGTTTAATGTCCTCGACAACCTCTGTAGTCCCATTTAGCCTCTTGTTAGCAACCGCCTTTTTTTGTTAGCAACCTTTTTCAAGATGTGTAAAAGAGTGGGATATTATTGATGTATTTTATGTAGTAAATATCTTCAGCTTGTGTTAACCTCAGACCTTATTTCAGGCATTTAACCAAAAATGACCAATTCAAAACGACCGACTGACTTCGGGCCGATGGAACCGGGCGTGCTAATGCCGACTCGTTTCTGCATTTTTAAGACTCCGGTTTTTACAGCACTCTACACTAATGCTACTCACGAACTTGTCACTTAGCTAGCAAGCAGATAGCCCTACGCGTTGTTAACGTTCTTTCACAGACATGAGCTGGACCTTCTGTCGTTATGTAATACAAGTGGAAATTAGATTTTTAATCATGATGATCTTTATTTACACTGAATGACCTCGTCATAAACGCTTGTTTCGAAATTCAAATCTGATCGAATTTAGCCGGTGATTGTTACCAGAATAATTGTGATATGATATGATTTAACTGTCCTTTGTATGATAGTATGTAGTATGTTAGTAAGCTTAGCCCACATTCCAAATAGCTTCCTATTCACTGTGTGTGCTCAATACAGAGTGAACTTCCCAGAGAATCCAGTTCTGGTTGGATTTGCTAAATAGTTGTAGTTGCTAAATCTATTCATACTCGCCAATATACTGTTCCTTCATTTCATGTGTAATTATGAAATTCGGTATTAGGTACCAAGTTTTATGTATTTCATAATTAAGTATTAATATTGCATAAAAGAAAAGAACAAAGTTTTGATAGTCCTACTATATGTGATGGGGAAAATTTCAGGCTTCAGTCTGTCCCTCGATCCCATTGGTCGTTGCTATATCACTTCACGGTCCACACCTAACGCAGATGTGTACACGTTTTCTCTCTGTCACGTACACACACTGTTCACAGCACCAGTTTGCAGGGAAGCCACTCGGTGCCCCTGGCTGCTGTCCTTCTGAAAGAGCCCTAGGTTAATGGTTTGTTGCTAAATTGTGGGCTTTTGTCTCTAGTGTGTTGCTCACTGTGTTGCTGTCATACAGAGATGCATGTTTGTCAATCTTGGCAGTGTGCAGCTAGTCTTGCGTGTGTTATGCACTTGGTGAGAAAGCCACAGGGGTTCAGTTGGAGCCCAACTGTAAATGCTTTCCACCTACACACGATGCACACTCTCTCTCTCGTTGTCTTTTGATTATTTCCCAATGCCCCCCTCTTTCTTTCACTTGCAGACAAGTGCACTCAGTCACGTAGACGCTTGTGCAAGCATTGTATGTTCAGAGAACGTCCTTGGTTGCAAGCGGCTCTTCATTCTGAAACGAATCGGACGAATTTTGTGTTTATCTACGTGTTTTGCTCTATCCCCCCCCCAACTCCCACACACTCCCCCACACACTGTGCTGTTTAGGATAATGATCGCTCTGTCACTGTCCCACCCACTCAAACCCTCCAAGCTCCTTCTCTATCTCTCTCTCTATCTATCTCTCTCTATCTATCTCTCTATCTATCTCTGTCTTTCTGTCTCAGTTCACCTCTTACATCATTCTGGCACAGCCAGCAGTGTGGACAGTAATTGGACCACTGATAGGTAACATATCATAGCTCACCGTCCCCTCTCTCTGCCTGCTACTATACATCTAACAAGGTTGTACTATGTTCTGCTCGTGTATCCATCATCTTGTCTCTCGATAATCCGGGCCTTGTGTCCGGTTTGAGCTTTACGTTCTTATTTTCAGTTATTAGGTGAGTTAGTAGACCCACCCTGTTTTTTAAAACATGACCAACAACAGCAGAAACCCCTCAACAATACTTCTGAAATTTGAGATGAAAGGTATAATTAATGGCACTGATCCTTCTTAATGTTAATCAGCTACGAAGGACGGCAAAAACAGAAGAAGCTTTATCTTTACAGAATGGTTACACAAACTCTCTTCAGGGTTTAGGTACCACTAACAAAGCCTTGTGGAGTATGTGGACATTTGACCATCACTCCCATATGTGAATCTTCCCCCGAAATTGCTGTAGCATTTCCAGTGTAATTTCCCTACACTGGAAGTAGGAGTTTGAGACTAAAGCCTGTTCCAGCATGACTGGTGACCCTATGCACAATGCGAGCTCCATGAAAACATAGTTTTTGCCAAGGTTGGAGTGGACCCAACCCCACTGGACACCCTTGGGATGAACTGGTACACCGACTGCGCCCCAGACCTCTTCACCCGACTTCACTAATGCTCTTGTGCCTGAATGAGCAAATCCCCACAGCCTCGCTCCAAAATCTACTGGAGAGACTTCTCAGAAGAGTGGAGGTTATTATAACTACATCAACAGGAGGACTAATTCTGCAATGGGATGTTCAACAAGCACATATGAATGTTATGGTCAGGTGTCCAGAAACCTTTAGCCATATAGTGCATGTCTGTTGTGGGTGTGGTGTTCGGCTTGCGTTGTCCAGAAACAGTAGTGACCTAAATGTATAGCCTACTGCCAAATATACCATTTATACACACCACTTTAATTCTAAATAAAGTGCAAGTTTGATTTCTGTGTTGCGTTCTAGGCTTCATACTAGCTTTTTAGATTAGCAAAGGAAGCTAATGGTACTAGTTACGTACACTCAGCAGAGGCATCAAAGATCTCCGCTGCTTCCTGCCATTGGATATAATGGGATAAGAAGCCATGGTTATAGTTTGTTTGTTTGTTTATTTATTTATTTATATTCCATTTTTGGATGCTAAACAGTAAATGGGCACTAACTGCAGGTAGGAACTAAAAGTTGTGCCCACATGTACCCAAGGAATTATTTGAGCCAATTGTTCTGATTTGATCACTTTATTAGTATAACTAATCTGAGAATTTCAATTCCTATGTCATATACTGCTGTTTCTGAACATAGGGTTTGGGAAAAGCACCTAGATAGAAAGCTTCTATCTAAAATCGCTTCCCCAGTCATTGTTCATTATTTAATATAGAAGTAGAGTGCTCTGTGTAAAACACTTTACGGAGCGACAGTAACCGAGACACCAGATTAAATTTCCATCGATCCATCCATTTTCTATACCGCTTATCCTTCAGGGTCACGGGGAACCTGGAGCCTATCCCAGGGTGCATGGGATACAAGGCGGGGTACACCCTGGACAGGGTGCCAATCACATTCACACACCCATTCATACACTACGGACACTTTGGACATGCCAGTCAGCCTACCTTGCACCCTGGATGTGTGAGGCGAACGCGCTAACCACTAAGCCACCGTGCACCCCAGATCCATTTTCTATTTAGTTACTAGTCAATGCTCTGGAAAAATGTCAGTACAACCAGTCATTATATAGACAGTTCAAACGTTCAAATCATTGACCCTATGAAATTTTTTGAGCAAATCTTCAAATATAATTTCAGTTCATGTGTTCATCAGTTCAAATGTAAAATCATGTATTCGAAGCGGTCATTAACCTTGGTTCAAGTTGCTGTTTGCATAATGAGCCACTGAGTCACTTTATTTTGCATGGTTATACATAGAAAAAAAAAATTAAATATACCCTCTATAGCAGGGGTCACCAACCCTGTTCCTGGAGATTTAGTTTCCTGTAAGTTTCATCTCCAACCAACATCTAACACACCTGTTTTAGTTGATGAAGAACTTAAGGCAATGATTCAGTGGTCAGGTGGGCATGATTACGGATGGAGATAAAGTCTTCAGGAAGGTCCAGATCTCCAGGAACAGCGTTAGTGACCACTGCTCTTTCGGAACCAAAGCTGTACCCCAAACTGTGCCTTATTTGCTGTATAGTGCACTTTCTGCCATTTTTGTAGTGCTGTCCAAAAGCCTGGAGAATATCCAGTGCATTGTTTTAATCCCCTAATGCCCAGTAGTAGGTCGTATCCAAATAATCTACCCTAGTGGTCACAAAATACCCCAAATGCATTGCATTGTTTGGCTGTATTTCTCAGAGAGGGATGCGGGGGGGAGGGGGTGCAGGAATTGAACCAGTTACTATGACAACATCCTTTCATGCTTCTTCCTTCTTCTTAATATTATTTTTTACAAATAAATTGTTTTGTGAAGTCATTGCTATAGTCACACATGTTGTGTCTGTAGTCAGCTCGGTTCCTTTAATGTCCTTAAGTTTGATATTATGTTGATTTTAGGTTTGAATGAATGTCATGTGCAGTTTTCCTGATGTAGGTACGGATCATTTCAGCCACAGCACATTCGTGTGGCAGGACCATCTACATAATGTTATGCAGATTATTGGAAACGATACTATATGTACTTTAAGATAATATCTATCCGATTCACCTGCTGTCAGACATTTCAGATTAGTGTTTCAATACCTCGGGCAACTGTAGCCGAGTTGTCATAGTGTCTGCTAAAATCAAGAGAAACTGTAGATCTTCTCATTTAACAGACGTTCATGGGGTTCTCCGGATCTGAGAAATCATTACACCTTCGTTAGATGGACATAAACACAATGTCTTCCTATGCTTAAAAGCTGGAACTTTCTGGAAGGTAGCATCTCTCCTGCTCACACACATTAAGAAATAATTCTGTGTATATAAAGGGTTATTTTTTGGTAGTTTCTTATCATTTTGAAGCGTTCTTATGTTGTGTTCCAGAAATGAAAAGCATTCCCTTGGGAAATACAAAATCAATATTTCTGGAGTATGAATTGGGACAACAAAACTCAAATCTAGGACTGGTGTAAGAAATATAGGATGACTCGTCACTCTGTTCATTCTTCCAGTCAATCTTTCAGTTTCTTCATGACCAATGATAAATTCTGGGATGACTCTTGGTTTTCTACTGTCATGAATCCTCATGAAAGCGAAGAGGAACCCACATGCGGTTACCATGAGAACAAAGCTGCTCAGAAAGAGGCTCCGTCTCGCACTCATTAAAGTCAGATTTGCCACTTGTTTTTGATGTCAGCCGTCTGTTTGATACGGCACATAAAGCGATTTTGCTCCCCGTCCACTCCTATTAAACATCTTTAAATTCTCTCGAGGGGAAACGAGATGTCCTGGGTTTTTTTTTTTTTTTTTTTTTTTTTTGGAGACCGTATCACCGATGTTTCACCCCGGGAAACAGACAACACTGGCTGCTTAGGAAAATGTTCAGCCTTGCAAGCACAAAATGGCGTATGAACTTCTGCTCATAGTAGATGAGTAACAAAGGAATAAAACACGGCAGGGTGTGCTGTTAGAGGAAAATAATCAACAACGGGGTAGCGTGATACGGAGCGTCCTGAAGACAAAGTGGACGGTTTTTCTAATATCACATCCTGAAGCCTTTTATCGTTCTTAGACCACAGTGATTTGCCAACAATTTTTAATGTCACGCTTTTTAAATATTCGCAACCCCAATTCCGAAAAAACTTGGGACCGTATGGAAAATGCTAATAAAAACAAAGGAGCGATCTGGAAATGTACTCTGACTTGTATTTAAACAGAAAACGTATAAAGACTAGGTATTTGATGTTTTACTTAATCAACTACACGGGTTTTTGGAGATAAACGTTTATTTTGAAACTGGTGCATGCAACACGTTCCAAAAAGTTGGGACAGTGGTGATTTGGGACTAATAGCAATGTGACGAGTTGAAATAAGAAGGTGATGTGAAACAGGTGAGGGAATCATTTAATCGCAGAATATAAGGAGTCTCCAAAAAAGGCCTAGTCCTTCAAAAGCAAGGATGGGTCGAGGCTCGACAATCTGCCAGCAGATGAGTCAGCGAATAATCCAACACTTTGAGAACAACTTTCCCCAAAGACAAATCGGTAGGATTTTAGGGTATTTAAACTTCTACAGTGTACAATATAAGTAAAATATTCAAGGAAACCGATCAAATCTCGGTGCGCAAATGACGAGGCCGAAAACCACTTCTGAATGTGCGTGATCTCCTATTCCTCAGACTTCACCGTCTTAAAAACAATCATGAGGCTGTAATGGATATCCTGACATGGGATCGGGAAGAAAAACTCTTCAGTTTGAAACCAGAAATTTCCAAGTCCTCAATTCTGAAGATACTCTAATAGTGCAAAACTTACCATTACAAAGCACTGACACTGGAGACTCCTTCTATGGATATTAAATAAACCTATCCTAACAGGAAGCTTCATCATATCAACAAATATGTATATATTTTATCTATACATTTTTCTTTGCTAAATAACAATGTATTTTATATATTTATTTAGACATTATTAGTCTTGGGTTATGTAGATGTTACTGTTTCTATAGTAACAGCACATACACGGCAACATGCTTAGATGCATGCTTTAACACCAACCACCACCAGAGCTGCTCTTCTAAAATATTTAAATAATAGGTTTATGTTAATGTCCTTCATATCAAACGTGTCCCTTAGTGGCCTGCATCATGAGACTAACTTGTGGTGTGGAGTGGTGCATAGTGAGATATGGGAGCAGCACCAGCAATTTGGAGCACACATGTACTTAAATGTGTAACGTGCGTCTCTCATAATTACGCTGTAAAAAAGAAAAAGGGGGGAAAAAAAGGACCTGAGGCAATGAGTCAAGGTACATGATTTGCCTGTTGAGGCTAACGGATTATGCTGGGCCAGGAGAAGTGGGAGATCAGCGCTCACTAATGGAGGTTAGTTAGCAGGGAAATGTTTACTTGTTTGAGGGGAAGAAGAACGAGAGAGTGCTGACTGCTGTCATCTTCCACTGTCTGGTCTTGTCTTGCCTGCATATCGGTCCTTCCGTCAGTCTTACACACAGGTGTAAGTGTTGGCCCGGTTGGAACGAGAGCAGTGGGGCTCTTTTATTAGCCCTGCGCCGTGGTCCCAGGAGCTCCTACTTTCCGCTCTATTTCTGAGCGCCGTGCTGCATGCTGGGAAAGCATGCCAAACCAACATCGTCCCTCACCCCGGCCTTGATTCGCTTCCTTGACACAAGAAGTCAAATCAGTCTCTCCAGACACACACACTTTGATGCGAACACACACACACACACACACACACACACACACACACATATATACATATATATATATATACACACACACACACGCATAAAAACCACACGTGATTTGTCCCGACACGAACTTTTGCTGAGTGCAGAGTGCTATAAAGTACTCCTCTCTTTTAAAATTAGAGCCTTTCTCCTTTTCATCCTGCAGTGCTTTATTACAAAGATGCCTTTTCTTCATAATTACTGCTATTTATCTCCCTCTCCCTCTCTCTCTCTCTCTCTCGCACACTCGTTCTCTCTTTGTCTTTTTGGTTCCGACTCTTTCGCACACTCTCTCTCTCATTCTGTCTCTTGCAACTCTCACTTACTGGTCTCTTTCTCTGTAACTTTCTCCGAGTTACTCATTTTTAAACAATAGCCTTCCAAGACCTATTTGGGCTGGTTTAATTTTACATAAGGAGGTGGGGTAATGTAATAAATGCGGGTGCATCTCTGATTTTAGAAGAAGAAGCAGCTTTTATTCGTCTCGTATACATTACAGCACAGTGAAAATTCTTTTTATTATTATTACTACACTTTTTTTTTTTTTTTAATACATATCCCAGGTTTTTAGGAAGCTGGAGCAGAGAGGGTTAAGAGCCTTGCTAGAAGGCCCACCAGTGGCAGCTGGCTGGTGCTAGGGCATGAAACCCCGACCTTCTGATCGGTAGCCCAGGGCCGGACTGGGACATAATTTCAGGCCGTGAGTCTCACGCTCATCCAGGCCACCCCATATACCCACAACAATTTTGAAACCACTGATAACCCTATTTTTTTTCTTTCCTGAATTTAATTTATTACACACATTATGGCCATCCCATAAAAACATAAACAAGAAACCTAGAGGTAGTGAAGCAGTCTTAATCTATATTCGCTTACATGGGTATGCACAACACCAGAAGTGCAAAGCTGCTAGTAAAACTCTACTTCTCACTCACAAAAGTACATTACATGCAGAAGGGAGGTAAACAAAAGACCCTTTTTTTCTTCTTCTTCTTTTTGTTCTCTCTCCTCCCATCTCCCCCTGTTAGGGCAATGTGTGTGGGGTTTTTTTATTTTTTTTAACCATTTTTATTTAACCATAATAGATTTCATACAAATGTATTAAAGCGTATTTAAGTTGTCTTATTTTACCTGGACCGGTAATCTCAGGTTGACCCTGAAGTGTGACCACTGCACCAAAGCTAGTGCCAGGTTGACTCTCTCCACCTTATTGTGGAAAAATAGGAGAAAAAACTTTTTTTTCTTTCTTTTTTTTTTTCTCCAACCTCACACAAGGGCAGACATAATTTTCTAAGTTGCCTAAATATCTATTACAATAGCTGTATAAATTGTGTTACATGGTATTGCCTTTTATGCCTTACAGCTTGGAAAAGTTTTTGCTGATGTTTGCCCTAGCTGTATTTGTAATTTCAACGTTTAAAATAACAACACTGAGGGCTTCCTTAATTGTACTCTATGTAAACTTGAAAAATGTTCTTATATTAAACTACTTGGTATTCTAACGGTACAGCTGGGATGCACCGAAATGAAAATTCTTGGCCGAAGCCGAAACCGAATATAATGAAAAACTTGGCCGAAGGCCGGATACCGAACACATTTTTTCCATTTATTTTACCATTTTTTTCACCATTGCATAAATTAAATAGTCAAAATGTGCTTTTTACTATTTTGTCTTGCTTTTCAAAGAAAAACTACAATTTCAAAATATTTATTTAACACTGAACATTTTTATTCATTCCAGCAGGGATAGGCTACCAACAAGGCACAATATAACTTTAAATAAATAAATGAGTCAAATAAAAATATTTTGATGTGGTCATCTTTGAGCCCCCCTTGAATAGCCGATGTTAGGCCTATAACTGACTGCTGAAAGAGTTTAACACTCTGTAGCCTACAACAAACATGCATTACCATAAAAAGTGCATTGACGAGCGCAAAAAATGGTTCTATTGGGTTCTATACGGCTGATTATATTGGGGATATATACCGCTCGCGTCCCTGTACACCTCGCGGAGTATTATAGTGGATATAATATAGTTAGATACGTTGTTAATGTTATGTTCCCTTAAATAAATACGTCTTTACCTGCTTCCGTACTCTACTCCCTTACGTCTCGCGACGTGACTGAATACTCCGGAACAGCAACAAAACAAACGCACGTCTCTACAGTAAACAATGTCACGGTTGTCAACATCCGAAGAGCATGCGCTCGTGCACGAGCATGCGCGCGCCCGCTCATCGCTCCAAGCGCGCTGCCGGAAGTGGAGGTCGTGAAATTTGTCGTGCTAGGCTATTTGGTCGCATCATCAAAGATGTCATTGTTCGGTCAAATTTATTCGGCCTTTTCACTTGTTATAATTTCGGCTGCCAATCATTCGGTGCATCCCTACTATACAGTAGATAACGCTGTCCTTTAGCGTATTTTGAGTGATGGTAGTAGTGCTAACGTTTGCTATTACTGAAACTGTAGTTAATACTTGATTTAGCTAATTTAGTGAACACAAATCAAGCCCTGAACTGGTCAGTGATTTTGCTAAATTTCGCTGCTTCTTTTTGGCTTTTGTCATGCGTGCCCTTTCCCCCTCTGCTCCTCCTGGCCACTTCCTCTCCATCCTCGCTCTGTGCAGTGATGACTCTGTTTGTTCGCCGGAGCTGAGGAGAATGGTAGCGTTGCAAGTCAAGACTAACAGATTCATGATTTCTTATTGATTTATCAAATGGCGAATTCGGAAAAGATCACTTGAGTACATTAGACACGCAGTAATATAAAATAATAATGATTTAACAAAAAAAAAAACCCCAAAAAAATAGCAGGGCAGTGGGACAAATCAGTCGTCAGGCCACCGGGAATTCTCCCAGTGCTCCCGATGGCCAATCCGGGCCTGCCTGAGCTATTTGAGTCCTGTCTGAATCCATCCTGTCAAAATTATTTCTTCAGACTTTGCTTTTCTGTCATTCACCCACTAAAACGATCTGGAGAAACCACCCTAATAATGTACAGTGAGAGGGAAATAAGTATACAGACACTTTAAAAAATTTTTTTTTGTAATTTAATATATCCGCTTCAGAATTTATACACAAAATGTCTTTTTGGGAACCTGAAAGTTCATGGAACCACAACTAATGATGAGGAAGGTGAAAGAGAAGCCTGCTGTCACTTGAAAAGAGTTGCAGGACGACCTGAAAGCAGCTGGGACAGTTACACAGAGAACAAAAAGCAATAAACAGCACAGCAATCACCTCCATTCCTACACCCCATGCAAAATGACACCTCTGCTAAAAAGAGATGCAAGGCTTTTGACAAATCAGAGCTCTTTTGGAACAATATACTCTGGTGAGACGGAAAAAAATAGAACTCTTTGGCAGTAAGTCACCTCGTGATGTTTGGAGAAAGAAGGGTTGCACGTATGATCCTCAGAACAGCATACCTACAGATATATATTGAGGTGGGAGCATCGTGATATGGGGCTGCTTGTCTGCAAGAGGGTAATGGGGCATTACACGTCATTGAAGGAAACGTGAATGGAGCGATGTACCGAGACACATTAGAGAAGAATTCACTCTGAATAAGTATGGCCTAGCTAATCTGCCTTGAATCCCTTTGAAAATTTATGGGGGGGGGGGGGGGGATTTTGCGATTCGCCAAGAGCAATGGATCCACCATGCTGCAAAAAGATAATTACTTCTTAGTGTAAACATCCCGACGCTGTAATCGCCAACAACAGCTTTGCAACAGAGTCCTACTGTTGGTCATTTGTGGTGTCTGAATATATATATATATATATATATATATATATATATATATATATATATATATATATATATATATATATATATATATATATATATAAAACACCTTTTTGTTTATGAATAGATACTTCTTCAATTTGAAGTGGACATATGCACTGGAAGTCTATTACGAATAGCAAAAATGCAAGTGTCTGATTAGTTAATTTCCTGTATGAATAGGCACGTTAAAGCTTCTAGCATAGCCTATCTAGGAAGCGCGCTCTCCCATTGGCTCTCATCCGAATTTTAAAAGTTTTAAAATGCAGAAAATTAAAAATATCCACCTTATTCCTGAAGCTAACGCTGGAGAACTCGTAATGGGTGAAATTTCCGGTAACTAGCAGAAGCGACCGTAATAGCCGATGTCGGATGGAGTGTGTTTTTCGCAGTGCTTTTGTTAAATTACTATCACTTCTGTTGTTTTTGTTTCCCTCATTAGATTTTAACACATGTTGTAATAGAAGAGTATGGATTGTGAAAATGTCGTTCGAGAGTTCTGAGAGAACTCGTGCCGTTCGCTGCTGCGCTAACAATCAGGCTAGGCTGAAACAAGCGTTCTGAGCATGAGCACGTTTATAGCAGGAAGCAGGAATCTGTCGGCGATGAACTCCGTGACGTTTTTCATCGTCTACAAAAAGAGGACGAACGTAGACGAAGAATGTAAACTTTAAAGAACGCCTCCAAAAACATTGCATACGTGATCATTTCACTTGGTTGCCATGACAAGGCTACGAGATCACCGGCAAAGAGATGACGAGTCCTCTAGAGGGTTAAAGGGAAGTTTCTGGAGCTTTCAGCGTAAAGGAAAAAGCCCGTATGTGCAGAACGAGTTCTTTTGTTTTCGGTATTAAAACACATAAACGTAAACAAATGTTTAGTGTCTTTTTGCTTAAGTGTTTGTTTGCAGTACATGTGCAGAAGTGTTTTTGCTTTGCACTCATATTTCCTCTACGGATCATATAAATGTGTGTGTGTGTACTACATACTGATAACATTTACATTTGTTTTAAATGTCAGAAGCAACAGATGAAGTTGAGTAGCTAAACACGTTCCAGAAGGTTATCTGAGGTCACGTCGTCACATTATTTAATTGCCTTAACGCCAAACGATTAATACCTTCGCCGGTGCCGACTGGATAAGTAACCAGAAGTCACACCATAGTTCGTGCAAGGAATCATGGGGAGCAGGAATAAGGTGGGTAGACGAGGTTTAAAGAGTTGCATGCCTGGGCATGTAACCTACTAATAATCAAGGGCAACTTGCTGAGACACAGGTGCAACAAGAAGCGCTGTCGAATAGAGTTCAAAACAATTAGTTTGGATTAAAGATGCGGTGTGTATGTGGTACGCATGGAACGTCGGTGTGATGGCCATGTCTGCATTGTGAAAACGCTCTGTAATTCTCTATAATTCATATGACTGCTGTGTAAGTTGGTCATAATTACTATAGAGGTCCTCTGGAAACATTGCTGAACCACAATACTCCCGGAATACCTGTCCTCTTGGCTGGCACTAGTAGCTGACACGTGATATTTTTGCCATCTCTCTCGCACTTCTCTTAATCACTCTGCCTCCTTATGTGTCACATGTGCTGGGGTGTGTATGTGCATGTAGGAGATGGATTAGTTGCAGGCGTTTCTCCATAGACCCCCTCATTGGCATTCCATGTTCCAGTAAAAGTCTCTTCCTCATTAGAGTCGCACCGCTGGCATTTGGCACCTCACACATCTCTCAGTAGAAGAGTTGTATGCGCTCTACTTCTTCCCTCTCTCCTCCCCTCTGTCACGGTGCACAGGCTGTGCTCTTGAGGATCCGTCATTCTCACCTTTTTACTCCTAAAAGCATGCGTGCTGTATTTTGAGTGTAGGGTCTTATTCCTGTCGGGTCTTAATTGCTCCAGTCACACGCAACGTGCCTGAAAGATATGCTTTGATCTTCCTTTCTCTTTGCTCTCTTTAGTTGTGTCATTTCGTCAGCTCTATTTTCGTGTCTCTCTTTCTGTTAGTTGGGGTAATGCCACTTCAGAGGAGCCTTACTAGGCAAGAAGGCCATGGTGATTGACCTACTCAAGCCCACTCTCATTAGATACATTTAGCGTTAACAGAACCTTCTGAAGACCTGAGTGACCTTCTGTCATTCCGACGTTTCAGTGTGTTGCATAAGCAGTAACACGGTGAATATGGAGGAAGTTGAGCGTTTACATTTTTTAAAATAATTATTATTACCTTTGCTTTGTTATAGAAATATGACCCGATCATTGTCATCTTCATAGAAGTGAAACATGACTGGGATGTGCTGCTACAGGAAAATAGTCCATGACAAGCAAGTACCAAAGTATTTAATTCTTCCTGCAGTCCCTCCAGGATTTAGCTTTTTTTTTTTTTTTTTTTTTTCGAGTGCAGAGTTGAAGGCAAAATCAACTAAACTCCGCAATATCCGCAGGAGCTTGTAATTTTTCAAAATTACTGCAGATTTCTCACAGATTCGGGCCAAGAAGCGTCACATGACATCATCGCAACACACCATGTGACGTCATCGCAACATGCATTCAGCTAAAGCCCCCTTTTGATTCTCGTGCGTCAAACATGAGTACAGCTAAAAGGTCTCATGTGCAAAATAATTTTGTGCAGTTGCAATTTCGCCAAAAAAGCACAAAAAACTCTGTAACATCAAGCATTTTTAGCCACAACGATTACACACACTAAAAAAAACCTGTGTGAGATCCTGTATGGACTGCTCAAGGAATGACACGTTGCTTGTTAACTATTTAGGGATAAATGCACACGCTAAATTCACACACACTGGGCGGCTGTTGCTCAGGTGGTAGAGCGGGTTGTCCAATATTCGTAGGGTCGGCGGTATGACTCCACATACCGAAGTGTCCTTGGGCAAGACACTGAACCCCGAGTTGCTCCCGATGGCAAGTTAGCGCCTTGCATGGCAGCTCTATTACTGTTGGGGGGGTGTGTGTGTGAATAGGTGAATGAGAACCCGTGTAAAGCGCTTTGGATAAAAGTGCTATATAAGTGCAGAACATTTACTTAAAATCTGTATCCTGTGTTTATATGTTTCTGTAAAGCTGCTTTAAGACAATGTCCATTGTTAAAAGCGCTATACAAATAAAATTGAGTTGAATGTTGTGGAACATCCAAATGACAAGTTATCACTTACATGGCAGTTGTAACCAGTAGTTTCATCACTAGCCTCCCCCCCCCCCCCCCCTCTTTATTGTAGTTAATAAGACAAAAAACAAAATGTCATTTTGCTGAGACACTGGAGAACACAAGTACTGTCATTGCTGTTACAAAGCATCGACACTGGAGACTCTTTCCTAAAAAAATGTACTTGTAGAACCATTCGCCATCAATGAGTAAACCCTTTTCTTCGTTACATATCATTGTGGGGTTTGTTTGTTTGTTTGTTTGTTTGTTTGTTTGTTTGTTTGTTTCTGTTCATATTAGTCTTACATTATGTGGCATCCATCATACAAGCCCCTGTGAATTAGTTGTTAGTATAGAAACAATAACACATTACAATGAGCGTGTTAATATTAATAATAATAATAATAATAATAATAATAAGTGCTGTTTTAGAAAATGAATCCACATTCAGGTTTGGGAACCCATCAGAAATGTGGTATAAAGCTTTTTAATCCAGCTGTGTGCGTGAAATGGCAGACTTTCAGCATTTTTGCTGCTTGCTGTTCTCTTTCTTTCTTTCTTTATTTTTCTTAGACGCTGAGCTGATGTAAAAATATGTGTTCCAGAAACGTTTTCCTGACCAGCCTACATCGGCTTTAAAACAAGCTTTAGTTATCGATTGTTACATAAACGCAGGTTGGTGATTCTGTACGCTTTGCACTCGAGTGCACTCCTGAATGATGATCAGTACAGGAAGCACCAGCTCAGTAGTTGCTGGTGTGCAGAGTAGTACCTGCTCTGAAGCAGGAGATAAACAGCTTCCTGGAGCTGTGACCTGTATGTAGCGGTGTCCAATTGCGATGCGGTCATCATCTCATCCACTGGCTGTGTGAAACAGGGACAAAGACTTCTACCACAGAAGCCTCTTCTGTGAAGAACATGTGTATATATCTACCAGAGGAATCAGTGCTGGGTTTAGTAGCTCCTGCATCCAATATGTCATCTCTCGCTCTGCATAGAACCAGTTGGTCACGGACACATGGCTGTGTGACCTTTTGTAGTGTGATTTCAGTCCTTTGAAAGGAAAGCAGCCCTTTTGAAGTGGCAGGAGACATCAGGGCGCATCAGGCATTATAGTTCTGCGTTCACGCGCATTTGCTGGAGAGGGGGTTTATGGGTAAGAGCTGCACGCAGAGACGCTTTTTACATTGCTACGTGAGCTAAATACTGAATGTGCGCGGTCCTGTTTACACCAGTGTGTTTCAAATGAAAACGATCCTCGTCCGCGCTGGTGTTACCGCCGTGTTTCAGAAACGATCTCCGTCCACACTACACGACCGAATACGCATGTCACATGACCATTCATGCACATTGGGCATGCGCATACAAGTGTAAACAGGAAGTGGGTTGCTAGTCGTTCCCTATAGGGCTTACACCGCTCGAAATGAGATTTGTTGCCGATCGCTCTAATCATAGGCATGCGCATGTAGGCAGCTGCAGTATTATAAAATCCAGAATTGAACCGCACAACGGAAGCAGAGAATGACGACAAAGCCAGCAAAGCTTGCGGTTCAGTCTCCGTGTTGTTGTGTATACGATCAAGGTAGCGTAACGATCATATGGTAGGGGCTTGACAAATCAGGGAAGGATACGCAATGATCCAGAAGACCCAATCAGGGGGCGGATGTGGGTGGAGCCACGCCTTCGTTTTCAGAAGTCTTCGCTTTGGTCTGTTTACACTGAAATGCGTGCCTGGAATTTTCAAACTAAAACGGGGTCTTCGGCCTTTCCGAAAGTCTCCGTTTACGTGAATGCCGAAGTAGTGTACACGACAGGCGTAACCGTAGCAACAGTTATGCATTTTAAAACGAAAACACACTAGTGTAAACAGTGCCTGCATCTATTGTGCTGCATACCTGCTGTCAGGTTGACCGAGAGGTATGTCTGGTTGCGTAACCAGAAAATCTTGACCTTTCTTCTGTCTTGTGTAAAGAATAAAACTTGAAACAATAAAGTGTAAACATCCAATATTTAATGTTTCCTGCTGGAGGCTAGAGGTGTGCTAGTGCGCCTCAACCGCTTTTTGAAAATGTAGTCTGTTAAAAATCTTTGCCCAGTGCTGGTCACGCTGTTACGTTTCTCACACTGGTGTCTTTAATAAAAATTTCTCCTCCTATGGTAAACCTCCTGCATGGACAGCTATAAATGAACAGCACGAGTAAGTCGATCCGGCCCCCCCCGTGG
The DNA here is from genome assembly GCF_001660625.3 of Ictalurus punctatus. NCBI lineage: Eukaryota > Metazoa > Chordata > Actinopteri > Siluriformes > Ictaluridae > Ictalurus > Ictalurus punctatus. The sequence goes on from NC_030417.2 coordinate 28,174,299, forward strand.
AAAAAAACCCTACATATTTCCCAGTAATAAATGTCGGTGATGTGAACCATAAATAACAGCTCAGCAAAAAAAAAAAACTAATGAGAAATGAAGTTAAGGTGAAGTCCCAAAGATTCGCTTGATACTTCTTTTGATGAGAATTGACTTGGGTTTAAATTGATCATTTTCCCCCAGCACTTCACAAGCCATAGCTATTTATTATTCATACACTGAAACGTGGACGTTTAGTTTTCGCTGGTCTTATTCCCTGCCTATATTCGCTGTAAATTCTGCTGTGCTTCATGTGACGCCGCTCCCTAGTGTACACACTCGCATTCCGTGCAAGCGTGAAGACTTCACTCTGTAAGAACGTCCACGCGCGATCATGACACCTTCACAGATACGCGCTCGCAGGAGTAGCAATCCAGCCGTGCTGTGCCAACTGCATCAAATCTGGAAATGCAGTTGGGACTCGTGGATATTTCCAGGTTTCAACAAACCGTAGGTCTCAGTTCGGTCAAGATGGACATTAATTCCAGGTGTAAAGCCTTTTTATTTTGTGTACCGTGATGCACAAATACACACACACACACACACACACTCAGTCCAATGAAGCCTAATACGCTGTTAGTGCCTCTAGAGACCACTTCTGTCTATATACTAGGATTCACAGAGAGTACAACCGAGGGGTGTGTGTGTGTGTGTGTGTGTGTGTGTGTGTGTGTGTGTGTGTGTGTGTGTGTGTGTGTGTTTTTCTTCCAGGTCCCCCCCCACCACACACGCACACAAAGAGGTGCTGGTATCGCCACTGATCATGACTACTGTAACCACAAGATAAGATTACCTGCAGTCTTTGTGGCTTCAACATTGAAGCCCCTTATCCCACAGTAGCACACGCAGACACGCCCACATTCATTTCCATTATCAGCAGCCGCACAGATGTGTTTTTCCCATGAGAGCTCGGGAGTTTACACTGCGCCGTTTTCTCTGTGGTGGCTCCCGGCTGCTTTTCCTGTTCAGCGCACATCTGTCATCAACGTGTTCGTCTCAGTACTGCATTCCCAAGCACTTATAAAAGCAGCACCAATAGTTTGATGCAGAGGTTTTTTTTTTTTTTTTTGGGACGTTTTTTTTTCCTCTGTCAGCTGAAGCACTCTGGGATGTATAGTCTTAGTGACAGACGTGGCGAGTGATGTAATGCGCTCATATTTGTATGAGAGGAACAGTGACAGCAGACAGCTGTTGAGAGAAGACCCGACCGCCTACAGAAGCACAAACCCTTCCTCTCTCTCCTCTCTCCTCTCGCCTCTCCTGGCCCCAAGCCTCCGTGTTTCCTCTGTTTCCACGACACCCTGCAGTAATCTGCACTTGACCTTCATCCATGATTCACCCTCCGCCTCCTCTTCCTCCTTTCAGACTGGTCTGGCCTGTCGAGTTGGCTCGCGGCTACGGTATCTCATCAGCACTAGGGTTTCCGCTTTCTCGCCCCTACAGCCTGCATGGTGTGTAATGTGTTATACAATGAATTTAAACCGAGTGTTTGCATGGGATCTTTCCATACACACACACACACACACACACGGGTCGAGGCATGCATGACTTCTCCGGCTGACTCATCGGAGTAAAATCTGCTCACTGATTGACAGGCTGAGAAGCTGCTTTTGTTAATGTGACAACATGTTCTAAAGAAAATGGGATGGTTGAGTCCGGACCTCCGTACACGCATGCACTCTGACCTGTCCGCTTCAAGTGCAAGAATGCAGATCTCTAACTAAAACGCGACATTTTAACTGGTTACTCGTATCAGACAGTTTAGCGAGTGATACTCGGTGCTTCCTGTGGACTTTCCCTAAAGGCACAATGCACAATGGCTCCTCTGTGGCTCACTTTGTAAACAGAAAGGTTGGCCTAATCTCTGTGTGCATACTGTATCAAGATGCACTTGATTCTACTTCCATTTTAAAGCAGAAGAATAACTAGATTTCTGCAGAAGAACTGCAGTGCGCTGTTTTTATTTTTATAAAAAGAGCCGGTGGCTCTTTGTGACAGCCTGCAACATGTCTTTCTTTAATCGATCCAACTGTCTGAGTCTCAGTGGTTTGGCCAAAACCCTTAAATTGGATTGCAAAAAAAAAAAAAAAAAGCAGCTCCAGTAATCATTTCCTTCCCCCAAGCCAATTTTAATTCCAGTCATTTTTTTAAGTGCAGCATCTTTGCATTCTATTTTGCTTAGGGTTTGTTTTGGGGTTTTTTTGTGCATGGAGCTCTGATGGAGCTCGAAGTGGGCTGGTCTAGAAAAGGCATTTTCATTAAAATTGTTCAAAACGCACTCACGTGGGAGTCACCTCAGGCATTCAAACGGTATTGGAGCATTGCATTTATATTGGTTCAGTTGAAGTTTACAAGTTTAAGAGTACAAGCTTCCCCCCCCCCCCCCCCCCCCCCCCCAGAGTATGTACCAGAATCGACGCACGTCAAATGCTCTTCAGGTTGCACGGTTTTGTGCCGTGAACCATTTTTCGAATGGCTGATTGCTGGGGTTTGCAAATGGAATGTGGATTACTGTCACACTGAAGCACTTCCTTGGACAGAAATGTATTTTCTTTTAAATTATGCACTATTTATTTTGCACGATTAGTCTGAACAGATGAGATGCATTTCTGCTCTCGTAGAAACTTAAGGCATGGCAGTATTGCACTTTAGATCCAACCCAATGTTGTGCCTAAATCCTAGATTTTCTCTCATATAAACTATATATGGCAAGAAGTTGGTGGACAGCTAACCATCACACCCATGTGCTTTCTAAACATCCCATTCCAGATTTAGGTTCCTTGTTGCTGTTCTAACAACCTCCACTCTTCTGGGAAGGCTTTCCACTAGACTTTGGAGTGTAGCTGTGGAGATTTTCATTCAGCCCCAGGAGCATTAGGGAGGTCATCAGCACTGATGTTGAATGAGGAGGCCTGGAGCTCAGTCTGCATTCCAGTTAAACCCAAAGGTGTGTGGTGGGGTTGAGGTCAAGGCTCTGCTCAGGCCACTCAAGTTCTTCCACTCCAACCATGTCTTCATGGACCTCTCTTTGTGCACAGGGGACAATACATCCTAGACACCTTTGTGATAACAGTTTAGGGAAGATCCACATATGGATCTGATGGTCAGGTGTTTATAAACTTTTGGCCATATAACGTCTCTAAGAAATCTCCTATGTAGATTTAGGTCCTTAATGACCGTGGCAAGGAAAAACTCCCCGAGAGGACGTGAACAAGAAACCTTGATACAGAAGAGAACCCATCCTCTTCTGGGAGACTCCTGAGAGTGGGAATATAAAACATTTACTCTTCTTCTACAGTCGTATACTTTTAAAAGCAACAGTAATAAGTGTGTTGAAAGAACGTTGAGTATGAGCGTATTGTGAAGGAGTTTGAGATGAGCACAGGGCAGCAGATCTTAGGTCCGTGTCTACAGTATGCAGATGACATTATATACCGAAGAAAGGCCGAGACGTGGGCGTGAACTGTTTTCAGAACGTGCGAATGTTTAGTAGGATCCATTTAGGATCATTCACGACAGCAGAAAGTGAGTCACCAGTTTAGATGTCTAGATATGTAGGGCATCATTTAAAAACGGGACTTTTTTTTTTTTACCCAAAGATGTCACAGCCAGCGGAAGGGGAGGAGCCACCGGAGAGCACTGAGGCTTACATTTATACTGAAAAGTTTTTGGATGTAAATGAGAAGCCAAAAATGCAATCCAAAAAACAAAAAGATTTCTTGTGGCAGCTGTTGTGGGATGATTCGCTGATGAAAGGTCTCAGACCAGAACTTGAAATTGTCGTTTAGTGCTAAATGTTTGATTAGGGGTACAGCACACACAGGTACATGGTTTATAGTGTATAGTGCGCACCATCTGAGGTAAAGCTTTAGTGATGTTTCACTTACTTTCCAAGCATGAGCCTCAAATGCCTCGGACATTATTAATGCATGAACACTATCTTCAGTTGCACCTGTGTAACTCCTGTAAAAGTGCTGGTTCAGGCTCGGTCGGTGCCTGATAAGGCAGATGGGCCTTTGGCCGGCTATAATGCCGTGCTTCTTTAACTGATTGAACCTCTGGGAGCACTCAACTGAGCGCAGTGGCGTGTAAGCCCCAGGGTTGTGATCACAACTGCTTATCTGTAATCGGCTTAAGTAGCCTTCTGAGAGCGTGCCGTCTTCTCCTGTGGCCTCTATCTGTGTTTGTGTTTGCTCCACAGGATCGTTCATGCTTGAAAGAGCTCCTTTTGAGGAAAAAGGCGAGATGTGAGCCAGTGGTGGATAAGACCGAAATATATATATATATATATATATATATATATATATATATATATATATATATATATATATATATATATATATATATATATATATATATATATATATAAAAAGCTTGTTCATTGTATGAAAAAAATGTCAGTAGTTCAGCAACTCCAAAAGCATCGAGTTTAGCAGATCCTCTGCAGTTTATAAAAAACACACGCATTATTATGTAAATGTAATTATATAACCAAAGACAGCTCATCGGACCAGAGACTAGCTCTAGGGCTAGGGACGTGTGCTGAGAAAGAGGAACTTTAACAGGATTTTATTTGCCCTCTCTGGTCTGATTAGTGAACTGATGACCTGCTTTGTACAAAAGAACGTTGATGGTGAGCGCTGAATTAGTAAAGATGAATGAACAGAGAAGTATGCGGTTCAAAGCCAACGTATCGCATCTGTTCAGTGGCCATGACGGATAGTGAGAAGCAGGATTGTGAAGCCACCGTTATGACAAAACAAAACTGTACCGCTTCAAGGTGTCTTATATATAGCCACTAACTAATGCTTAAACTTTAAAACGTAACTGTTGTTGACGGTTTGATTCCCGGCCCACATGACTCCACATACCGAAGTGTCCTTGGGGCAGAACACTGAACCCCAAGTTGCTCCCGATGGCAAGCTAGCGCCTTGCATGGCAGCTCTGCTACTGTTGGGGTGTGTGTGTGTGTGTGTGTGTGTGTGTGAATGGGTGAATGAGAACCAGTGTAAAGCGCTTTGGAACCACTAAGGTTAAAAAAACCAAAAAAACAAACCCCGCTATTCAAGTGCAGACCATTTAAGACGATGGAAAGAATTTATGTAGAATTGTAGAAGAATATTAGGGGTGTAATGATTTGTAAGATTTGGATCGGCGTATTGGTTTAAGATGTAACGATTGAAATAAATCTAAGCAACAATCATAAAAGTATTGAGAGGGGGGCGACTGGGTTGGGGGGAGGGGGGTACAGTGGCCCCACGGATGGGGGCTGATTCCCGTCTGCATGTTTTCTTTCGGGGTTTTCCTCCAGGTACTCCGGTTTCCTCCCCCAGTCCAAAGACATGCGTTCTCTAAATTGTGTGTGTGTGTGCCCTGCGAAGGGTTGGCGCCCCGTCCAGGGTGTTCTCCGCCTCATGTCCCGAGTTCCTTGGGATAGACTCCAGGCTCCCCTGCAACACTGTGTTGCAGGTGCACAAAGTGGATGAATTAGTATCGATTAAATTGATTTTTAAAATTATTGAAAAAGTACAAGGGTGTTCTTTAGATTTTTAATCTGATGTGTAAATTGCCTAGCGAAGCGATTTACGCAGAAACTTCTGATACGACAAAGCCGGTCACATATCGATCAGAGGCGACTTGTATCAGATTGTATCATATCGTCGGAGATTCGGGGGGAATTGTGAAATCTCGAATCATCCCCTTAAGAAACGAAATCGTATCAAGTGGAGACCTGAGGTTTACACACCTATAATACCCCTATAATACCCCTGATCTAACTGTGTGTGTGAGTGTGCACACTTGCCTTGATTACTCTCTTCCTTGATGTGTTTCATGCTTATATAAGCAGGATCATTTGATCAGGAGTCTTTGTAAGTACAGGCTGTGTTTCACACTGTGTTAGTGTGAATAGGCCACAGTCTGCTTCTGTGCCTAATTAGCTTCTGGCACTGGATTAGTATTGTGTATTGTACAGTTGAGAACAGTGTGAGAACGCCCAGCCTGCCTCTGGCTCCCACAAATATCTTCAGCTCGCTCTCTGAGTTTTCTGAACGTTGTGTTTCTGATCTTGTTTGCTTATTTGACTTCCAGCCTAAGGACATACTGTATCTCAGTATGGGGGAGGGGTTTGAATTTTTTTTTTTTTTTTTTTTTTTTTTTTTTTTTTTTTTTTTTTTTTTTTCTTTTGGAGCCACAACCTGCAAGTCAAATGTGCAAATAAGCGTTTGCATGTTTACCGCCCTGATTGTGTAATTATGATTAATCAAACCAGATCTGCTTGCCGGGAGCGAGCCCTCTCCTTAGGCAGCTTAATGCGTGTCTGCTAGTTTCTGTGTACTGGAGAAAATCTTCAGGTAATTGCTTTCTAATCAGGTCTGGAATCTGGATCATGTGACATTTTGTGACCTTTAGTTAAAAGTTTTAGTTTTGTAGCTTTCGTAGTTTCGCAGCTTTGGACTTTCGTTATGATCTGACTGTGTGTGTGTGTGTGTGTCCACCATTGCTTTCTGTGTTCTTTTTCCTCCTTCTGTGTACGTCTCCTCTGTCTCCTGCTCAAAGTGTCTTTTTATTCTTTTTCTTCACAACGCATTGCATATTCAGAAGAGGCAGCGTGTAGGTATATAAAACGCAAAAAGTGTAGCCAGCTGCATGCCTCCTTCTTTTTCCCTCTTTGTTGATCTTGTTTGCCGTTTTTGACTGTCTTATTTTATTTTATGTTTTATTTTTCAATTAGTGCTATTTTTAAGGGAGGACAAACGAAATAGTACGACTGGTTTGATCTTCAAAGTTGCAATTATATCGACTCGGATGATGTACTTATTATTTATTTAAACGTCACTTGGCTTGTACCCCTTTTGAAATACTTTAAAAATAAAAACTCCAAAGTTTCCTCCGAGTTTCTTTTAAGATTTTTTTTTCAATAATTTTCTTTTGTGTTTGGTGTGTGTGATTTTTTTTTTTTGTTTTGTTTTGTTTTTTTGTTTTGTTTGTTTGTTTGTTGTCAGTCTCTGTTCCATTGTTCCGTCTCGTCCTCTGTTTGCTCGTCTGGTCTGCGTGTGTCTTGTGCGACTGCATGGTCTTAGTGCACGGCAGTGGTTTCTACCTCTCTACTGTTCTCGTTATGCCATCCTGCAAATTAATAACAGTGTGTCCTCTCTGCAGGGGACGTGCTCTTTCAGATGGCCGAGGTCCACCGGCAGATACAAGTGCAGCTAGAGGAAATGGTGCGTTATCTTTTAATCTTCTCTCCAGTTGACTTTCCGAAAGCCGTACAGATGGCCTCTGGGTTTTTATAACATGACACGGATCTCGATTCGGCCATGGCCGCGACTGAACGGCTGTTCGTTGTAAATAAGAGAGCTGAATGTATGAACCGTCTCTCTGCAGTTGAAGTGCTTCCACACTGAGCTGCTTTCAGAGCTGGAGAAGAAAGTGGACCTGGATGCCAGATACCTGACTGTGAGTTTCCTCAACACACACACACACACACACACACACACACACACGCACGCACGTACACTTTCAGAAGGTTCTAAATAGGGAAAGAACAGTCTGCACATGACTGTTCTCCTGATGCTGCATTATAGAAGCTTACTGCACTGCACAGAGGCACTAGGTCTATTCTCATGGCAACAGAAATGACTGACAGATGGCTTTCATACAGAAGCAGATTTCAGGTTTTGTTTTTTTTGTTTTTTTAAACTATATAAATATATATATAAATAAGTATATATCCACTCTGCCTCACTGCAGTTTCATCTTGTTCAAGCTGTTAAAATTGCAACAGCGCAGCAACATCTTCAGTTGTTTTGGCCCCCCTCTCCACACTTCCTCATCCTCACACACGCTGCATCGATTCAAGTCGATTAAACCAAGAATAAAGGGGATGTGCAGCATCTCATGGATATCTTTAGAACGAGTGGGCAGTGGGAACGGAGCCGGGTGCTGCTACAGTATGGAATCGCATAACAGGGGGTTGTGGGGGGCGTTGCTTGCCTTTTGTAGTATATTGTCAGTCAGAGCAAACACCCAGTCTTTATTTCATTATCAGTAAAAGACACTGTAGTGGTGGGTGCGTCTTGTAAACATCACTGTCTTGCAATTGGCAAGAGAGATTTGATTTTTTTTTTTTTTCTTTTCTTTAAAACAATGCATTTGTGTGCGCCAGCATTTGGTTAAAAGTCACTAGCTGCGTTTACATGGACAACAATAATCCACTCTTAATCCGATTAAGAACATACTCTAATTGAGAAACTACCATGTAAACAGCAGTTTTTACTTACCTTAATCTAATTAAGGTCATAATCGAAGTAAGCAATTATCTAATTAAGACAGGTGGAGTACTCCTGCTTTAGTCGCATTATGGACGAGTATTACGGACATGTAAACACCTTAATCACATTACGAACGTCGTGTGGGAGTTTTCACCGCATTTTGCGACAGGACACGATCACACACGGCAGTTTTACGTTTTACGGCGAACAAGAGAGTTCGGCTGTGTCCCAAATCGCATACTTTCCTACTATATGCCTGTAGTGGGGACAAGTACATGTATCTCGGCTACTATATAGACGGTAACTACGTGATTTGGGACACACCCACCGCTTCAAGCAGTTATCTGTTAGCATGTACAGCACGACAAATAATTAACTGCACTTAAAGCGTTCGTTAAAAAAAATGAATAAAAACACCCAAAACTGTATACGGTTCCATAACGAAGATGAACTGTATGTCGATACGTGAAATTCGGGAGGGACGTCGGACGGCGTGGCGCGGCGTGGTGATGTAATGACGTGCGCTGTTAATCTAATTATGTTCTATAACATGTAAAACGGGTACATGCCAGGAGTATTCTAAAAGCGACTCATGTAAACACGTTATCACAATATTGTCTTATTCAGATTAAGGTCAATAATTAGATTACTGCTGTCCATGTAAACGTAGTCATTGATTGACCGGATGAAAAAAGACCACATGATTTCAGCTGTATAGTTTTAGGGAGGCTGTGTTACTGCTACTGTAGCCTCTGATTTCTGAATGAGCAGGTTTACAGGTGTTCCTACTAAAGTGGCCAGTGAGAGTATTTTTATATTTTGATGAAATAATGCTCAAGAAGGTAGTCGACAGTTTTAAGTTTTCTGTATGGTCAAACATTTTTCTCTTCTAGTGGCGCAGTCCTCTCTGGACATGCGATAGCTGTGCTTAGAGTTGTTGTCGCTATGGTTACCACTCGAGGCATGCAGACTGTTGCTGTATTTTAAAAAAAAAAAAAAAAAAAAAAAAAAGCAGTGCTGGGAATATGTTATGTTTGAGATTTAAAATTCACAGTCCTATATGCATTTTTTTTTTTCTATCTCAAAGTTTTGGAGGCTTGAAGCTAATTAGCTTTACTGAAATGCGAAAACATGTTTCCTGAACTGAACGATAACTTAAAAACGTATGTGGATTTGCGGTCTCGAACGAGGCATGTGCATTTTCCCCAATCAAAGCAAACAGGGATGCCAAAAAGCTGATGTCAAAATTCAAATCTAAAGAGCGGAACAGCACGTCCTGCTTTGTCTCGGAAAATGCATCCTGAGCCTATTGTGTTTTCATTCTCACAGTCGTCCACGTGTCAGCCAGCGTGTCGGGGCACGGTCAGAGCAGCAAAAGAAATCCCAGTGCCACAGTACAAAATGTCAGTATTGAATTTTTCACTTGGCGCTTAAAAAAAATAAATAAAATGCATATAGGATTGTGAGTTTTAAATTGAAATCCACGAATACATCGTCATTGATTCCCAGCACCTCATCAGTCAGCTCAGGGCTAATTTCAAATGCCTCCTACATGACTCATTGCTGTCAAGATTCTCTTCGCACAACTCTTTTGTTCAACACAAGCTGTTGTAAGGAATAAAACATGACCGGGCACGCCATTATAGTTGGCGATTTTCCAACAACGGCACATCATGTAGTTTTTTTTTTTTTCTTTTCTTTTTTTTTTAGTAAACCAGAGTTACAGTTTTAACGATGTATACCGTTTATAAGACGAGTTCCTGTTATAGCAGGTTAATTATAGCAGCTGTAAATGCTCCCCAATAGCCTTTCTTTTTTCCCCTCTTTCACTCTCTTAAGTGCAGCTTATCAGATAACTGAGAAACCACAAAACCCACCATCTTAAAGACTCTCCTCACGGTGCAAAACTTGATCATCTGCTTTGCCTCAAAGTTTTCTTTCATGAACATTTAAATAAACTTCTCCTAACAGACAGCTTGACAAAAAAAGGAAAGGGGAAAAAAAAGCATTTATTATTACACTTGGATTATGTGGATCGTCCCTGTGAATGAACTGTTACTATAGAAACAGTAACTTGTTAGAACGAGTGCATTTATTATAAAACTGTGATTTGCCATGCAGCCAGCATTATTTTCAAAGCTCATTTTGAAAGAAAATTCTGCTCAGGATTTGAACAGATCAGTGGTTTATTTGAATTCAAATAAAAAAATTTTTAGTAGGTTTCCATCTTATATTTGTGTGTGTGTGTATATAAATATTTATCCTGTTTTAATTTTTTCACATTCTCATATTATAAGGAATTAATATGGATAGCAGTATGTAAACGTGACCCGGAATACTTTTACTGTATAGCATTTTCTTGCGTTTATTCATTTAGCAGACGCTTTTATCCAAAGTGACTTACAAAGGAGGAAATACAAGCAAAGTCTTTCAAGCGGAGAACAATACAAGAAGTGCTACCATACAAGATCTTTTAATTGAGTTCTAGAGAAGCAAAGTGCCCAGAGTAGAGGTGTAAGAGCCGGAGTAAGGGTTTTTTTTTTTTTTTTTAATATAATGTGGGGGTTGGCAGGTTAGGGGTTAGTTAAGTGCTCACGGAAGAGGTGGGTCTTTAGCTGTTTTTTGAAGATGGTGACAGATTCTGCGGTCTGTTCATTCCACCACTGAGGGACAGTTAGTGTGAAGGTTCTGGAAAGGGACCTTGAGCCACGCTGAGGCACTACAAATGCCTCATTTGCCTCGTCGTGCCTCGTCGGTCGTTAACCGATCGCGGATTGCGTGAGGGAACGTCAACCTCAAGGAGAGTGTTGAGGTAGGTGGGTGCTGTTCAAGGTCTTGTACGTGAGCATCAAGGTCTTGAATTTGATACGGGAAGCTACAGGAAGCCAGTGGAGGAAGATGAAATGGGATGTGACATGGGTTCTCTTGGGCTGGTTGAAGACGAGGCGTGCTGCTGCATTCTGAATCATCTGAAAGGGTTTGATGGAGCTGGCCGGGAGGCCTGAGAGTAGTGCGTTGCAGTGGTCCAGTTATGAAATAACAAGAGCCTGGACTAGTAGTTGTGTAACCTGTTCTTTGAGAGAGGGTCTGATTTAGACATAAATGTGATGAATGTTTGGGGGGGCGGGGATAGATACAGCATTGTGTAGCCTGTGTAGGATTTCCGAACACAACTCTGGATGGTGAATCAAATGAATCAAAGCATGCCAAATTTGATTCACTGAATCAGTAAAAGAGTAGTAATACTGTAAGAATTTCCATAATATATCCTGTTTTACCTGCCTTGCCATGAAAATAGCCTTTGATGCTGATATGGTATTAAAAGAACAATAACAAGGCTGCTATTAGTAGCGACTCTGTTTTTGCACTAAACCTGCTCCAACCCATCCACCCTGTATTTTATTTATTTATTTATTTTTTTTTAATGTTCTTTTTTATGCTGTGCTGCCATTTAAAGAGCTTTTTGCATATGCAGTCCAGCTTTCAATTGATGGCCACAGATCATTAGTACTTCCGAAACGACATCTTTTTGGAAGTGACTTTTCTTTTCAGCTCCTGTCATTGAGGCTCAACTCCATAACCACTAAATCTTCCCTTCCATTCAGTTTCAGCTCCGTGCTTGTTAAAATGCCACTCTTTCACGTTTTAATAAGTTCCAGAGCATCGCAGGAACTCTTAGAGCGCTCACGTTTGCTTCAGTACTTCATGGGTGATTATGGGCTGTATTATTGAGCTGGGAGAACACAGGAAGAAAGTAAAAAAGCCATGCCTGTGGGTTTGCCCTGACTGTATGACAAATGCGCTCTAGCCGCCAATCTCATCTCGTTCACACGGCTCTCTGGGCGCACTTGTGTCACGCGAAGGGTTTCACTCCAGTGGCCATGGTAACTGCTAGCAAGTTATGAATGTGAGCTTTAAAGCTTAGAACTTTTCTTATTTAAGAATGCCCAGGTGTGCACTTAAGCCATCATTCATAGTGCCATACGGAAAATCATGCAGTTTGCTGTTTATTAGAAACAAATATGACAAATATTTACTTGGAATCTTTAAGGAATCCTCCAATTAATCAGCGTGAAGAGACTGACTGATATCTTGTTAGACGATATTTACAACATCTGCAGTTTTTCAGCCTTCTAAAAAATAAAAAAAAACAAAAAAATAAAAAACAAGGATCCGTTTTCTAGTATAATGTTGGAGTCATCCAAAAACTGTGTACGCTAAGATTATGTGTTTTTTGTCTCCTGAAGGCGGCTCTGAAGAAGTACCAGATAGAGCACAAGAGCAAAGGCGAGAGCTTGGAGAAATGTCAGGCTGAGCTGAAGAAGCTGCGTAGGAAGAGCCAGGGCAGCAAGAACCCATCTAAATACAACGACAAGGAGCTGCAGGTGAGCCAACCGTTAGCCCCTTCCTCTTTCTCCTCTTTCTCCTCTTCTCCTCGTCTTCCTCCCCACTCTCAGTGACACAGTAACCTCCAGCTCCTGACATGCTACCGTAGGGGAGGTAGGAGAGGCGTGAGTCATGGGGTTGGACGTTGCGCCTACACTTGGATAAGAGTGCGTTCTGCGAACACAAAGGTTTGATAACACACTATGATAACGTTGTGTTTATCTTAAGCTAACATGAATTTGAGAGTCATGCGCTCAGGAAGGCAGGTCACGTGGGTGTTACCTCCGGAATTATTGGCACCCTTCCTGGAATGAATATGTAAAATGAACAACGTTTCATTTTAGCACATGGAAAGTACTATTTTTTTTCCTGCAAGACGCTGGTTTTTTTTGGATTTTTAAAAATATATATATAAATATATAAATAAAATAGTATTTGACTACATGTTATTGAGAAGTGCTGTGATTATTTAAAAGAAAACAAAAAAAGTTCCTCCAACATTTTTATTTATTTATTTTTTTAAACCTGTTTTTGTCCCCACACAAACGCACCTGCTCCGGGTACATGCCCATCTTCACCTGCTTTTTCCCCTCCTGCTCCGTGTTTGCTGTGGTAGCTGAACGGACCTCAGCTCACAGTTTAATGCGAGTACAACAGCATAGTGGCAGAGTCCTTAAGGAAATAAATAGGCTCTGACTCTGCTCGGTGTATCCACACTCCCGAGAGGCCTGAGCTCCAGAGAAAGCTATCACACTTTCCTGGGTGTGAAAACTCTTCTCTCTCAACTCCATTACCTAGCTGTGTAATACAACACAGCTCTCTAGCCTGTACATGACTTCGGCATTGTGCGTATGAAGACGGCACATCCGTTTCTATACTATCTGGATCTGTTTAGAGCTCCAAATAACCATATCTATAACTCTATTTGGATTTCAACCCAAAGTGAGCTGGCATTAAAAAAACAACAACCCCAAAACAAACATATAACTATATCCTCAATTCCTCAACCTCAGCAACACCACGCAAGTTCTTAATTGGCATCAATTAGAGATGACGTGCACGGGGCTGTTATTTATTTATTCATTTATTTTATTTTATTTTATTATCCCACTTGTGCAGTTATTGTATTTGTTTGCACCTACTAGCAATGTATTCCAACAATTACAACTAATAAATAGTAGCTGTGTTTAAAACACCACAACCCTGATTGAAGCATTCACTTGGGTGCAATGAAGTAACGCTGTACCTGCATTGCGCAACACCACAAATTCGTGGTTTTTATCCCATGAGCTTCAACTCTAACACGCACTCACCCGCTCGATGAAAAGTAAAAACCTCCCGCTCTTGCTACATTTTTGCATCCCGCAGAATGTCAGTCACAATCTAGTCTCAAGCAGATGCCCTGTGAAACTGTAGTGCCACTCCTATTTGTATCTGCATTCACATCTAATTATAACGCGTATCTGTTCACGCCGGATAATGTCTTCGGTTCCAGATTGTTATTTCAGTCTGTTCTCAACCCTAATGTAGCGTTTGTGCATAGACTGAATTGTTTGCTGAACTACTTTTTTTTTTTTTTTTTTTTTTTTTTTTTTGTCCCCCCACCCCTCGAGTTTAACTGCGAGTAGGCTGCATGCTTAGGCAGGTAACCCAGCTCTGGCTTAATCCATTTTTCCTGCTTGTTGTTGTTGCTAGGACTTGATGAATGCTCTATGGGTGCTGCCAGATACCCAGCGGACAATGTCTCAGCGTAGGCTCCAGCCATACATCAGCCATGATGTGGCTCCGCTCCCAGCTTTTAGCATGAATCACTGTCATCAGCACTTTAGGTTCTGTGTGTGTGCGCAGACCATCATCAACTGCTCCCAGACTGGTGGTTTTTTGTTTTGTTTTTTTGGGGGGGGTGGGTGTTTACTACTTCAGACATAGACTAAATAGTCTTTCTTTTCATTTAATTTCCCTCCTGGCAACTTTTATGTAAATGGATTAGTCTAGCTGCAGGCGAGAGAAGTCTGTGCTTATAATATAGTGGAGGTTAAACCCACCTGATCACTCCTGTTCTGGAAAGCTCGGCAAACAAAGGCACATGCAGCCAGTGCTGGGGAATGGCGGGGGTGTCTAAATAACTGTGTGTTCCAGCATTTTACACACAGCAGAGTGCCCACGCTTTCCAAATCGCCGTGTTTAAGTGTACCACATTCCCGAGCCCATGTTTTTTCCCCTCTTTCCGGTGTTCTAGAAAGAGATTTATTTATTTTTCTCTCCGTCTCAGTTCCGTCTGCTTCCCTCAATCCTCCGCTCCACTTCACTGCACCTCTGTCCTTCCTACTCCCTGTTTACTTCATCCCCAAGCTCACGAAAGCATTATTCACTAGTGAAGTATCTAATTAGCTAATTATTTACTGCAATAAAGGGAGAAGATGGAGGGAAATGCAGCTTGTGGCAGCTGGCATGTCTTACTTAAATAACCATGTGGAGGTGGAGTTGTCACTTCCCGTACCGAGGCACATTTGGTGACTAAGGAGAAGCATATGGAGATTGGTGATCCGCATCATTTTAGGATTATGTATGCACATAGGAGCAAAGCCATGCACACACGTGTGCACTCCCAGAGACATGCCTGAGTGCTCACACACACCCACACTCATGCGCGCACACATACACGCACACACACAGTAGTGATGGGAATTTTTGTAGCACTTTGGCACATAGAAAGTTATTCAACACTAGATGTTTCAAATACTTTCTTTACTATTTTTCCTCATGATTAATGTGTGACTTTGTTTGAGGTTACTCGACAGCACCATACCATGGAGTCTCACTTTAGCATAAATGATATAATAGCGCTGGCGAATTCTTGAATCTGATTGGTCAGAAGGTGTTGTTTGAATTTCCAGAGCAGCAGATCTGACAGTAGAGATGGAGGAAGTGACATTTATGCCACTATATTATATCATTTTAAATGTATATAATTTTATAGGTTTAAATGAAATAAAAATGAGGCTTTATTTGAGCACTTCGGTCAGTGAAACGGCTCAGTACAGCCTTGTTGTGTCGTGTTGTTGCAGTGAGAAACAGCCAGAGGGCGCTGTGGGGTACAGCATTGTGATTGCACGCAAGGGGAGAAGGAGAATTCGTGGATAATAAAAAGATGGAGTTGGACACGGTCGCACGTTTATTTCTTTTACAAGTGTAGTATACCACAAGCTTATAAACTTTGAATGAAATACCAGTAGGACGGTAACCTACATAATGTTAAAAATCTAAATATTAAATAAAATTTAAAAAACGCGGCTGGGTGACATTCCTTTTTTTTTTTCTTCTTCCACAAATCCGACATACGGCTTCATCCAAATTGGTATCGGTTCTCCTCTCTCGTTAGGCACGAATCCAAAATGTTCCCAGATTGCCGACGTAACGTTTGGTTTCGCAACAAGATCCATCGCAGCGGCAGAACCCGAAGTGAAATGGCAGAATTCGCTCAAATAAACCCGTGGCAAACTAACAGACAACACCATATAGGGCGTTTGATTATGATTACGTAATTTGTGTATTAATATAAAATCTTCCGCTTTATGGTAGGCTATAAATACAAATGAATGTTATTTCTTCTGCTTCTTCTTCTGCTTCTTCTTCTTCAGCTGCTTCCCAACTCAAGCAGAAACACAAACGTTACGTGTGATGTGACACCACCACGGTGGCAAACTACCACCGCAGTGGTGCGGTTGTCATAGCCACCATCACAGCCCTACTTAATACCTTGTGTGTTGTTGTGTTTTTTTTTTTGTTTGTTTGTTTTTTTTTTTCCTTTTTCTCCTTCCCCTCAACAGTATGTTTTCATTAAACTCAGTGCCATAGCTCGCTACACATTTCATTTCGAATGCACACAGTTTTTGCATTTGAATGTGCATTTTTATCTTAAATTTGACTTCAACAGCCCTAAAGCAGATGAGAGAACCGAAGCAGCACGAATGGCTAAAATGTTGGTGACATTCATTCTTACGTAAACAAACACGCACGTATACACAGTGGCCAGTATCGAGGTCCGCAAAAATGGTCGAGGTCTTGTCCATAAATCGTACGATAAGTCGATAACGTAATTATCATGGCAGGCCTGAAACTGAAGCTTTCTGTAAGGAGACGTTTGTTTAACATTTATATATGGAGTCTATATTGTGACCGCTTTGTTAGCGGTCAGTCCATTTTACACCAGGGGAATGTGTTCAGGAATGAAGACTTTGCGCGTTCCAGTTTTTCAGTAACATGAGCAGAGTTTAAATTTGTTTCTTATTAACTTTTAAAAGAGAACAGGAACTAATAATTAGTCTTGCTGATGCTCCACAACACTGAACGCAACTGTAAATGGATCATTTAATAGTGATAAATAAAATAAAAAAATTGTAATTGTTGATAAATTGCTATAGTGTAAGAGGAATTAAACATTGTATAGTGGTGCTATTGGGAAAATAATGCACTTCTCTCTCTCTCACACGCACGCACGCACGCACGCACACGCAAAATCTCGGCATGCGGCAGGCAAGTGAAGGATCAGGATTAGGAATTGCATGGCTTTGGACAAAAGAGTCTGAAAGAGTGCTGAAGAGTGCAGAGGAGTGACTGATTGCAGTGTAAGCAGGAATAAATGTCCCTCCCTTGCTGCATCATTCGCTTCCTGCATCCCATTTGCTATTGCTATATCTCAGGAAAGTATTTTAATAAACGTACTCCACTGAGACAGCCCCACTTATTATTCTGTATTATTATCCCCACATATTTAACTGAGCCCTCTGATGGAGTATCAGATGTGGAGGTGCTCAAGTCCATTGTGCATGTTTAAGGTGCTGACGTTAATTCGCAATCATACCTCTCTCTCTCTCTCTCTCTCTCTCTCTCTCTCTCTCTCTCAGAGATAGATCGTGTCATGTGATGAATGTTTCATGAGTCACGAGTGAGAGGTTTGACTGGTTCTTGAGAAGCTGTGCTTTAGCCTCAGCTTAGTTTAGTGGGAGTCTGAGCACGCTGAGAGAAGCATGTAAATGTGGAGGCTGCAGTACGGCTGAGTTTCCTCCTCTGCCTACTCAACCAGTCACAGCAGCTGAGCCCGTGTGTTGGCTGGAGCGTGGCTGAAAGCTGTCATCTCTCAAAATGAAGGTCTTTCTCTTCCCATCCATCATGCAGCGACACATCTGGCTGCACTCGTCAGTCTTGCTTCCTTGCCACAAAGCTGACCTCTGATATATTTCTCACACATTTTTTTTCCTTATTATTATTATTATTCTTTTAATTTTGCTATCTCCACTCCATATCTGTTCTCTCTGCATTTGGATGACTCATGCTGCATTCCTGCTCTACTGCCTGAGCTTGAGTTTTTTTTTTTTTTTCCACTAAGCCGAAAGCCGTTCTGCCAAGGGGCCTGTAGAGGACACGACCCCACCACACTATGCCGTTTAACAGGCCGGTTCTGATTGGATATCAGTTCACCACTGAAGCCTTTATCCTTTTAATCTACTGTCTGCAAGCAAAGCAGTGTAAAGAGAGACCTACAACCCACATATACACAGCCTACGTCTGTACACAGTCTGGGCTCTTGATGGTCATTTCTGAGCATTTGTTCACATTTTGCTGAGAAACTAGCACCTGCCTGTGGTGGAAGAATAAACTGCACATGCAGTAATGCCACAGTGGTGCTGCTATTCCTTTCTCTTTAGGACAGTTTGTGCTGTAATACAGCCCTTTCTATTCCATTAATGTCTACACGTCCAGCTCATAAGCTCAAAGGAAACAATAATCTACATCCAGCCCAGCATACCTTGCCGAGTGCTAATCTCAACCCGGAACAGCTCTGGACACCAGACTACGCCTTGATTAAACACGGTCATCACTGACCGAAGGAGATTTCTTTGCTTTCGTTGGATTGTCAGCTTCTTTTCTCTCCCTCCGGTGGAGTCATTAACTTCTTCCTCTGAAGCCGCATCCGCTATTGATTCCACGCCGTGCGAACGTACGTGTGTGGAGTTCTTTTCTCATTATGGCAAATCTCCTCCGCCTAGGGTGAACACAGCGATATGATTGAAATGGATGATAATACAGCAAGCCAGCGGGGAGGCCCCTTACCCCTTTGTGGGGAAATTACATTTGAGTGTTGGAACACCTGGATGTGTTCCAGTAATGAGTTCTGTAATGGGGCTGACATTTCCATCAGGTGAAAGCTCCTGCTGGTAGGAGAGGGGAGTGGGTAGAGAGGGGGACGGATGGATGATGTGACGGATGAAATGTCCACATGCTTTTTCAAACGGGGGCAGTGGGTCAGTGGCATGGTCACGTGGAGCGCAAAGAACACTCGGGTTTCATGGGGGGAGAGGGGGTATTTTACAGTGCAAGTATGTCAACATCAATATGGCGTTTTTATAATATCTCTGTAAGAAGTATAACCCACTCTAGGGATAGCTGGAATTCTTAGTGGGCATGATGTGTGCAATATGAGGATGTGTCGAGGGCTGAATGACGTGAATCTGTAGCCCGTGCGCAGAACAGTGACCAATTAAAGGAAACAATCAGGATAGAAATGTTTCATTATAGGTTAAAGGTGATTAGTCAGAATGACTTTGTATTGATTTACAGTGCCCCTTACGTCAAAGGGGACAAGTGGGACCAAAACATGCAGCAAAACACCTCCTACAGTAGATCAGTGCCACCAGATCCCCTCACCATAGGGTCAAACGTTCATGCTTGTTGAGTCTTCTTGCCACCCACTTGTCACAAACATGGTGAAGGATGACTCATCTGTCCATAATACTTTTATACACATCTCTGTAGACAAGTTTTTGTGTGAGTACTTTTTCCATAGATTGAAACACAACCACATGAGCAGACTTTATGACTGAAAGAGAGGGTTCATTATTTGGGCATGAGCTTCAACATGATTTGGATCTCTTCCTCTTGAGATCTTGATCAAAAATCCAGGTCAACTAGACCTGCTCAACGTTTGTATACATGCCACTTAGCATGTTAGGATTAATTTCTGAACTCCACTTAGTTATGCAGGTTTTTCCATTAATTTGTCACCTGTCTGTATGCATTTTTTTTCCCTCTGTCCTGTATTAACTAATGCGCCATGTAAAAAGTTGCTTCCTGGGGGGTAGTTAAATTGGTCACACATTGAGTTACAGATTTCTACTGTATGGAGTCTAGACTGACTGCTTGACTTTTTCCTCCCTTTATCAGTATGTGGAGACCATAAACACTAAGCAGAACGAGCTGGACACCTTCATCGCAGAGGGCTACAAAACAGCTCTGTCAGAGGAGCGCAGGAGATACTGCTTCCTGGTGGACCGCCAGTGTGCCGTGGCCAAGAACAACAGTGCCTACCACGGAAAGGTGAGGGAGATGGCGCATCTTCATCTGACGGTCTGTTGAAATCTGCTACCGAATTGTCCAACGCAACGCGAAGGCCATTCGGCAGAATCTTAGCAGTTGCCATGGCAATTCCCCGAGCTCACTCCTGCAACATTCTGCATTATGTCTGTTGCAATTACCAAAGTGGAGGAGCTCATTTATGCCCTTGGTTTTGTGCACAGAAGAACTGTTCTGTAAGAACCTGAACCTTAAGAAGAACGGGTGGTCATACTATATAGCTATATATATATAAATAATATAGCATTTCTGTGTGTGTGTTTTTTTTGGGCGGGGGGGCTTTCTATGTTTGTGTTTGTGTTGTGTGTATGTATGGCATCACTGATAATGGGATTATGCATGGCGTCGAGAGAGAAATGCCCTGACAGCAAGTCCTGTAGCAGTACAGGGGCATGTGTGGGAAGAGTTTAGAAAGGGTGCACTTGCTGTGTGTGTGTGTGTGTGTGTGTGTGTGTGTGTGTGTGTGTGTGTGTAAACGAATGAGTCATTGGGCGAGGAGTGGGCGGATGGGTACAGAGGCAGGCTCCTCACCCACGCTGCAGCATGTTAGAATAGAGGGCGAAGAGGTGAGGAGAAAGAGAGGCCCTGTCGTGAGTACCAGCAGATTCTGAAAGTCCAGCTTTTACATGATCTAATCTTTTTAGATTACGTAATTCAAATTGCATACTGAATTGAACAGCAATGAAGAAAGTTTAAATGGTGGCTGATTTTAAAAACAATCATTTAAAACAATAAATAAAAAGTTTTCATATGCTTTTTATGTTTGTGTGTAGGGCAAGGATCTGCTCACCCAGAAGATCCCAGTGTGGCAGCAATCCTGCTCCGATCCCAACAAGCTCCCGGAGAGGGCCATGTTGCTGGTGCAGCAGATGGTGTCTGGCTCGAACCCCCTTCTCTCCAGCCCGCTGCATTCCTCTAAGGGCAACCTGGTCATCTCAGAGCCCATCCCTGGTGCTCAGCCCCTGCCTGTGCCCCCTGAACTGGCGGCCCTCATGGGCCACCCAGGGGTGAGTGACACCTGCATACCTATTACTCAGCTACAGCTCATTATTACAGAAGGTTTCGTCATTCTGAGTGACAGCCTGTGGGGTTATTCTACAGATTCATATTATATAAAGGCGATTCTTTATCCTCATCATTTGCTTCCTGTGTGGTAGGAAGATGTAAATAAGCCTATTAGGATGCGGATGTTATCATGTGGTTAGAAGGATGGCTGGTGCAGGGAGCAAAAGGAAAGCGAGAGAACATTTCCATAGTGCAGTGCAAGAGATGTGTCAAGGCTTCAGAAACTCATTTCTGCAGACAGCGCTATTGTACAGAGCACCTCACCCTCAGCGAATTTTAATATCCAAGCTGGATCTAGTTACATCGGCTCTTACTTGTCTGTCATTAATGCTAGATTAATAATTCTGAAGTCTTATGTCTAACATTAAACCCAGTTTCTAATGGTCAGTTCCCTTTTTCAATACAGTCTCAAAAATATCATCTGTGTGGCTGTAATTTATGAATCACTCACTCACTGCTTCACTCACTCACTCACTCACTCACTCACTGCTTCACTCACTCACTCACTCACTGCTTCACTCACTCACTCACTCACTGCTTCACTCACTCACTCACTCACTGCTTCACTCACTCACTCACTGCTTCACTCACTCACTGCTTCACTTACTCACTCACTGCTTCACTCACTCACTGCTTCACTCACTCACTCACTGCTTCACTCACTCACTTACTCACTGCTTCACTCACTCACTCACTGCTTGCTTCACTCACTGCTTCACTCACTCACTGCTTCACTCACTCACTCACTGCTTGCTTCACTCACTGCTTCACTCACTCACTGCTTCACTCACTCACTCACTGCTTCACTCACTCACTCACTGCTTCACTCACTCACTCACTGCTTCACTCACTCACTCACTCACTGCTTCACTCACTGCTTCACTCACTGCTTCACTCACTGCTTCACTCACTCACTTACTCACTGCTTCACTCACTCACTCACTGCTTGCTTCACTCACTGCTTCACTCACTCACTCACTGCTTCACTCACTCACTCACTGCTTCACTCACTCACTCACTGCTTCACTCACTCACTGCTTCACTCACTCACTGACTCACTCACTCACTGCTTCACTCACTCACTCACTGCTTCACTCACTCACTCACTGCTTCACTCACTGCTTCACTCACTGCTTCACTCACTCACTGCTTCACTCACTCACTGCTTCACTCACTCATTGCTTCACTCACTCACTCACTCACTCACTCACTGCTTCACTCACTCACTGCTTCACTCACTCACTCACTGCTTCACTCACTCACTGCTTCACTCACTCACTGACTCACTCACTCACTGCTTCACTCACTCACTCACTGCTTCACTCACTCACTCACTGCTTCACTCACTGCTTCACTCACTCACTCACTGCTTCACTCACTCACTCACTCACTGCTTCACTCACTCACTGCTTCACTCACTCACTGCTTCACTCACTCACTCACTCACTCACTCACTGCTTCACTCACTCACTGCTTCACTCACTCACTCACTCACTCACTCACTGCTTCACTCACTCACTGCTTCACTCACTGCTTCACTCACTCACTCACTGCTTCACTCACTGCTTCACTCACTCACTGCTTCACTCACTGCTTCACTCACTCACTGCTTCACTCACTGCTTCACTCACTCACTCACTCACTCACTCACTGCTTCACTCACTCACTCACTGCTTCACTCACTCACTCACTGCTTCACTCACTCACTCACTGCTTCACTCACTCACTGCTTCACTCACTCACTCACTCACTGCTTCACTCACTGCTTCACTCACTCACTCACTCACTGCTTCACTCACTCACTCACTGCTTCACTCACTCACTCACTCACTCACTCATTGCTTCACTCACTCACTCACTCACTCACTCACTCATTGCTTCACTCACTCACTCACTCACTCACTCACTGCTTCACTCACTCACTCACTGCTTCACTCACTCACTCACTGCTTCACTCACTCACTCACTGCTTCACTCACTCACTGCTTCACTCACTCACTCACTCACTGCTTCACTCACTCACTGCTTCACTCACTCACTCACTGCTTCACTCACTGCTTCACTCACTCACTCACTCACTGCTTCACTCACTCACTCACTCACTCACTCACTCACTCACTCACTCACTCACTCACTCACTCACTCACTCACTCATTGCTTCACTCACTCACTCACTCACTCACTCACTGCTTCACTCACTCACTCACTGCTTCACTCACTCACTCACTGCTTCACTCAATGCTTCACTCACTCACTCACTCACTCACTGCTTCACTCACTCACTTACTGCTTCACTCACTCACTCACTCACTCACTGCTTCACTCACTCACTGCTTCACTCACTCACTGCTTCACTCACTCACTGCTTCACTCACTCACTCACTGCTTCACTCACTCACTCACTGCTTCACTCACTCACTCATTGTTTCACTTGTTTGCAGAGGCTTATGGGGCCTGATGGCATGTCTCTGGTCAATGGTACGACAGGAATGCAAGGTGAGGAGTACTGGGCTGAAGGGGGTGTGTCTCAGGGAAGACCCGCCTCCCCACAGCCTCAGTCCCAGACTCAGCCACAGAGGCAGGTCAGCGATGTTTACTCCAACACCCTGCCTGTCCGCAGACCCCAGCCTGCTAAGAGCAAGGCCACCGTGGGTACGACACCAAGCCACCTACAAAATAAAGCTAAACACAACTAGTCAAGCAGCTAGATTTTTTTTAAAAAAATCACCAGTCAAGGAGCTTCAGTACCCAAATGAATGAATTCTACCTACTATCTACTATCTTGTCCTCATAGCATTTGTCTCTCTTCTCCTCAGGCGAGACACGGACTCTGCCCAGGTCCAGCTCCATGGCGGCAGGATTGGAGAAGAACGGGCGCTCACGTGTGCAGGCCATTTTCTCTCATGCTGCTGGTGACAACAGCACACTGCTCAGCTTTACTGAGGGTGACATTATCACACTGCTGGTGCCTGAGGCTCGGGATGGCTGGCATTATGGAGAAAACGAGAAGAACAAGATGTAAGTCCTTGTGCTGTGGGAATAAACAAAACCTGTTTTTACCAACAGCTGGGACATGACTGAACAAAACTCTGGTGGTTTTGTTCTTACCATTACAGTGTTCATGTCTTATTGGTTTACTTTTAAAAGCACTAAATTTGAGCATGCTTTAATTTTTTCTTTTCAGGAGAGGCTGGTTCCCCTTTTCCTACACACGAGTGTTACCGGAGAGTGACGGTGACAAGCTGCGAGTTAAGTAAGTACCCTGACGCTTTCTCACACTTAAAAAGGAAAAAAAAAAAAGAAGCTCTAAGTGTGTGTAATTTATTTTTTATTTTTTTGGAAAGACAAAAAATGACTTTTATAGCAGCGACATTCTGAAGGTTGAGTCATTTTTGTTTAGGATTTTCTCAGGCTGTATTGTTTCCCAGAGGTTGAAACAGACCAAGTGCACTATCTCTCATAATTGTTGCTTCTTAAGTGGATTGGGGAATTTCTTGCTTGGGTGCTCTGTCACTGGGACAAAAAAACAACAACAAAAGCTGGGTTTTGGCTGGCACGCCTTTTCGCATTCAAAGAAGGCCACCGCGAAATCAACTGATTTGATTAAAGCTACATCGAACTCCAGCGATGCATGTATGGGCTTGAGTAGTCTGGGCTGATTGTGCACTCTCCTTCAGTCTACATCACGGGAAGAGCAGCAGCACGGGGAACCTGCTGGAGAGAGACGACACGTCTCTGCCCATGCCTGACTACGGTCTGACCGCCCGTCTGTTGGCTCAGAGCCTCACACAGAATCGCCCGCCGCGTCCCTACAGCATGGCTGGCTTCACACAGGTACACACACATACACATACGCACACACACACAAGCATGCTCGCTAACTACTAACCCTGTAGATTTCTCAGCTAAATTTTTACACCGTCTCTGCATGATTCTTTTCTGCTTTATGGGGACAGATATATTCCTCTGAGCTCAGAAGCTCACTGACTCCACCTGCTGGAGCAAAACACACTTGTTTCTGATTGCACTGAGCAATGCATGATTTTATTTATTTATTTATTTATTTATTTATTTATTTATTTATTTAAACTAACACTAACTGCACCTTCTTCACTGGCTCTGCTTCAGTGCACTCCAGGGTAGCATTGAAATGTTCTTTTTACAAATTCGCAGCCAGCGATTGAGGATTATGACAGTCGTTTTGCCACAAGGTAAGATTTAATGTGGAGGAACTGATGCGTGTTATATGTAAGAAATAAACTGTAAGGTGTCAAATGAATCAGCAGGGAGATCCTTCTGATAGTGAACAGTAATTAAAGGAATACTCCATTGGTCTTTGGCCTAACCAATTTTGACCAGATCTGCAGCATGTGTGTGATTACCATGGACGAGGATTTGGGCATGTTTCCCTGTACTGGTGGGAGCCTACCCCCCTCCAGAGAAGGTCTACCTGAAGACGTCCTTATTGATGTCTTAACTTGCTGTACAAATGTTTGCTCGAGGAATTCATAAAAAACTTTCTAGAAAACGTTCACATTTAATGACTACGCTTTACCCCGAATTCAAACCGTTGCATACATAATACTGCTTCATTCGAATTCAAGTGATGTCCATATGTACAACAGTTTAAATAAAACATGGGGATGGAGACAATGTTATAAATACAGCTCAGTAAAAAAATTTTTACGTGAGACAGTGGTAAAGAAAATAAACAGCATATCTGTTTTGTTTAGTTTAGTTTAGTTTATTGTTATCGAAGAGCATCATTTAGAAACACTTTGCTGAGCAACTTCTGCTCTTGTCTTAGTGTAGGGAAAGGAGTTGAAATTCTTGTCTGTGGTACACACAGGTTTGGTATATAGCAATTAGGAGTATTCTTTTAATACCTGTCTTTATCAGTACTTATATTTCCCTTTCCTTAGCTCATTGTGGCATCTGTCAGCTCAGATAAGTAGCAGATGTGGAAAAAGTTTGTGTCTAAATGACCACCCCCACCCCCCTTTCCCCCTTCCCCGTTTGAAGGACCCCAACAATATATGCCCTATGTGTTATGTGACTGAAGAAGGCTGGATGTATGTCTTTGTGTTGTGTATGTGTTTGAGCGAGTTGGTGGGTTTGAGGGCTGAGAGAAGCATCATCAACATGTGCAGTGCATCATTTCTGATCTCATTGTCCGTATCCTGTGTGCCCTGAACTCCTGTCTCTAGGTCTGTACGTCTAAACTGAAACCCATCTAGCCATGCAGTTAACTTACACTGAGGAAGATGACTTTGATAGCCAAAGCCACCTCAAATCTGGCCCCTAGTTTACTTCTTTTTTTCTTTTTTTTTTCAGCCTAGCACGTGAAATAACCCAATCTTGTCACCTAGTACATTTGTGGAGCTCCTGGTATTTTAATTTTTTTTTTTTTAAATGTTAAAACAGTGCTCCTCTCCTCCCTACCCCTCAAAGTCACTTCCATCCCTTCCTTTCTCCACTTCTTTTGGCTGTCTTGTCTTTTCTCCATTTCTTTCTAAGTGTGTCCGACCTGGCAAGCTTCCTTCTCTCTTTGTTCCACAGTTCCGATGGCAAATTGATTTCGACAGTGTGAACACAGACAGGCTATCAGACACAGACACAACTCCGGATAGCACAGGGGTTGCACCCCTTCCTTCCCAGTTTCCCCTCTAGCCTCCCCTACCCCCCTCAAAACAATCCTAACACGTGCCTCCACGCACCCCTCCTTCAGTGGAAGAAGGCCGCTCTCATCCCTCCTTTCTGTCCTCTCTTCCTCCCCTGCGTGTTGTCGCCGGGGGGCCATAGTGCCGGTGGCGTGTGGTGGGTCGGGGGGGAGTCTGACAGAGAGAGCCAGAGGGCACTCCATCTGCTCGCCTCGCACCTTTACAGACACTGAGCTGCTCTTCGCCTTGCCCGCTGCCGCCGTGGATTTCTTCAAATGGACTCCTCTCCCATGCATGTGCACAAGTTCTGCAACTGTTGTGTTTTTATGATGATGATTATTTTTTTTTAAAGGACATCATCATGTAAAAGTGCCAAAAGCTATGTCGATATTTTCAAGCAGCTCTCCTTCCATAAAAGACACGTGCCGTTTGTCCTTTACTTTACGCTGTGGACTGGCACTATCGAAGCTCTCGCTCGCCACAGAGCCTTGTATTCTCTTTATGGTTCAGTTGTGCGGCGTGTTTTTTTTTTTTTTTTTTTTTTTTTTTTTTGGTTTGTTGTTTTTTTTTCTGTGTGTTTTGTAGAGCGTTGTGTGCTTCCACCGTGTCTTTACGCAGCACAATGTGCAGCCCAGAGGGTGTGTCACTTTTAACATTGTGGGATCAATTTTCACATTATTGTCCACACTTCTTCTTTATTACTTCTGAAAGATCTCAAATCATTGAAGTAAGATATACAGGGCACGGAGGCCCAAACAGGTAGGCCAGTATGATAGCAATATAAAATATCAAAATCTAGATCAGCAAGAGTAATATTACTGTGCTATCAGCACATAATAAAGGAAATCACAATTCTATTTACACCTGGTTTGTTGTATCAAAGTCTTGTATCAGGATTGTATCCTGTTAACCTTTTTGAGGTCTAATCCATCTCTGGTTCTCCAGATTGAAATGGAATGGTTGTACTGCAGAAGATCTCAACATCGCCCCTGGAGTACTCCCTGTCCTGTACATTTGAGTGTTTTCCCTGCTCTGACACATCTGATTTAACTAATCAGCTCATTAACAGTCCTTTCTGAGTTGAAGTCGGTGTGATGGAGCTGGGAAGACATAAGAATGTGTAGGACAGGGAGTGTTCCAGGACCAGGGTTGGGAACCTGTGCTGTGCAACATGTAATAATCAAATCAGCTCATTATACTTGTCCACTAACGTCCCAAATGTGTTCCTTATTTCCAATTGTCCTACACAAAAGATA
Source organism: Ictalurus punctatus (assembly GCF_001660625.3). Lineage (NCBI taxonomy): Eukaryota > Metazoa > Chordata > Actinopteri > Siluriformes > Ictaluridae > Ictalurus > Ictalurus punctatus. Next base: position 28,202,382 of record NC_030417.2, read on the forward strand.
TCGTTTTTCAGTTTTCATAAAGGCACCAACTTTGGTAGTAATGAACCACGTACGTGATCATAACGTATTGTGAAGGCTTTTGGTTGGAGTAATATGAGTAATTGTACATTATTGCCACAGTGAAATTGTTTTCTTAGAGAGTCTGTAGCTGTAACTCCTATCTCTGCCCCTATTTTGGCCATGAGGATGGTTCCAGAAGGCTAAAACTAAAACAAACTCGATGGACGAATGTGGGTTTGCAAACATCACATAAGAAGTGGATGAATACATTTGCATTTATAAACTTATCGGTGTAATTGCGACTTACTTACGAGAGATTGATACTGTACATTTGATTTAACATTTGACCAAAACGTGTCTCGCGTTTAAATCCGTTTGAAACCTGTCTTGCGTGATTTGGTATTTATAATTATAACCAGATTTCCGGATATAATCCTGAGACTCGAGATGCACGAAACGACCAGGTGTAAATCTCTCATTTCTTCCTTGTAAACTCTGCTTTCTTTTCATCTCTGAGACCTGAATCTCTTGTCATTTCCACTGAAAGAAAAGCTGTAATATGTTCTCACTTCTTATCTGTCGTGTTCCTAAACGGTCCGCCGACAGATCCTCTGGAGCCGTGGTGTACTTTCCTGCTGTGCTTCTGTACCTTATGTCTCTTTTTAAAATGCTTTTCTTTTTTCTTGTAAATCAAATTACAATGCACAGAAATCAGTATACAGAAAACATTCCATCACAAAATGCATGCTATGGAGGAACTTCAGCAACATGTTGACCTTGAATGTATTGTGAATTTTTACAAAAAAAAAACAAAACCTATATATAATATATAAATATCTATATATTAATAAAACACTTGTTCAAATTATACATGATTGTTAACTTGAATCCATGCTGTTGAATCCATTGTGTGTGTTTCTGCATTTCTGCACTACATCATTATATTTATCTCATCGAATGCCCACTCACCAACTTTAGTACCAAGTCCCTTTTGCAATACATATAGAATGCTGTTTGTGTATTCTGTGTGTGTGTGTGAGAGAGAGAGCGCGCGAGCGAGAGAAAGAGCGCTTAGGTTTGTCTTTATGTGATCATGGATTCTTTTGTCGCAGTGGGATATGCTGTCTGTCTGTTGTCTGAGATTTGTGTATTGAGGTTAGCAGTAATGATTTTAATTCAGGGCTATGACAACACTTGGTAGTTGAATATATTTGGCAGTTTAATATATTTTGCTGTGTGAGAGTGAGCTTTTGTTTCCAAAAATTGGTCTCATCAAAGACAATTTGGACAACTGCTATGGGCAGACTCTTCATTTTACACTATATTTTGAACCTGTCATCATTGTAGAGACGTTTTATTTACTCATGTATGAGCATAGGGTTGGAATGTCCTTCATCCATCTGAGCCAGTGCAAAACTCAGACACCATGCCACAAATGAGTAACCTTCCTCCATCCTACACAAAACTAACAGTCCGATATGTAGCCATGCATAATCCTAGTCTGAGCTGAGCTCCGGTACAAACCCATGGACTCTTTTTACCTTCCAGTTTGGGTCCTGAATTGTCCCGGTTCTGAGTGTACAGGACCTCCGTAAGTCACCTGCCTCCATTGCTGCTCAGCCAAACAATCATGTCCTCCCTCTCGCTCATTTTCCCTCTGCTCTCATTGGTTGTCTGGCGTATAATTGGGGAGTGGGGCTTCTCTGTTATTTCTTTTTTGGGGTTTTTTTTTTTGTTTGTTTGTTTTCCTTCATTCTGTCACCGGCCTCTCTGGTTGGTTCTCTTTCCTTGTGGTGTAATTTGTACCAGCCAATCAGACAGGTCTTTGGTTGCCAGAAGGTGGTGTTTTCATGGAGGCAAAATGTTGGCACTGGAGGTAACTCAAAATCTAACTCTAATGCATGCCTATCAATGCCTAACAAATGTACACACTAGCACTTAGTCAACAACATCTTGTTTCATTTGCATGCTTGCTCAAAACACCCTCCATAGAAAAAGTACTTTTGTTCATAAGTATATGTCAAATGAATCACTGTATGCCTTTCAGCAGTACTCTTTATCTTGACCAAATTCAATTATACTTTGTAGTGCATAGATTCAAAATTTGCCTGCTAAAGATGAATGGCACACCCATATGCACCGTTTCACACACTGACGATATTTCTTGACCCCCCCTCTTCTTACAGTGACCGCTCCCTGGAGGTCTACCTCAGATCAAGCTTGATGGACGGCCACACAGCTACACTCTTCTACTAACGCAGCCTTGTTCACAGGCCTGCTCTCTACCACCTGAAACAAAACACGGAGCCACATGCTTAAGACTCTACAGGGCAACTGGGGATAAAGCCCTGGATCCATAACTCGGGGTCGTAGGAATTAAACAAGTGTTCTGTATAGCTTCCTAAACATCGCTGTATATTTCTGTAGAAATGTCAGCTTCTCTCTGAGCTGCTCTGAAGAGAAATTAGCTGTGTCTGTGGGAACGGTTTATAGATCAGTGCTCTTATTGATTTAATCCCATTATGATGATATACAGTGATATGTGTTGGTTAAGGGTTTTGATACAAAGTTAAGAAATCATTCAGAAAAAAAGGTAGTTACAAGAAAATGGCAAACGGAAAATGTAATGGTTGAGTATAGATAATTAAAAAAAAAATTTTTCTTTCATCCCTTTATATATCTGTTGTTGCAGTAGGCCTTAGCCTTCCTTATCTTTAGTTGAGGTAAGATTAGAGCTTCAGTTTATTAGATTTTGAATAAAAAGTGATCTTATTTTCACTCTGTCGTTAAGGCTTCCCTCCGCCATCGCTATAGCTGCTGTAAATTGAGGCTTTATTTTGGGGCACTCGTGGCACAGTGGTAAAGGCTCTGGGCTGCTGAAGACTTCAAATCCCAGCATTAGCAAAAACCACTGTTCAGCCCTTGAGTATGTCTCTTAACCCTCAACTGCTCAATTGAGTTGCAAGGCGCTGTGTATAAAAGCGTTCGCCAAATGATTCATTTTGACGTACTTTGGCAAAGGCTCCATCTGGCGCCTCCATACTGTGGATACTTCAGTAATGAAAGTGTCGCTGCACTCATCTCTGTTGCTTCGATATAAAGTTCTAGCAGTTTCTCGGTATGTTTCCTGGCAGGGCAGCGCCAGGGGTTTGTGCCTTCTACTGCTTTAGGTGTTCTAGCTTTGGTGGGGGAAAAAAAAGTCCAGACGCCCATAGGCAGAGGGGAAAATATTCAGATCTTTGTATTGATGTTTTGCTTTTTAGTTTCTTTTCATTTTGAATTTGATTATAGACACCTCAAAATGCTGACTTTTTTTTGTGTCGATGAACTGCTTAGAAAAAATGTCAATATAAATGATGTTTGTTCTCGCTCATTAATACTGCTTCTTTAAAAAAAAAAAATCTGATTTAGACTTGTGGGCTTATGAGCACATGCACAATTGCTTAAAATGTACAATTAGTGTAAATAGTTCTTTTTCTCAATTTGCTTGACAAGTACATCTTTAGAAAGTCATCCTGGTCAGGGTCGTGGCGGGATCCGGAGCCGATCCCGGGAACGATGGGCGCGAGGCGGAACCCTGGATGGTACGCCAGTTCATCACAATGAACCATTCACACACTCATTCACACCTAGGGGCAATTTAGAGTCTTTAGTCACCTAACACCATATTTTTTGGGGATAGGGGAAGCTGGTGAATGTGGAGGAAACGCACACAAGCACAGGTAGAACATGCGCAGAAACTGTAATGCACAAGCAGTAACCCGAGCTCAGGACCGAACTGGGGACCGTTGGTTGCACTACGGTGTCGCCCACATGTTAATATGTTAATAAACAAATGTGCTTATTTGCCGATCTTGCATCACTCTTGTGCTTATTTTGAAAATATTCTCACTACTGGAGATAATAACTCCAGCAGATGTGAACTTTTAAGATTTAAATGTTATTTGTCTGTTCTTTTGTGAGTGTGTGACATTTTCTCTAATACACAAGACATTGCTTGTTCTGTGCTGAAAACAAAAATCATATTCTAGAAAAACGATGCCGTTGACTCGCAGCTGAACCGTGAGAAATAGCTTCAATTACTCATTACGCTTGAAAATGTTTTGGTTTCAAGTTTCATGAATTCAATTTTTAACACCTTCATATTGTTTAGATATAGGTGTCATATTGAAAACTTGCAACATCTAGTTCTAAATCCTACTTAAAAATTGAAAGGTTATGTGTATTTGCAGTAGTGTATCCTGGTATTAATTGAGTGTACCGTTAAGACAGGAAACATCATCGGCTGTCTGATTGGAATTGCACAGTATTGGGAGAATGAATGTATTTTTTTTAATACCTTCTCAAATCTTGTCTTTGTTCTGTTCATTCTTATTTATGTTGATGCATTTTACTAATACACATTTCTGTTCTTTGTCAAATAAAATGGATGTAATCAAGTGTACATTGATTACTTGATTAGCACACAAGTACCCAATTTTACAAGTAATGGAAACAGGCCACACAAAACATTATTATTTGGGTGGAATATTAAGTGTTCCAACTATTTTGGGGAAAGCAGTTGGTGGTACCAAATTCTAGGGAGGTGGGAAAATAGATGATCTTTCATTTTGGACCGTCCGTGACCCAAGGCATCTGTGAGCTCAGTTTACTTTGAAGCCTTAGTTAAAGCAACATGACCGTCTAAAACGATGCTTCTCTACTTTTTCTACCAAAGCAGCAGACCAAACATGACTGAAATTTGCCCAGCATGAAAGCTAATTCGTTGCAGGGGAAAGGAACAAGACACATTTGCTTCTGGTAATGGTTTCTTTCGTTTCATACCAACTTGACCGAAGAGAACTTTGATTTGTGAATTCACGAGCTTCGGTGAGCCAATAGAAATGAATGGGTGGGGCTCTGGCCTCTTTGGTCAATAAAAACTGCTAATTATTAAGTAGGGGTCACACTGGACTTTTGCCTCACTGTTTTCCTACTACTGGTCTGTTGTCACCCATTGGAAAGCTGGTCTAGTCCATCGACATGCGCTATGGTTTTTGTGTCAAAATGTTGCGTCTCTGCCTGCTATTCTGTTTTTGTTAGCAACGTGGTAACCTTCATGTAATTAGTAGATTGGTCTGTCTCTGATTAAACTGGGAGGAGTAGCAGAGTACCTTTAGTCCATATTTGGCAATACTGGCACAAGCGATCCACATGTCAGTCAGTTCTTATAAAGTTTTCAGCCTCAGTATATGACATAACTACAGCTTATATAGCATATATAAGCAAGCCCACACTGGCTAAGTCTAGATAATGTTAAGGGCACAGCAAAACTTGTTAACCTTCTGCAAAAGCAACAACAACAAAAAAATTTACAAGTAAACATGTGACACATGAGGACGAACTATGGGTTTGTTTTATTTATTTTTTGGAGTACTACAGTCAGCATGGAGTGGGTTGAAATGAAACAACAGCCATGGTGCTACTACAAGTGCAGGAACAAACACACCACACACCGTACTGTAACAGGATGATTCACTGAGCCCCTGATGATCAGGTATCACTTTGGCAACTCGAAACAGTCATCTATCTGTCTTCTATAAAGTACTGATATGTCTTCCAAAAATAGTACAGTGCTGCAGGATTGTACAGATTACAAAACACCTGTTAAAGAGGACCAGTGTATACCAATGCCTGAATATTGGCGTAGTAATAAACTATGGATATGGCCCAGTGGGGCTGTGTTGAGCATGACTGTGCAGCTGTAGAAAGACCAAGTAACATACATTATTACAGCATTTTCAGTGAAAAATGTTAGAGAACTCAGTGTCGGATCACTAGCACAGACTTGTAACTGAAGATGGACGATGTATGAGAAAGACAGGAAGTCCACAGGCATTTATTTGACAGGTGTTTTTTTTATGCTTCTGTTTCCGTCATTATACTGATATGCTCTGCTAAGTATTCTCTAACAATACATATCCAGCGTCTTCCAGCATTATGAGGTACCATTTATAGGAGCTGTTCGGAGAGCTGCCAGTGGCTGTAATGAGCCTCATTATTTTTAAAGGAACTTTTTTCTTTTCTTTTTTTTTTTTTGCAAATAACTTCTAGGTAGTAAGCAACCTATTTGTTAAGTCATGTTGAAATGTGGTTTGAACTACTTAAAATATTTTCAAGCTACATTACAAAAAGCTGTCCTGGAGCATGTTACTGTAGGTGTGGAGTATTACTTCCCAATAATCACAGTCATCAAGATTTAACCTACACTCTTAGAAAAGAAAAGGTTACATCTTGCACCCACTTTTGCTTTGTCTCTCCGGGGAACCTTTTAACATTTCTACAAGGTCCAAGTAGAACCTATTTAGAAAGCTAGAACCCTCTCTTTTTTTTCTTCTAAGATTTTATGAGAAAAGCTGAAAAACTTGCATCAAATCGATCCTAAAAGACATGCTAGGTTATAATTCAGCATTTCAGTCTGCAGGCCATCCAATTGAAATTCATGGTTAATTGGCAAATCTGTGGCGTTATCCTTTAAAAATATGCATCTTAATTGGTTATGCGGTATTCAATAAATTAACCAGATCTCCCCTGATGTCTGATCTTCCTCTAGTCTAGTTAAGGCTATTCTACAGCCATACTGGAGTCTTCCGTAATGACACAGAGCCCATCACTGTGTAGTTATAGCTCGCTGATACTAAAGACTAATATGACAAACCCAGCTTATGTAAACTGATATAATGAAACACTAAATCCCTACCTCAATAAGCGTTGAGATGAAAGTTCACTTGCATATAAAAGTGAACGTCAGTGACAGGACTAAGACTGGGATACTTTTTTTAACTGTATCTCTATAAATAGACAAGCATCCCGACATTGCTGATGGAAACAAATTTGCACATAACCTCTAGGCTTCAACAAAGAAAGTGCATTTACGTAATATTTTCCACATCCTCAGGGTTGAATAGCAGCATAAAGGGGAAAATGGGGAAAAGTGAGGAAGCATATTATATTAAACGCAAGCATCTTCATAATGTGGCTTACGCTTTGATGCCGTACCAATTTTTACATCCTTCAGTTTACCTGAGCCATGATATTTTAGCGTAAAGTGGTCAAAAGCGAACGCCTCCATGGAAAATGGTCTACATTCTCCAACACTGGTACACAATTCAATACCCTTTGTAGTTGGCAAAAGCTGAATGTTATTTGAATTGGGTTGTCTTATCAAGACCTTAGTGTTTCTTCCCTTACTTTGCAGTTATAACCAACATCTGGAAGATCTGACCAATGAGTGACGTGTGCACTGTAAGTAAGCCAGTGAGGAGTACAGAAATGTAACCAATACCCTTATGGTTGCTACAGTTTGTAATAAAGTGATTTGTTGCAATATGAGTGTTGATACTGAACGTTGCAAATAATCGTATCGTCTTAAATATGCATACATAAAATTTTAGTCAGAGATTTTTCTGAAATTTTAAATGCTGTCCTTAACAGACAATGTCACTGCCAACCTCTGGCTCAAGACACAAAGAAAGGGTTGGCTAATATAATTCAAATACAGCATGAGGCACTGATTCAGAAAACCCTTGTCCAGAACATTAAATAAACACCGAAGAGGATCTAGAGTCGGATCAGGCCAAAATGAAATCTGGATGCATTCTCACGCCTGGTCTCCATCTGAGCAGCTACCTGTGTGGAGAAAACAAGAGTACAGAGCGTGATGTGATGTGCAGCACAGAACAAGAAACATCTTGTGTGAGGGTTGTGTAGCAGACACATAAACCACCTATGGTACAATGCCTTTATTTTGTGTAACTCACATTGCTGGTGGTTACTGAGTGGCACTGACCTCCCATGGGTTCGACGTCCGAGTCAGACACGTGTGTAATAGAGAAGCGGGAAACACTGAAGCGGGAACACTGGGGTGCTGGCTTCTCCTCGGGAAGTTTGACGGGAGAGTTTGGTGAGGTGCACGTTCTGTCAGAGGCGGGTTCTAATGTTGAAGCATTGTTCATCAACGGAAAGTCATTCTCCCACTCTAAGGTCCCACCTGTTTAGTAAGAGTATCTATTATTTTTTATAGCAATAGTGGTGTTTTTATTTTTTCATTTCTTACCATATAGTTACAGTGTATATGCAAAAAAAAAACCTATATATGAAATATGTTTGATTGATTTAGGTGTATAAAACTTACTATGTTCTAAGACATTCCCATTCGAGGAACTATCAGATTCACTGACTTCCTTCTGTGATGGATATTCCTTACACTCTGCTGCCAGGACATTTGGTTCCACCCCTGGAGGAAAGGTGTATTCTGCCAGTTCACCTGTAGGGCTTTCCTACAACACAAAGATACTATTTCTCAGATATAAAACGTCAGTATTAGCAACTAGTTCACCTACAGTTCTGTCATAAAACCAAAATTTTACGTCATAGTACCGAGATGCAATGCGACTGACCTGGTCAAAAAGGAACACAGTGACATCATCAAAAAAGGAGACAGCTTTCTTCTTGCGTTCTAGCTCATCACAGAAGGACTGTGTGAGGAGGGATGGCATTTTGAGGAGGCTACGCAGGTGCCTGGTGCTACTTCGCTCACTCACTACCACCACTGGAACAGTGGTGAACTCCTCCTCACTGTCCTCACTGTGCTCTTGGACACTGTAGCTACGCAACTCTTCGTCCGACTCATCGCTGTCATCAGAGTCTTCCTCTTCCTCACAATTCCCCAGGGGTGCTGGAATGTCCAGGTTCTCTGGTAAGGCAGGCAGAATATTGTCCAGAGAACTATCCCGCTTAACATTCAAGAGTGCTTCTTCCACCACCTCTGGTTTTTCTTCCACTCCTTTATTCTCCTCATTTTTCCCATCAATCTGACAGTCTGGATTGCCTTCCCCATTCTCACAGTTCTTGACTTCCAACATAGTGGAGGCAGAACCCAGGGAGTCTGCAGATGAGAAGCCCATGTTAGTACTGTTAACTTGGTCCTCCATGGTTGTAGCTTCCTGTGTTGTGGCTGAGCCCTCAGAAGCCATACTGGAGAAGCAATCAGTGGCTGGCTCCTCTCCAGAGTGCTCAGATTCCACTCCAAGGCCATCATCTGGAGCAGACTCTTTGGTCAAACATCCCCCCATCTCTGGAGGAACTGGGGCCAACGCTGTAATCACTGGACCTGCTGCAGGAGATGAACTTAGATCAAACTCCATGTTCCTCCTCTCAAGACACAACTGTTTGACACTCAGTAAAGCATTATCTACATTTTCTATCATGCTTGGTAAATGATACTGATCTTCCTTCTGACTCAGTGGGAAGCCCCCCTGTCTCCTAGCCTTCTTAAGAGAGTTGTCTTTTACAGGTTCTATTTCAAAGAAATCATCCAGTTTATTGTCAAAGAAGATGCTGTCTCCTTCACAGGGACTTTTTTCATTTTCCGCATCATAGTCTGAAAAATAAGCAGAGTCTCTGTATTGATTTCTATTGCCCAGGCTTGTCAGTTTAAGAGTACTATTGCTAGCTGGAGTCAAATCATTTTCTTCAAGGTCCATCTGAAGAACCATTTCATATTCTGATTCCACACTTGTACTGAGAACCGGTTTTCCCTCCAGGTCTTTCATGACAAACTCGGGTGACTCGTTGTTCTCTGTGTCATAGCCACTGTCCAGTGATTTGGGCTGAATGGATGTGTGGTAAGCATCTGGACTGAAGGCTTCACAGGGGCTGCTACTTGAGGCAAGGTCTATAAATTCCTGAGGGTCTTTGTTTCGAATCTCTCTGTGCATGGGTATGTGTGCTAGGTTAATATCTCCAACTTCTGCAAAATCAATAGGAGAGTCTGCAAACACCTTAGAAGTAATTTCGGTAACATCGCCATCACTGCAGTCATCAATGTTTACCAGACTGATGCTGTCCCCTGTATGACAGCACTCAGAGACACACTCAGACAGAGCTGCAGGCATGACTGTAGGACCAGCTGAGTGCACTTTTATGTCTTGTGCAGGAGTTGTGCTTCTGTCCCTAGTCACTGATTTCTCAGCTACAAGAGAAAGAGGATTGCTACTTGAATACTCCCGTATAGGGACGTGTGTCATATTCTCTCCGATATGCAGATGAGGAGTGTTCTTCTGAGCTGGATGTATAATTTGGTGTTTTTCTGGGGCTGATGACTCTACTATCTTGCGATCCTCAGAACAGAGATGTATATATGACACATATTCTGTGTATGAATCTGTGTATGAAAATGCAGTGGAGTTGCTACCATTAACCTCCATGTGTGAATGCTGTTTAAATGTATTGGAGGAATTACTTGGAGAATTTTGCCTGGTTGTTATTGTCCCTGGCCGTAAGCTCTGGGCACTGGAGGAAGGTGTCATGTGGTGTACTTCAAGATAGGTGTCAAGAAACCCACTGGTTTGCCGGTCATCAAAGTTTAAAGTGTTGTTATTTGTGGAGTGGTTTGAGGTCCAGTTAATTGTTTCACTCTCAGTAAAATGATTGATGTCATCCTCTTGATCAGCAGCACCCATAAGAAGACAATCGGCAGCTTCAAGATCAACAGTTATATTGTGTGGCCTGGGAATATTCTTTGGTAGGCTACCCATCATATCATAATAGGCCTCATTGGCCATATTTGTTTCAGCTGTCCTCTGGTTGGCTTCAAGGTAGGGGTCACATTGTCCCAAACTGGGGCTGCTCAGTGAAACTGATATGCCACGTGGAGTTTCTTGTACACCTGTATTGTATAAGCTCCCAGACTTAAGACAAGACTTGGACGGTTGTCCTCTTTTCAGAGGAACTTCCTGTTCTCTTGAGGGTGTCCGTTCACAGTGCAATCTATCTCGGTCACTGGGGGAAAAGTATTGACTTAATTGTTCTGCAGAATCCATATGGTTCAGATCTTGTCTCTGATGTGGGTCCACACTTAGGGCAGTAGTTGGACTAGCATCTGAATAATTTATAATGCTATTAGAGTCTTTTGCTCCTGACCAGTATGTTTTTGTATGAGCCTCAGTAGGACTTTTCATGTCATTCCTGGAGAAGGTACATTTGCTGGCCTCAAGTTCTGGACTGTAGTCAAGAGTGGCCTCCTCCACACTGATATTGCACTCTACGGGTTCCTCAATACGAATATAGTATTCACTGCTAACAGACGGACTGTGTGCACTCAACACTGGGACCACACCTGGGTAATCTGACTTGTATTGGGATGGAGAAACACCCAGATTGAGACTCTCCTCTTTGCAGCTTCCTGTGGAACTGCTGAGGGGATAGTATATGTCCTGGTAATGGGGATTGCTACTTCCTAAAGGCCCACTTGTAGATGAGGAGCAGTAGGCCTGTTCAGCTCTGGCCTGTTCCCACTTGTACTCAAAGTTGAGCCCATCACTGGTCTCAGTGACCGTTAGTATTTCATCACCGTTCTCAGACTGGAAACTGTCAACCATGGAGAAGTGCTCCAGCAGAGGGAATGAGGAAGTAGATGAGGGTACCTCTAGGGCTGGGCTTCTCTGGGAACTGCCTGTGTCTAGACTTGGTCTGAGGGAGTTCCAGCGTTTCTCAAAGTCCTCCTGTGCCTCACTGGTACCTTTAGCACATAGATAGTTCAACAGCAGGTAGACCTCCTCCACAACGGGCCGCTGCTCTGGTTGCAGCCAGCAGAACTGCATCACTTCATACCTGCTCATACACAAAGGACAATGCTAATTCTTAGGATTAAAAAGAAGACTGTCATACCTGAATTATATTAAAGCTTGGACAGTCATACAGAAGCATGCTGTGTTTATTTTCGTTATTGTTGCAAATAATAAGCCAGCACCATGGATATGTAGAGAGTGCATAACGACCAAACTCTCATATTGTGATGAACTGACAGAGAAAGCAGGTTTTCATTCACAGAAAGGTCAATATTTGGAACTTCAGTATCTTGACTACATGTAGTATAATGAATGGTATGGTGTGGGAACAAAATTAATGATCACAAACTTCTAGGAAAAACTAACTGTATGATTGATTGGACTGTGAAAGAGGAAAATGAATGACTAACCACACTGGACCTAAGCAGTATTGATTTGTTGGCTTTGCAAGGGAGAAAATGGAATGAACACTCTGGAAGCCCCTGATAGAAAATACATTCACTGTGTTGTTAGTATTTATTTTAGTGATAATTGATGACTGCTTGACTTGCCTGTGGTATGTTTTGTATGTGATGATGGGAGAGTAATGATTGTCCAGCACATGGAGAATGGAAGGTCATTAACCAATGGTGGTGATTATGACTCAGGAGCTGAAATGACTCACCAGCGTTCAGACAGGGGGACTTTCAGCAAAGGCTTTGGCAGCTTCATTTGCTGCTCTTTCACTGCATACGTCAACACCTGCCTGTCTGTATAGTGTCTGTATGGCTGGCTCCCCAGCTCAAACAGCTCCCAGATTGTCACACCCAGTGACCTAAGTCCGAAAAACAAGCATCTATGTTCTGGTGTCATGAAAGGTATGTTAATCCTTATGTTCAGCGGTTGACTTGTAAAACACCTCTCACCAGACATTGCTGGGCTTTGTCTGGTCCACTACTAACAAGTTGCCATGGACCTCATCAATGAGCTCTGGGGCGATCCAACGTAGTGGCACCCAAATCTGATCTGCCGTCACAAAGTAGTCATCCTAATAGAGACAGAAGCAACGTACATGGACTGAAGCGATGGACTGAATAGAGGCTGACGTAGCTGTGTTATCAAAGTAGCATTAGCACTGCAAGTCAGCAGTCCCTTTTCATGCGTTCCTGACTCACCTTGTACCTGCTGTAAGAGAGGCCGTAGTCTCCGATCTTCACGGACATCTCTGAAGTAAGGAGACAGTTCCTGAGAGCCAGGTCACTAAGGATACACAAACATTCCTAGTTAGTGAATGAAGTTGAATGTATATTAAATGTCTAATATACAATAAAATGTCTGATCATTTACAATGCCGTGCAGAGGTCCGACGAGCAACAGGTTCACCTCCAGCAACAAAATCACTGATGCTGGAGTCTGTAAGAGGCACTCAGGCAGCATCAGGATATTGTTACAAGAAGAGACCAAAAGACAGGGGCTGAAATCCACACTTTGGACTGGGACAAAATGGACCAGAGAATGTGCTAACAAGACGGGCATGTTTCTCCTCACCTGTGAATGTAATTATGTTTGTGGAGGTACTGAAGCCCGGAGGCAATTTCACACGCCATTTGTTGGAGGATGAAAGGGTCAGGGGTGGCTGAACCTGCTGCCCGGCAGCTACGGAGGTATCCTTTGACATCACCCTGAAATCAACCAAGAACTACTCATCCGCAAAGCTGTGATCAGCAGTAATACACCACACTTCAAGGGGTGCAAATTATACATTTCAAAGTGCATTTAATGTCAATTCTACTAGTGTTGTGATTAGCCACTAGAACAGGCTGACCTTATACTTACCAGCAGAGGGAGCTTCATTCCCTCAAAAATACACACACAGGGCAGTGAATGCAGAACTGCTAGGTGTGTGGGTATTTATACCATCCAACTCGCATACACCAGCCGAGTGGAACATTTAATGTATGTATGTGTGTGAGAGACAGGGTGAAAGACAATTACCAGGGGGCAGTATTCCATAATCAGCAAATAGGGTGTGACATCTGTGCACTGGGCCAGGCACTGCAGGAGGGCAGGATGCTGCAGAGTACTGTATTATTATACATACACACACCAGTATAAGTCCAATTATTCAAAAGTAGAATTATACATTTGAACATTTGATGAAGTAAATGGTGATCAAATTAGGATATTAGAAAGAATGACGAAAAAGAGAACAGGGATAGAATAATAACAATACAATGGACTCAGACCGGTAAGGTAGAGCTTCTTCCAGGAACTGCGTCTGCTCTTGTATGCTGGCACTGGCTTTCAGCTCCTTCACGACCACCTGTGTGGTGCTCAGTCCAGCATTCACCTCCCCCAGAAAAACCTTAAAAGCAAACACACAAACTCATCAGATATACAGTAGAATTTCATGAACCATCCTGTGGACCAAGAAGCAGAGATTTGCAAGCGAGTAGATTACGTGGAATTCCCCGTACCCAAGCATTTCCCGTGTTTATGGCTTAGAAGCTGCTTCCACAGCACATTAGCTTTGAATGATATTGTATATAATTACACACACATTCCTCTGGCTTCGCATCATCCTTAGACTCTGTGCCAAGACTGCATGCAAGAACTAGAACCCTGCATTGTAAGCCCTTCATTGTAAAATGATGTTTGTTTTAGAAATCTCACCTTGCCAAACCAATCATGGCCAATCTCCTTTAGGTAAAGCAAGCTGTGGTGTCCAAGATCCGCTGACTTCAGCAGCTGAACTAAAATAGGGAGAAAGGAAGAGAGATCATAAATCGAAAGCATGCAGCCTCAGGAAAAAGAGGTTATGTGACTTGTTTAACAATGAACAATGAATCATGGTGAAAGAGCCTAAACGCAAAGGCAGTTCGGCAAATCTTATCTAGCCATCGGCCAATCACAGACAGTTTACAAGAAAGGCAACATTTAACTTTTATTATTCTGGCTTAGAAAAATGCTTACTTAAGCGAAAGAGACTATGAGGCTCTAACTGAAACTTCCAACAAGTTTTTTTTAAAGGTTTTTTTTTCCTTCCTGAAATGGCACACCAGGAAAGAAATACATTTACAGTCAACAGATCATGGTGAAGAGGCTGGTGCAGATGGTGAAGATGATGCAAAAAGCAGTCATCACTGCAAAGCAGAAATCCATGGCTGGGTCTTCAGGGAGGAAATAGAACAGCAGTGCTGGCCCAGTTCAAGCCTGCATGACTCCCAAGAACACTCAGAGCTCTCATCCAGCTAGGAATGCAGTCCTTTCTTGTTTTCTTCCCAGTGGACACGGGCATCCTGCCGCACCACCACACACTGTCCCTCAACATTCCCATATGTCTTGTGGTTGCAACTACAGCCTGGAAGCTGGCATGTACCTCGGTGCAATGTTCTTGTAATGAATGCCCAGAGCTAAGAAGTTACAGCTACAGTAAGAGCTCAGTCATCCTTTAGTCCCTGCTGGGCGTCTTCTCTCTCTGCTCTACGCATCTGTCTGACGTCCCGAAACCTCCAGCAGTGACATAAGAAGTGTATAATAGCCCTGTCTGCACTATGCTGCCTCTGTCCATGTCCCTGTCTCCCAACGGTGCTGT
This sequence comes from Ictalurus punctatus, assembly GCF_001660625.3. Taxonomy (NCBI): domain Eukaryota; kingdom Metazoa; phylum Chordata; class Actinopteri; order Siluriformes; family Ictaluridae; genus Ictalurus; species Ictalurus punctatus. Next base: position 28,217,565 of record NC_030417.2, read on the forward strand.
GGGGGCCGAGATAAACAAACAGAGCTCTATAAGCAGCAGAAAGACCTCTGTCAAACACATGACCCCCCCTCACAGTCTCACAGTCTGTGTGCACTATTCCCTTGTCCCCTCCTACAGTCCCCTCCCTTTATTATTTCTAGTGATGTGGCCCATCCTCCTCCTCCGTGTTCCAGAGGTCACTCATTCCAGCCACTCACAGCCGCTCACGCTCTTCTCTATGGCAAAATCGCTGCCTTTGTGCAGGACATGATGGCGCTTGGTACCCCGGTACCAGGCTAGACACAGGGTCCATTCTCTACTCCTCAGAGCCTGGATTGTCACAGTGATAACAGCCTGCCCCCCTCCCTAGTCCCGGCCGGACACACAACCATCTCTCTCTTTTCTTTCCTACTGTGGTCATCAACTGGCTCTTTTATATTGTTTCAGTGGAATTTGGGTGCTGTGCATTCCTACCCCACTACTAGAATTCCCATTGCAGGCCAGCTCTAGCCTTGGGCCATCTTCAAAAATGCATTCGAGCTAGAGTATTATGGTGTCCACTTGTATTTGAACATTGTGATAATTACACAGTTTTGTTCCACATCTACACCGTTTAAATAAATTACATCTATTTTATGGCCACATTCGTGAGCCTGTTGTCCACAGAGGAGAATACATTGGAGATTTCTGCTTGTCACGAGCCTGTAATGCAGTGAAAGGAAGACCTGCTTATTTTGTGGAAAACAAATCAAACTCTGTTCTCATTCATGTTTTGGGTGGTCTGACAAATATCTGTCCACTGTGAAATTTTTTTTGCAAAAATTGGTCAGGAATGGTTTGAGGAACATGAGTTCGAAGTTTTGACTTCGCCTCCAAATTCCCCAGCTCTCGATTCAATTGAGCATCTGTGGGGTGTGCTGGACAAACAAGACCGATCCACAATTTCTGCAGTGTGGTTGGGCGCATTATTCTACTGAAAGAAGCTACTGCCAATAGGAAATGCTGTTGCCATTGGTGTGCAACAATGTTTACGTAGGCAGTACGTGTCAAAGGAAGATCTACATGAATGCCAGGACCCAAGGTTTCCCAGCAGAACATTACCCAGAGCATCACACTGCTTCAGCGGTTTGCCTTCTTCCCATAGTGCATCCTTATGCCATTTCTTCCCCAGGGAAGTAATGCATATGCACCCGCCCATCCACATGATACAAAAGTAAATGTCACTTATCAGACCAGGCCATCTACTTCCACTGCTCCATGGTTCCACTGTAGGTGCTTTCGGCAGTGGAAAGGGGTCAGCATGGATTGGTCTACAGATACGTAGTCCCATATGCAGCAAGCTGCGATAAACTGACACATTCTAGCTAGCCTACATTAACTTTTCAGGAATTTGTGCTACAGTAGCTCTTCTGTGGGATCGGACCAGACAGGCTAGGCTTCACTCCCCACTTACATCAATGAGCGTTGGGCGCCCATGACCCTGTTACTGGATCACCGGTTGTCCTTCCTTGGATGACTTTTGGTAGGTACTAACCACTGGAACACCCCACAAGACCTGCCATTTTGGAGATGCTCTGACCCAGTTGACTAGCCATCACTATTTGGCCCTTGTCAAAGTCGCTCAGATCCTTACTTTTGCCCATTTTTCCTGCTTCCAACACATCAACTTTGGGAACTGACTGTTCACTTGCTGCTTTGACAAGATGCCATTGTAATGAGACAATGTTATTCATGTCACCTCTCAGTGGTTTTAATGTTATGGCTGATCAGTTTATATCCAAATTTAGTGCCAGATTCTATCATAGGAATATGAAGCTCCTAATAAATGCAATCAACTTTGCCCCTTCATCATATCCCAGATAATATTTTATACAAAAAGTTTGACAGAATGGAAACCACCCAAAAAGGGGACTTCATTCTCACAACAAACACACATACTATCACATGTACAGACACAGCAATTATACACAGCTATATAGATATATAAATTTTCACTTTATTCAGAAGCAAAGAATTGTGACTTGTGTAAATGTGACAGTAGTGTACTGAGTACACATATGGGAGTAAATCTGAGATTTGTGATTCCACACAGCAAATTTTAATTCCAAAATTAAAGCAAATATTACACATTCCTTGTTTCTTGTGTAGGCTATAAAAAGTGGTACACTGCAGTACATGAATCTGATATGTTGTACATTTTCACTGGATTAATAAGACGCATTGTATTATCATATTAAGGTAAAGCTCCATATTCTACAGATGTCCTATTGCACATTTGCCCCATTTGTTCTGTGTGGTAATAGCTTCACTCAGCCTGCCATATCCCTGAGAATTTCTCTGGAAGGAAAAGAGAAATAAACCGGTGAGGAGTGTTTGTATTTCTCGTGTGTATTCATTTTATGTTCTTTTTCAGCTTTCCTGAATTAACACAGTGTAGCAAGCTGGAAGATGAACAAGTGGGATCCAGCTTCTCCGTGTCCGAGCACTGCTCGGTCTAATGGGGGACCTGGGCCCACATCTCCCCCTCCCTGCAACACCTGGACCAATCACATGGCCGTAACTACGGATGACTGGAGGGAAGGATCCTATTGGCAGGCTCGCCAAAGGATCTTGCTCCAATCCAAGGTTCCTCCTTCTACCCCCTCCTTACGGTCCACACAAATAGACCATGTGAGTCATAAAGTGAGCATCTGACATACTGCACCACACACACATTCCCACTCAGGCATAGTCTGCCATTCAATCTACTGTTTATCATTTAATGCAAAATCGAAATAAGTTAACATTTAGGGCATAATCAATGTATAGTTCACCAGAATTTAAGTCAAAGGAAACATTTTCCAATCCTGTTGAATGGTGAAATAACTGTATGTATTCTAGTTCTCTGCAAATGACAATAGTATAGCAACAGTGAGCAACCAAGCTTCTATATTTTCCTCTCTTCGCTTTCTAGTTCTGCTTTTCACATGGCTTCCTCAAGCCACGCTGCAGTCATCTGGGCCAGTCTCGCTGCATGTTATGCAACAGACAGATGTGCATCCAGCTCTCTGAGGCAGCCATTTCTCTGCTCAAGTGTTCACTGAGAGAATGCAAACAACCCGACTCTTTTTCCATATGCAACCCCAGCAAGCTGGGACAGGCGTCCCATTCTTTAAAGGCAAATTAAAACATCCAGACAATATACAAGTCTTGTATCTATATAATACCAGCTCAGTGTGTCCCTGCTATACTCAGACGCACTACTGTTCCCAGGTTTGAAATTTCTGAAACATGCCACAGCACAATGGATGTTACATTCCATGTCAGAATAACACACACAAGAGCACACATACGCCTCTTTTATACATGCAGTTTTACATAGTAGGCATGAGGATGAGCTAAAGTGTGAACGGAAATCAGAGTACGCCTGCTAGTGAAATATCAAAAGGGTTGCTTTGTGAACAGACTTGGATACACTACCAGAAAAGAGAGTAATGTATTTCTTTATCCTGTGATGTTTTGAACCCCTTTTGAGGTGGCTGATTCAAAACTTTACTTTATCAAAATAAAGAAGAAAAAGAGAAAGGTCTGAAGAAAGACAATTTAGAAATGTAAGTGCTGATGGCCATTATCACTGAGGTTAAAATTCTTCAGTAAATTGATCATATAGTCTTGGATGTGGCATTTATAAATGAATCAGCAGCAGTCTCTGAAAACAGAACGGAATGGGAATTTCATGCGAAATAAAAACGTGCATCCCAGTACAATGCCGCAAATAACACCTCAGGTTGTGAGATGCTAGTGAAAATACTAATATCCATCCTCTATACCGCTTATCCTTTTGAGGGTCACGGGGAACCTGGAGCCTATCCCAGGGAGCATCGGGCACAAGGCGGGGTACACCCTGGACAGGGTGCCAATCCATCACAGGGCACAATCACATACACACTCACACATCCATTCATACGAAAATGCTAATATATTGTACTATAATTTATTTAAGTGTATATATACAGTGGATATAAAAAGTCTACACACTATGGTTAAAATGGCAGGTTTTTTACAGAGCCCCCCCTAGTGTCAGGTAAGAAAAAAAAACAGCCGTGTGTAATCCATGCCCTCGGTTTTGTAAACCGTACCCTAGGTTTTGCAATCCGTACCCTCGTTTTTGCAATCCGTACCCTCGGTTTTGTAATCAGTGCTCTCGGTTTTGTAAATCGTACCCTCGGTTTTGTAATCAGTGCTCTTGTTTTGTAATCCGTGCCCTCGGTTTTGTAAAGCGTACCCTAGATTTTGCGATCCGTACCCTCGCTTTTGCAATCCGTACCTTCGCTTTTGCAGTCCGTACCCTTGCTTTTGCAATCCGTACCCTCGGTTTTGTAATCAGTGCTCTCGTTTTGTAAACCGTGCCCTCGGTTTTGTAAACCGTACCCTAGATTTTGCGATCCGTACCCTAGATTTTGCGAGCCGTACCCTAGATTTTGCGATCCGTACCCTCGCTTTTGCAATCCGTACCCTCGCTTATGCAATCCGTACCTTTGGTTTTGTAATCAGTGCTCTCGGTTTTGTAATCGATACCCTCGGTTTTGCAATCCGTAAAATGCCATCAAGATATTATACTTTTTTCTATAGATTTGGTAAAGAAAAAATATTAAAGGAATACGTTGGGGTAAAATCAAGTTTACACAAATTTCCCACTCATTTTCAATGTGGCCAATCTACCAAGAAATGGCTGGATGTCAAAATACTGCTCTGTACTGAAGCTACAAGCTAAAACAGCTAACGGCTGACTTAGAGATCCAGTAGAAGGAATAATCATAAATGTTCTATGCTACTGTATAATAACTTTACCCTACATTTCTAATCTTCTACCATAACACTGTTGAACGCTCTGACAACATAACATTTTTCTTTTCTTAGCAACTTCAAGAGTGACAACGATTATTTTATAGCTGTTATGACATAAGTGATAACTGGAATTAAATTGTTTCACAGACATTACACAACATTAAATGTAACAATAAACATGCGATGTGCCATTCTTTCTAATTCATTGTAATTGTTGGCAAATTGTTTTGGTATAAGAGTAAAGCACTTCATAACATGATGTTATTGGAAAATAATCACTCTGGTGTGGAAAGTCCCCACTGCTTTGCATCCCAACATCCCATCATTGATTATTTTCCTATAACAGCCTATAAGAAACCATATTACATGAATCTACAACAAGATCTTACTTGATCTACATGGTTGTTTGGCCACAGGCAGTGAAACCTCAGTGAGGGGAAGGACGTAGACATCTGGGCCATCTTGAGAGCCAGAGGAGGCTAGAGTGGACAGATCCGCCTGGTACTCCTCACCAGTGTTTTCAAACTCCTGCACAAGACACACACACATACATGTATACATAGACTATATGGTCAATATTTTGGGGATACTTGACCATAACACTAATATGTGCTTGTTGAACATCCCATTCTAAAACTTTGTGGCAACAATTTAATGAAGGCCCCTACAGTCTCCTCCAAAAGTATTGGATCGGCAAGGCCATTTCTTTAGTTTTTGCCGTGCACTGAAGACATTTGTGTTTGAGATCAAAAGATGAATATGAGATGATAGAGCTGAATTTTCAGCATTTCCTGATATTTACATCTAGATTTGTTAAAGAATTTAGAACATGGTTCATGCCACAACTTTGGTGGCAGAACACCCAATTTTTAGTTGAGCAAAATTATTGGAACAGTTATACTTAAAGTAAAATTAAAATAAATGAATAAATAAAAGCACTTAGATTTGGTGGCATATCCCTTGCTTGCAATAACTACATCAAGTCAGTGACCCACTGAGCACCAAAATGTTGCATTTTTCTTGTGTGATGCTTTTCCATGGCTTGTACCACAGTTTCTTTCGTTTTTTTTTTTTTTTTTCAGGAGGTGAAACTCATGCTCAATTGGGTTAAGGTCTGGTGATTGACTTGGCCAGTCTAAAACCTTCCACTTTTTTTGGCAGTGTGTTTTGGGTCATCGTCTTGCTGCCCGGTGAAGTTCCTCCCAGTTAGACTGGATTCCTTTCTCTATAAATAGGCAGACAGGATGTTCTGTAGACTTCTGAATTCAGTCTGCTGCTACCATCATGCGTTCCATCATCAATAAAGATTAGTGAGGCCGTTCCAGAAGCAGCCATGCAAGCCCAAGCCATGAGACTACCTCCACCATGTTTCACAGATGAGCTCATATGTTTTGGATCATGAGCAGATCCTTTCTTTCTCCACTTTCGATCACTTTGGTAGAGGTTAATCTTGGTTCCAGAACTTTTGTGGCTCATCTCTGTATTTCTTTGGGAATTCCAATTTGGCTTTCTGATTTTTACTGCTCTTGTGGTCGCTGAATTTCTGCTCTCAAAGTCTTCTTCAAATAGAGGATTCTGATACCTTCTCCCCTTTTATTTTATGTTCACCATTAAAGTTATGATATTGAAACTCTAATGTAGTAGCACTGAAGAGCTACAGCAGTTTAAAGTGGCCACCTGACAAAACAGTATATCTCACTGATTAGATACAGAATAAACAGAGGATAAATAGTGGCATACATGTGTTTACTAGCATTCTTACAGAATATAAACACATTTTCTGACTAACTCAAATTTCTGACATATTTTTCCCCTCTTGATTTAATTAATTTGAGTGTCACATTATTTGTTTGAGGTAAATTTAAGAGATGACTTTAAGAGAGTAACCAAGAGCTTTCCATTTCCTTGTCAGCTAACTTACTGCCAATACTGTCACTATTATTAATGAGACCATTCATTTTGCATTAGTCAATTTGCTACCAAAATCGATTAATGTAATTCATGGAGTTCTCAGCCTTTTATAGAATTTAACTGCACAGTTTAATGACTTACTGGTGTTTGGAGGTTTGTGCAACAGACAGGCTTCTATTTGCCGGGGAACAGAGGGAACAGATGGAATAGGAGGCTGGGCTGGAAAACTCTGACCTACTGGACTCTCTCTCTCTCTCTCTCTCTCTCTCTCTCTCTCTCCCCCGCTCTCTCTCTTGCTCTCTCTCGCCTCCCTATGCTAATGAGACATAGATAAAGCTTCTATTTAACGATTCTCCACATGCTCCCATTGACCCCAAAACAAGCAGGCATTCATGGGCATACACATCCATACACAGGCACCACTTTATACATAGTCAACATGTATATCACCTCCACAACTGTCCAATAACCACCTCTTCTCATGAACTCACACCCATACAGAACAGTGGAGCCCTCTGCTGCACCAAGGCACAGTACACGCTAACCACAGAAACCTCCCAACACCCACAGGGTAATCTATGGTAACTAGCACACAATAAGGCTTTATAAATTAGCCTCCAAAACCAACCTCAAGAATGAAAACCAAAGCTGCATCAACACCCACATTTGTTCAATTCTCCCTATGTATGCCATTTTACGTTGCAGGTCAATAAATTAACTTAGTCTCTTTCATCATTCTTCTACAGATCCTGGTTACATGCTCCAGCAGAAACTTAACCAGCAACCAGTATATTGCTAATATATGGACCCAGTTGCTCTTTCATGGAGGAAATAAAAGCACAACATGGGGTGTTATATTTGAATTTTCCTGGTATGATATTTTCTAACCCACTTTGGTCCAAAATTGTGTTAACATTCCTGTCTCTCTGGTCTTCGCATACACAAGCCCAAAACATATTATTTGTAGGTTATGCCAGCCAGGTGGTTCATTGTCCTGCTAAAATATTACCATGAATTATGTAAGTGAAATATCTAATCATATGTTATTACAAAGATATTACTGCACTAAGCCATTGAAGAACTGACATCGCCTAATTTTGATAATGTATTTGGTCTAACTCCACCCCTTTATACGATTACTTCGGTCTTCTTAAGGTTATGAAAATGAGAAGAGTTATATGATATATAAGTTAATATGATCTGATGAATTATTTTTGCATTTAGATTAATCATCATGAAAATACGAATCATTATCTGTTTGGCCTTTCGGGATCTTGCGTTCATAACCCTCCCATAAGCCTCGGATTAACATCTCAATAGTGTACAGTGTTGAGAATCCTCCACGCAACTCTCTTTTGGCACGCATGCTTTATGCTTTAGTGATCAGTGAAGAAGGGGCGAGGGAGCCAACAGTCCCTAAAGAACAGCCAGCTGCAGACAGCCTCAGAGCAGAGGAAGAAGGGGCGGAAAATACTACTGCAGAGAGACTCAGCCTCAGTTTTTACATTCCGTTCCCTTCCCCCTCGCGTCCTGTCCCTTTCCCTCGCTCTTTATCCTTTTCTTTCTGTCCTTCTCTAATCTTTGTCTAACCAGCCAGCCTACAACCACCGGTCTCGAATGATAAAACTACAGACACAAAGCTCCCCTCTTGACAGGGTGGCATCTCTGCAGAATCCACATCATACCAAACACCGCCCTAATTATCATGGTGACATCTCTGACTCAGCCGCCTTCACAGTCCATCACAATCCGCCCAGCGTGGGTGAGCCAGAGATAAACCAACCACCTACACACTAACACACAAACCATTCTCTTACAACTATAAAGACCATGTACACTCCCATTAAGGCTTAATGTGAGGAGCTCAGAGGTCCAGACTAATAAAACCTTGATACATTAATTGCCGGGTATCAGAGTTGTCACAGGGGAAACATACTGTGATGAATCATGCTTTATGTACTCTAAACACTGGAGCCAGGACCTAATCAGAATTAATGCTTGTCTAGCCCTCATCTCGCTGATACACCGATGCATCCTTACCTTGCTTATCCTCATCCTCCTGTTTACAAGCTCTGAGTTAGAACAGTCCACACACTGATAAACACAGTTTAGTATAGTGCTCTAAAAGGCTGTTTCTTTTTCTCTCTCATTTTTAGTCATCTGTCTTAGGCTCGTCTTCTGGAACAGATATACTTCCTATTTTACCAGTTTCATTCCAAATCCACCGACTCATGTCTGTCATAATGTGACCTCATCCATCCTGCTATGTTTATCGATGCTCCACTTTTTTCACTTGCACATGTGACAGAAGTGAAAACGCTTTAGAGAACTGAGTACTTGCACACAAATTCAGGTCTTCAGCCTCAAGATGACTGGTAAGTGCATCTTTGAGACACGCAGCCCCAATGTGTGCATTCTTTCCAGCAAGATCCAAAAGACATTACTCTTCAGGCAATATGTATGATAGCACTTTGATATTGTTCTTTGCATTTATTTTAAATGCCTTTTTCAAAACTTGGCCCTATTATCGTTTATGCACTTTAGTTTTAAATTCAACCTTATTGCTACTGCCTGGACCATTCCAGCATTTGTACAAAGCAACTAAAGATATTATATCTACTGCATCTACAACAAGTGCGTTTATTTAGAAGTGTTGTTACAGTAATGACACTCATTACACCAATATGTGGAACTAGAATAATCACAGATGCTGTTTATACACTGTCTCACTATCTCGTGTCAAGTGTGTTGTAACTACAGCTGGCCCAACGGCGTCCAGCCGTTGTTCTATTAAGGTTGTAATATGTACAGATATTATTTATTTATTTATTTTTTTGCATTGTTGCTTACTTTCCATAAAAGTGATATGAATTGCAACAGCCACACCTTTAGTATTTAGTTAAAGAATTAAGAAGGGTAGCAGTATCACTTATATATCGCCTATTACAGCAAAATTACTGAAGTCTTGTATCTAAGTATTCTGTGTATGTATGATTTCCAGATAACAAAATAACCAGTGCAAAATAACACTGGGTATGTGCACTGTGTTGGTTATTTAGCACTAATCTGTAACAATAAAAAATGAAAACCAGCCAGTTTTTTTTAAACATGAATATGTCCAAGGGTTTTGGCTGCAACAACGTCCTACTCAGCTTATATATTAACTGCAGTAGGTATGCTAGCTATTCTGCTAACTATTGTATATTCTGTAATTAGATGCGTATCAAGGCTATTACAGAGCCGCCAACCCTGAAGAGGAATAAAGAGCTTGGGGTATCAATACAGAACATTTTCAATATATTACTAATTTATTGATGCATGAAACCAAAGCCAAAACATGGTCTCATGAGCAGATAAACACAATGCCAATGACTTTCAGTTTTTCGATTACTGATAAAATCAGTCCATTCTGAAGTCACTTGTCTAATGTCCCTTGCAGAAAATGAAATGTTTCCACATGGCTGACATTTTCACTGTTGATTTTCTGCTGCTTAATCTGTTTGAACACATTTGAGCTTTTATGAGTGTATGAGAGCAAAGTAAACAAACAGCATGTCTAATCACTTTCTTCTACTTATAATTATTACAATTATTTGTAAATGACTAAATTTTGTTAAAAAAATAAAGATTGAAAGTGCTGCTTTGTGACAATTTTCATGAGCAAAATTTCAGTACATCCCTAATAAATATATTTAACTGATGTTAACTGTATACAGTCAAACATACAATGAAAGATTATTGTTATAATTTCACGTTAATACATAAAAAAAAAAACACCTTTACCTAGACAGAAAGCAATAAAATAAAAAATGTCTTAAGGTTGGCAAGCCTGCTATTAGTGCTGGCTGTAGATTGTTGTCAAGGCATTTGAACACTTCTTACGTTTTACTGTAGTTTGAGGTTATATTGGTTTTAGGAATGTTCAGTAGAAATGTTCAATAGAAATGAAACTGGAGATTGTTTGTTTGAGCTGAAATTTAAAAAAAAAAGGTTATATTGGTTTTACATAATAAAACCTGTCATGTTGATTTAGATGCGTGTAACAAAGAAATGTATCTATAGAATCTGAAGTGTTTCGTTAATGTTTAAAAATAGGACATGAGGAGAGCTGTATGGTTGGGAATGAGAATATGCATGACTTATATTTTCATGAGACATCATAACCGATGTCCAACCCAGCCACACCTTAAGTTTTGGGAAATTCACACCTCTGATTGAATGGAAGGGCATTCACACTATGGACATGTCACTCCTGGTGTGAATTCTAGGTTACTTTTCAGTATGGTCTCTCGTTTCTTTCCGTCTTTCTTGTTTTTTTGTTTCACTTCCTCCATCTGTGCTAATAAATCAAGCAGGGTCTTTATCTCTGTTGTGAAAACTCTAATACTGCTCATTTCACTGAGTAATGGCTGCATAAAAAATCCTGCTGAAGATTTAATTTCACATCCACTTCTACCTTTTCCAACCGCTTTGATGGATGAAGCAAGTCAGCAATGAGGGCACACTCACCTTGAAGCTGATGTCCCCTTTCTTGCAGCACAAACAGGCCAGCATGAGGAAGATGAACGTGAAGAGGCCAGAGAACGAGACAGCCACCACAGCCAGAGAGGATGGCCATGACAGCTCACTCAGGGGGGTGCCACCTACAGGACCCAAGCAGAGGTGCAACCATTATGACGGAGACATAATCTTGCCAGCTTGCTGTTTATGAAAGAAACTTAAAGAATTTTTAGGACACTAAGGAGAAATGAGGCATGGAAACAATGACTGACTTAAAAGCAGAACAGCATTAGTAATGCAGTTTGAAAAGACGCTTTGTGTCTTCCTCTAGTGCAAGGAATAGAGACACTTTTGTGGCCTGTTTAGAGTCTATTCATTTCCCAAGTCAATTTATCTGGATGTTTCATAACACTAAAACAGTATGTGCCTCCTGCTGGTCGATTTCATTTTGAGGGCGCTGTGTGTGAGTGCTAGATCACATCGCCTCCTGTGAAAGACCACGGTAAAACTGCTTTTAATGAAGTGTAAACCGTCTTTCGTTGTTTCATTCAGCATCTACACTATGAAACACAATCTGAGAGAGAAAAAAATACAACCAAATCTCAGCAGTGATATGAAATGGTTCTCTTCAGTTAGAATGATCATATCACTTATTTTTAAAGTTGGCACAGACTCAAAATGCTCTTTGAGTCTGTGGAATGCTGGTTCTCGATATATAGATTGGTATTTGGGTTAAAGTTAAAGTTAAAACATGCAAAAGTCACATTTCCATTAGACTTTCTCATAGCGTTATCTTTCAGCTCAGTCAGTAAATTCCACAGCTTTGGAAATGTCAAATATGAGATCACTTCAAAGCTTGTATATTCATGTATATTTAAGGATCCTGGCATTGTTAATGAGCATAAAGAGCATAGTTAAGTTGTCAGCAGCTCCAACAGAGAGCTCGAAAAAATACCGTAACTGAAATGATCAATGTGTAATAAAAACTGTATGTAGTTCAGCGACTCCAGTTTTCTAAACACGAGCCACCCTTGCTTCTGTCGCAGATCCTCTGTTGCAGTGTTACTGTAAATTATTTACCTGACGGCAGCATATCGAGAAAGAGAAGAATTCTCACATATATTCAGCGATTTACACTCTCTTGCCTATTTACTGAACTGAAGACATGGCTTGTTTAAAAAAAAAAAAAAAAAAAAAAAAATGCTGTGCGAGTGATCAACAGATTGGACAGAGAAGTTGGGGAATAGCTCTGCCAGTAAACTCAGTGATCTTGTACATGAGATCCGGGTTTGAGTCCCACCGAAGACAACCTTGTTACAATATTGGGCGGCTGTGGCTCAGGTGGGTAGAGCGGGTTGTCGACTTAAGCGTAGGTTTGGCGGTTCGATTCCCGGTCCACATGCTGAGTCTCCACATACCGAAGTGTCCATGGGGAAGACACTGAACCCCACATTGCTCCCAATGGCAAGTTAGCACCTTGCATGGCAGCTCTGCTACCATTGGTGTGTGTATGAGACACAGTGTAAAGTGCTTTGGATAAAAGCGCTATATTAGTGCAGACCATTTAGAAGTATGCATTTACCCAGACCTTTGGAATTTCATGTAGCTGGACCTTCACAAATAATTGTAGATTACCTCTGGTACAGAAATGACTAAATTGACTTATATTACATGTTTTGGTGTATTGTAATAAGTAGTAACGATCTGTATTTAAATACAGAGTATTAATGGTAGCGTTTGATTGGCTCTGTGCTGATACATGATGACAGAGGAGCTCCGGCCAAAATCACACTAGCCTTTTCACAGGCTGTCTGGGGGGTCGAGATAAAAGCTACAGGGCCAGATATCACAGTTTGGAACGTTCAGATTTAATCTGGTTTTCAATTTAAGCCTCCAGCTGGCAAGTGAGAGAGGGTAATGTGACAGTAAAGTCGCACTCAGTCTCACATGCTCAGACAAATGAATACACGCATACAGCCAAATGGTGGACAATCTTGCTTGGTTCTGTTACACTGGCAAATGTGCAAGAGCCTCAAAAACCTACCGCACACACATTCCAAGAGTAACTGTGCATCAAGAAGGTGATCTTTTGCTTGCTTTTCATTTTAGTAAGAATCTAGCTGATCACGTAGCACTTGGGGAGAAACAATAAGCACAGCATGACACAGAAAACTACCTCAAGACACACACACACACACACACACGCACACACGCTTGTACTGTGAATAGCTGTATCAGAAACATGACCAGTGATCCGCAGTCTAGCTGAATACACATGCTCCCTCACCTCACTCCCACGACTCCATGGTAACAGCCAGGTCAGCTGACCCTGTCATTTTTGATGGGCTCTCAGAGCATCCTAAATCTCTTTCTTTCTGCCTAACCCCCATTTTCATGACGCTCTGTCACATTTCTCCTAATGCATTAACAGCTGGGCCTTTAAGGGCTTCCTTCTCACTCACCTTCTCTTGCTCCTTCTATCTCATTTATGTTCTCACTCATCATTTTGTTGCACACCCTCTCTAGCATACATACACAGCCATAGACACACACAATATGTGTGCTCTGTACAGATCTAAGCAGGTCTGTGATGACTAATGTGACACATTATAGTGTTTGACAGGCCAGGAGTCGGAGCCATCCAAGGGCACACAGAGTGCAAAACATGTAGGGGTGGGTGAGGATGTATAGTTAGACTAATAGTTTATGGAATTGGGACCATCTGTGCTTAGTAGTGTGTGTATGTGTGTGTGTTTGTGTTTGTGTGTGATAGCGGCAGGTCACAGCTGAGCACAGTTTAAACGTCAACCTGTTACTTTTTTTTTACAATCTAAGCAACCACATCCGTTGTAACTACCATCGTTGATGTAGCAGATGCAGAATTGAATTATAAATCAATCACTTGTCTGTAACAATTGCCATGTGTGCAAAATGCGAGATACGTGTTATTCATTTTTACTAGTTTGAGCATGTCACTGCTCAGATGGAGCATGATAACTTCCTAACATTAGCAATGTAGCTGCTATTGTTTAACAGACTGCAGATTAAGCCCCACCCCTTTAAAAAAAAAAAACTTGTATGCTCTATTGCAGTAATACTTTTCATGCAGTTTGCATTGAATCGTAACTGATACCACTGCTTGAGTAAGTGTACAGGCTGAAATACTGAGTTGGCATTCAGTACGACTTTTGCTGTGTTAAATATTTCTCTTTTTTTCTCTATATTAGTCTGTCAAAGTAACACATGCACTATCGACAGGAGGAAATATCCACTGCAGTGAAAAAAAGCTTGATTATGCCACATTAAAGACACATTTATTTGTCTTTTTTATCAAATATCTGTTTATCAGCTCTTACAGATATTTGAAATTTAGACATTTATGCAGGTTGACACAGCACCAGTGAACTAGACTATGTGTGTGTGACACTCTATGCTTGACCAGTCGCCATATCCTTCAGAACCAACCATCTTGCCCTGCACTAAGATCTCAAAAACTGGCTTAAACCCAGTCTGTATTACTGTGAGTCCAGCTGTGCCATTAGACAGTGGGGGATAGTGGCATAACAGAATATGGGTTAATGCTTCTTCCTTCAGCTGTCCACACCACTCATGTTAAAGACAGCTTCTAAAAGCACTTGATAATGCTGGGGAACTCGCATGCTGAAGTTTTCTGGAATCACTCCAGGAAAGAGCATAACAAGGGCAACTGGATGAGATGCATTCACTGGATGGTTACAAAACACTGAGGAAGGGAGCCACAAGTTACAAAGCTTTTCCTGAGATCCAGGTGCAGAGAAGATTAACCAAGATTAATCCTAGATAGGCTCAATAATGCCTAGAAAAATTAAGCAAATAATCAAATAAATGGCAGACGGATCAGCAAGATGTTATGTGGTAGAACACTGTGAAACTCACTGTTAGTCAGGCCTGAGGATGGCTCAGGCAGTTTGGGTTGTGCTTTTCATATGCGAAACAATATCTGCAGAAACCTACAGCACTGTCAATAAAAATTCCAGCATATATTTAAAAGCTATTGTAAGAAAACATCAGTAAAAAAACAAAAAAAAAAACAGAAGTTTGTGAAAAAGACCACACCTGAAACTGTAGCTCCCACTCTTCTGTTCCTCATGACAAGTGTATCCACACCCACTGCCTCCCTGCCTCCTTCTTGTTATTCAACAACTCCTACCCAAGACTCGTTATTGGGAGTCTGGCTGTCTAGAACAAAGAAAAATCCTCCCACAACTCCAGCTTTAACTCATATTCCAGACCCATTACAGGTCCATAATCACTCATAATCACTCCATACCTCAGCTGAAGGTGACAGCCATGCATATTTCATTGTGATCAGATATGAAGGTCTATGATGGAATCACCCAGAAGATGGATAGGTTCCCTTTTGACTGGCTCATCTCAAGGTTTCTTCCGCATGTCATTTCAGGGTGTTTTTCCTTGCCATTAGAGCTTCTTGTTTGCTTATTGGAGCTCAAAATATAAATCTACATCTGGATCTACATCTGTCTGTTGTTAATGAATTGAATTGAATATACTGAACTGATTTGAATCCCAACTAGAAAAAAAAACAAACAAAGAGTGGACGGATGCTGAACTTAATTCCTTTCCTTATGTGCCAATGATCAGCAAGTGCAACTTTCTGAAAAGACTCATTGATACTATTATTAATGCACAGAATAGAAGTTATTTTGCTCATGAGTGAGCTGGCTTCTTCTCCTTCTGAACCTTAAAAACCATGGACCTGTTTCTGTCACAACTGCTATTGCATCATGGTCATCTCAGCAGACTCATCAATAAAATAGATTTAGATGCCACAAACCCTACCCATAAAACCCCAGGTGCCCATTCTGTTTAAGTTTTTTTTATTTTATTTTATTGAAGAACCATTCTATTCAGGAAGTTTGGCAGCATGGAGTCTCTCTAGGGCCCAGGGAAGTGAAATGAGTTGTCGTGGCAACAGTGAGCAGCAGACCATTGCCTCATCCCCTGTTGGAGGTAAGCACACAGTCCATGGTAGAAGCAGTCCTTACACAGTACTTGTGTCAAGCAGGAGGGCTTGACACAATTGCACAGGGACCAGCATGAGGGATTGACTGGCTGGTTTTTTAGCCCCCCCTCTATCTCTCAGTGTGTATCTTTTCTGTGATCTTTTCTCTTGCTCTGTAGTCTTAGCATACCTCAGAATGTAGCTGAGATTTACCTGCCTCCTCTGTTTGTACTCATAGACAAATATACTGTACTTATAGACAAATATAAGTGTTTCCCCGCAGTGTTGGTACTGGGTGTTGATACAAAATAGTGTGCCAAGCCAAACACCACCATGTCAAATCCATAAGAAGAAAATAGAGAGAGACAGAGTGTGATAAAGATATCAAGGTTGCTGATAAGGGTATTGAAGTTAATGGCTGGTGCTTTAATAAATAAGCATGAATCATTTGGGAATGCCATTCACAAATCTCTGGGTCTGCAGAGCTCCATGTTTTTCTTTTTCTCTCTTTTTACACATGCCTAGCAACCTCTTGCTCCATTCTCCCTATTGGAAAGCCATGCCTTTGTGGACACTGGAGTGCTTCTTAATGCAGCACAGCTTTGATGGCAGACCTCATTCAGCGCCATAGCAAAGCTGACCTTTCTGGACTTATGTAGGATAGAATGCATTGGTCTCTGGTTTGGCAGTGGCCTTGGAGATAGCATTTAAAGAGAAGAACTAAACCAGTGTTTTCCAATATTTGTGAATCATTGTGTGCATCTGGGCCTGGAATGATTCATTCTGCACATGGGAAATGGTATAAATTGGGATTATAATAAAGCAGGACACTAGATCCACAGACGGTTTGTGTTTGGAGAACAGGATATTAAGGATGCACAAACACACTCTTCATCAAATAGCCAATGAGAGAAACACTTCCTCAGTAGGAAAGCATTTTCCTTTTTCTATGCTGCCTAAATTCTCAATCCCAGAAATTGTGGCAAAAAAAAGGAATGAACTGTCATCAAGATATGGATGATGTGGAAAGAATAGTGGAATAATAGGGATGCGGCACTTTCTTCTTTCCTGCTTATTTAGCACAGATGGCAACTCAGCAGGTTGTCTGGTCCATCGGGAAGGCAACAGTCACTACCCTGACTCCAGAGCATGATTTCTCCAGAGCCACCACTCTCCCACACTGTTGAAATGAAACTGTCTCCAATACCATAGTACTGAAACGAAAAACATTTTAAACGTACACAGTTGGATCTCATGGGCTGTGTGGCTGCAGATGGCTCAGCAGTTCTGGCGCTGATGCTGACAGACTGTTCACAGCTTGTGTTCACTTAGTTGGGGAAGTATTTTAACCAGTGTGTTTGTGGTCACAGTGCAGCTTCAATATGACTAAAGGCAATACGAGTTTTTCCACCCTGTTTGTGGTTGTGTAAAAGTCACACTCAGGAAGGAGGCAGCCTGAAGTGTTTACGCAACTGTTCCTTCCCCAGGAACAACATGTGTGTCACAGATAACCAACAATGGCAAAAACATACATATGCATCATAGTTCTACAATGTCAGTTTGGTTCTATGTACAATTTTTGTTAGGCATTTATATTCAGGAGCACTTTGAGAATTTTACCATAAAACCATGATCGAATGTATTCCATATTCAGAGCTAACAGAAAAACGTCCATGGAAAGTAAGCCTGATGCAGCATTACTGGGTTCACTGACACTCAACCTCAAACAGGATGTCATAAATTCCCCCTTTCGTCACTCTCATGTCCTTTTATTTTGAGTTAATTCTGTTTTTTGCTATGACATGCTTTTGTTTGGTCCTGCCTATACCGAAGTCATGACATTGGTTGATTACCCTAATGTGTTCAGCTTTTCTGTATATTACCTTGATTAGTTTGGTTGTTTCTGACCCTCCTTACACATTATGGTTAGGCTCTTACGTCCTGCCTGTTACAAACAAAATTGTTTAACCTGGGTATAGGGCTGAGTGAATGAGGAAAAAGCTGCACTGCAATGTTGTGATTTTGTGTGATAAATATTGTAATATTTGTCAAGCAAAAAGGAGTCCAACATTTACTCTGATAAACTAGCACTGAATCAATGAAAATGGTGTGTTTAGATGGGAAATTAAGGCGGTAATTAGTCAACATACTGTTTAACCTGATATAACTTTACAAGTTTTACCTTAATAATCACCTACTCACTCAGTGTATTAATAACACATACTGATTAAACAATACAGCCAGTGTTGGTCCTTTTCATAGGACTGAAAAGTATTCAATTTGGGGTAAATAACCTTGTGTATCTGGCCAGAACATACAGTAGATTTCCTCAATAGTCTTGGCAGTTAATAACTGTAATAACTGATACTATTAGGTTTATAGATATTGCCATGTGTTGGGTTGTTACTGTTTGCATGTCAATTCTTTCCTCATAACCTTGACACATCAATCTGCGGTAAATCAGATAAATTACAAAGACACTCTATCCTGTCTGAAGTGGCCAGTCATACATGGGGAAGTCCTGATCCAATACGTCAGAGCCAATACTGACTGAAATGCTAGTTCATTATTGGGTTTGCCATATTTAATGTACTGACATATTTAATGCCAGAATCAGTTATTATGAGTCATCAGTATTGAATCAGTATCACATAATAGCCAATACTCTCTGGAATCTGTATTGTATTAGTAATGCAAAAAAAGTGCATTACTGTTGGACCTACTCTTGTAAAATTCACATGGCTCTAACAGTGTTTAATACACATGGCTAGTTTCAGAAATGCGTGTGTATTATATGATAAATCCAATATGAACGCATATCTACAAATTCATGTGAAAAGTTGATGAAAGTTGAGATTACGGTTGGAGTGGGGTTAACATTCATACTTTCTCTTTTAACTTCATTTGTATGAATTCTCATATTTTTAATAATAAGTGTAAACAGTACATTTAACAAAAATGTGCCAATTAATGCCAACACGCTAGAAATGTAACCGAATATGAATACATTATTAAGAATGAACATATATCCTGTAGGTTCATCCTGTACATCAAGAAAATCAGACCCTACCTCACCAAACAGGCTACACAACTATTAGTCCAGGCTCTTGTTATCTCAGAACTGGACTACTGCAACTCACTACTCTCGGGCCTCCCGGCCAGCTCCATCAAGCCCCTTCAGATGAATCAGAATACAGCAGCATGCCTTGTCTTCAACCAGACCAAGAGAACCCATGTCACACCCCTCTTCATCTCCCTCCACTGGCTTCCTGTAACCACCCGCATCAAATTCAAGGCCTTGATGCTCACCTACAAGACCTTGTCTGGAACAGCACCCTCCTACCTCAACACTTTCCTGAAGGCTTACGTTCCATAATGCAATCTGCGATAATCAATCAATGACCGACGCTTAGTAGTACCAACTCAGCGTGGCTCAAGGTCTGCTAAATTAATAAATGTAAATGTAATTGTTTCAAAACACATACAAATACAGATACAGATGAATGGCACTGGGTTGAGACACAACCAGTCCGTTTACATGGACAACAATATTCCGATATTAACCCAATTAAGACAATACTCTGATTAAGAAACTACCATGTAAACAGCAATTATTGATTACCTTAATCCGATTAAAGTCATACTCGAAGTAAACACAAATGTAATTAAGACATGTGGAGTATTCCTGTTTTAGTCACATTACCGACGTGCATTACAGACATGTAAACACCTTAATCACACTATTAACGTTGTGTGGCAGATTTCACCGCATTTTGCAACAGGACACGATCTCACACGGCAGTGCTCAACCTTTTGACGGCAAACAAGAGAGCATGGCTGCGTCCCAAACCGCGTACTTACCTGCTATATAGTAGGCAAAATACATGTGTTTATACAAGTACACAGTTTGGGACGCAGCCCACGGCTTCAAGCAGTCATCTATTTGCACGTATAGCATGACAAATAATTAACTGCACTTGAAGCTTTCGTAAAATTAAAAATAAAACAAATAATAATAAAACAAAGCTGTATATGGTACCATAACGAAGACGAACTGTATGTTGATACGTGAAATTCTGGAGGGAACAATGGACGGTGTGGCCAGGGATGTAATGATGTGTGCCGTTAATCAATCTATGTTCTATAACATGTAAAACGGGAACATGAAAGGAATATTCTAAAAGAAACTCATGTAAGCACCTTAATCACAATATTGTCTTATTCAGAATAAGGTCAGTAATTAGATTACTGCTGTCCATGTAAACGTAGTCATTAAATAGTAATGCAAGCAGGAGGCTTTTACTTATATGTGGGCAAGTGGCCAGATACAGTATGAATGAGCACAAAGCATTTACAGCAATGCATTTAATGATTCATTAATAATTAATTAATCAATTGTTTATATTTTGGGAATTAGAACGAACTCAGTTTGTTAGAGTCTGGTTTGTTGTCACAGGCTGGTACAAAAATAACTTAAAGAAAGGAAGAAATAAAGAAACGAAATGAAAAAAACAATCAAATTAGACCACTCTTTAAAATATCTACAATAAACAGATAGATGCTTTTCAGTGAATGCACGATACTTCTGTTTGAGGTGGTGATCATCATTTTTAAATCCCATCCACACACCTTATTCTCTTTTGTGCATTAGCTGTACTGTCAAAACTGTGCAAAGAATCTGTGAATGTGACAGAGACTTTATGTATTTTCTCATCTCATAGAAAGACACCTGATAGAAGCAAATATAGAGTTATTGCACACATGGGATGTTTTTTAAAAGCCTTTCTGTTTTAGCCAGACTACATTAGCATGGATGTCTTCTAGTATTGGAGTGTTCCTGTCTTCCAGAACCTGGCAAAAACCACTCTGCATTAGTCTTTATTACCTTAGGGGAAAATATACAGCACACAGAACATGGGTCAATTAATAGAGTATTAAGAGATTCTAAAATGGGAATATGGCATTAAATATGGGATTTGGAGACTGGTTTATGATTTTGACTGCTGTTGATGCTGATTCAGACAGTAGGCCAGCTGTTAAGGAATGGCAGTAGGCAGTACCAGAGGGACATCTAAGGCAAGTACTAATATTAATTCTAATACTAATACAAATATACAGCACCTGAATGACAAGTTGCTGGATTCTAAAACTTTTTATGAGGAATTTTCCCCACCCAAAGCTAAAAATATTAACTCCTCACCAGCTAAAAGATTTTTTATCTGTTTAACTTTCTGATACACAATATAATTACATTTTGATGCAAAACCTTAGGATACAATGAAGGACAAAGAGTTAAAATTTATAGCAAGACAAAAAAAAATAGTTTTCTTAATTTTTTTTTCTTTTGCATATCTTGTAGAATTTTTCTTGATTAACTGTACAATAAAGAGATCGTTTAAGTCAAAAACCATTGTGGCTGCAAATCTGGTTTATGACCATTATGTCGGCCAGCACAGGTACAGAACGCGCAAATCCACTCTCCGTGGTGCTGAAATTCTGCACAGGTAATTCTGAAGCTCAACAGTAGGCATGTACTAATAATCAGTGTATACTTCAATAATACAGTTTACACTTCAAAATACAATCACTACTGCAGTTCATTTGGAAGGAAGTTGCTGAGGTAGAATATATGGGTGGCTACTGCATATTCCAAACATCTGGCACATTCTGTAGGCAGCATTTTTTGGGGGGTAAATATAAAGGCAGTATGTTTGTTCCATGAAAGAGAAAACAGGGTGTTAGACTTCACTGCAACTGAGGAATGCATTTACAAATACAAGTTAACTAGGAGTCTTGAGGAAACCATTTTCTTTAAGATCTTTAAAACCTGTGAGAAAACACTGGACGAATATTGTGATATGAAAATTTCAACCCCAATTCCAAAAAAAACTGGGACATTATGGAAAATGTTAAAAAAAAAGAATGAAGAGGACAAGGTATTTGAGTGAAGAGGACAAGGTATTTGATGTTTTACCTAATCAACTGCATAGTTTTTTGAAGATAAACCTTTATTTTGAAACTGATGCCTGCAACACATTCCAAAAAAGTTGTGACGGAGCAATTTAGGACCAGTAGCGATGTGACAAGTTGAAATAAGAAGGTGATGTGAAACATGTGAGGCAATCGTCTAATCATAGTATATAAGGAGCCTCTAAAAAGGCCTAGTCCTTCAAGAACAAGGATGGGTCGAGGCTCAACAATCTGCCAACACTTTGAGAACAACATTCCCCAAAGACAAATCGGTAGGATTTTGGGCATTTCACCTTCTACAATGCACAATATAATTAAAAGTTTATTAAAAGGAATCCGGTCAAATCTTGATGCGTAAATGGCGAGACCGAAAACCACTTCTGAATGCGCGTGAGCTCTGATCCCTCAGACGTCACTGTCTTAAAAACCGTCATGAGTCATGAGTAATGGATATCCTGACATCGGCTCGGGAATACTTTGGTAAACTTTTGTCAGTCAACACCATTCGCCGCTGCATCCACAGATGCAAGTTAAGACTTTACTATGCAAAGCAGAAGCCATACATCAACACTGTCCAGAAACACCACCGACTTCTCTGGGCTCGGTCTTATCTGATATGGACAGTAGCACAGTATAACCATGTTTTGTGGTCCGACAAGTCAACATTTCAAATAGTTTTTGGTCAAAAGAGCTGTCATGTTCTCCGGACCAAAGAGGAAAAGAACCATCCAAGCTGTTATCAGCGTCAGGTCCAAAAGCTAGTGCCTGTCATGGTATGGGGGTATGTCAGTGCCAAGGGCATGGGTAACTTGCACATCTGTGAGGGCACCGTTAATGCAGAAGGATATATATTCATTTTGGAGCTACATATGCTGCCATCCAGAGCAGGACAACGCCAAACCACATTCTGCCCGGATTACAAGCTCATGGCTGCGTAAGCAGAGAGTGCAGGTGCTAGCATGGCCTGTCTTCAGTCCTGACCTGTCTCCGATGGAGAATGTGTGATGCATTATGAAGTGCAAAATAAGGCAACAAATTACCCGTACAGTTGCGCAGCTGAAGAAATGCATAATGGATGAATGGGGAAAATTCCGCTTGCTAAACTTCACCAACTGCTGTCTTCACTCAGCACCCAAACACTTAAGTGTTGTTAAAAGAAAAAGTGATGTTACACAGCAGTAAACAGCCAGCTCTCACAACTTTTTTGTAATGTGTTGCAGACATCAGATTTGATATGAGTATATTTTCAAAAATAAATTAAATTCACAAAGTAAAACATCAAATAATGTGTTTATAATGTGTGAATAGAATTTTCAAATGACTCAAAATGTTTGTTTGTTTTTTTGCATTTTCCATACTGTCCCAACTTTTCGGAATTGGGGTTGTAAATCTACACAAGAATCCACAATGTGGGAACAGACAATCGCTTAGGGGCATCGACCATTATAGCCTGCTGAGAATCACATGTGACCACAATTAAGAGGTCAGACAGCTAAGCAGACAATCGGTACCACAATTAGCATTGATCCATTCTGCTTTATGGAATGTTAGTAACACAGAAAAATCCCAGCTAATTGTCTTACTGCGCCACATGGGAGAAAAACAGCCCTTCTATTTTCTTGCTTTGTATCAGGTCAGTATCATGTGAATGGCATCCTATGATCTGTGATAACAGGTTTCGTTCAAGATTTCACTGACCATTTCAAAATCTAGTGAGGCAAAGGAAGGCATTATGACTATAAAAGACAGCCCTTCACAGCTTTGACAAGCTGCCACTGAGAAATAGGAAGTACAAAGACCTTCTCAGCATTCCAGAGAAAAGTAAAAAAAGAAAAAAGAAAGCCTGTCAGTGTGTGCACTGATTATTTCGTTAAAGTATAGCTGAACAGGTCATTTAATGTCCACCAACAAAATCATCACTAGGCTTTAATTCACCAGTAAAAGCAAAACAGAGTATTTTATAAAGTCAGCATGCGTTCAGGAAATGCAGACATGCAACTGCAATAAACAAGCAGGTTTCTTTAATGACCTCATTTATAAACTGGATGAAGATACGGTTCAAGGTTCTGTGGCACATTTATATAGCCACAAGTGCTCGACCTTGAGAAGGTACAGTTAAAGATGAACAACACAGACCTAATAGCAGCCGTGCAAAGACACAACACTACATGAACTGAATTTTATTCTTAGTATGTAAAGTTATTGATTTTATTTCAAACATTATCCAAATCATCAGCTAGTCACTTTATAGGCTGAATCTGATATATTAATCCCCATTTATACAGCATTACTGGGGTAATTCCATCTTTTACAGGCACTACTATGTGATTTCATTTCCATCCAAATCCACACTGTTGGTGTTTTGTTTTTTGTTTTGTTTTGTTTTAAATTCTTTCCCTGGAAAAATTCCAGCCTCGAATACTTAATGTTCTTTAACAAAGTCAACTGTGCTCTGATAATATTGAGTAGTAATCAAAGTGATTTTGCTGGCAGATGTCATATCTTTTGTTTATCCATTATTTAGTCATTTTTCCCACAGATTAAGAGATCATATGTCTGCCATTTGCAAAATGATGAACGATTTGTGTAGTCGCTAAAAATGTCATTATTTATCTCATTGTCTTTGTATTTTCTTCAGTAGGCATATGATTCTATAGTCAGTCTTGCTTATTATTGTTTGTTACATACTTTATAAAGCAATCTTGGGCATACAACTGTACAAACGAGCAGAGTTACAGCTACACTCAATATAAAGCCTGGCTTTATATTAGCATATGCCACAATATCATTGCCTCACACACACACACACACACACACACACACACACACACACACACACACACACACACGGGGCTCAGGGGTACCCGCCAAAAGGTCAAAACTGTTAGATATTCCTATCCTTGTGTGGATGATTGATCCCCAGCAAGACATTAATAGTAGGGTACTATTATCCACATGGCACTGCCATGTCCATGTCCTTGTGTAAAACGTTAAGGATGTGTGTGATCTGCACAAAAAAAATGACAGGTCTCTTGATTTACACCCACATAAAGAACATACCATATATTGCCATGGTAACATCAATTCTCAATTCCATTACTCAGCCGGTCATAGTAACAGATTGCCACTGACTCAGGCCCGTTATGAAACATATATCACAGCAGCTAAGGAGGCAGGCTACAGCAATTCAGCAGAGAGAGAGAGAGAGAGAGAGAGAGAGAGAGCGAGCGAGCGAGCGAGAGAGAGAGAAGCTTCAGACCAATTTCATCAATTTAATCAAGCAAAATCTTCACATGAGAATGAGCTCTCAGGCTGCTGTAGCAAGGCAGGAATACTGCAATAATGCAACATATATTTGGCTGACCTCCTGAACTGCACCATATCTCATTAACAGCTTTCATCAGGATAAGGGAAGCTCTGCTGTGGGCTTTACAACTCCCTTCGGTGGGCGAGAGAGGGACTGTGCAGATTAATCAGGTGGACTGCAGAGCCATTCTGTCTGCAGTACTGAGGAAGAGTTTACATAATAGGGCATTCACTGAAAAGCCAAATTCACTACTAATGAAGCATTTGACCAGCTCACGGAGTATGCAGGTTGAACCAGAAGCTCTTTCAGACACAAAACGAAAAAGAGGCAGAAGGAAGAGCATTAAAATCAAAGATGAATAAATCTTAGTATGGTTTAGATCACCAGTATAGACCTTTGGGGCATGATGATAAATTCCTAGCTTGCGTACGTGTGGCAAATCTGCACTAAATCTCAAAACCTAGCAGTCTGGACCACGATCAATTTGGACCAGGATACTGAATGTTGGCATGACACATCTGAGCCGAAGAAGTGGTTTTACCGTTATTTGTATGCTCAGCACACAGCCTGTCCAAGACACTCACATCTGTGTAGAGCATTCTGATCCCTCATGCAGGTCCAGCAGGAGCCCCCGGGGTCCATCTCAACCTCAACCCTACATTTATACACACAGCATCGCCTACTGACTCCAGCTAGGGCAGTTCACCCGGGACTACAGCTTTAATACAGTGTAACACACAAAAAAAACACACACATCCATGAGATGAAATCAACGGGGTGGCCTTTGTGTCGAGGTTGTTCTCATCGTCTCCTACAGCTTCTGCCTGCTGTTCAGTGTGTCCTGAAGACCTTTCGCAGGCCAACAACCTCTCCATGGAGTAAACAACAATGCTATGTGGCAAGCATGCAGCCATGTTATGTAACAGGGCCACTGTGGGAACACACACACACACACACACACAAAACCAACGACAGGAATGCAAAGCCAGGAGCATTTGGTGTAGCCTTGGAGCTGTTAATTCACGTCTTAATGTTAACAAGGTTTTAAATAAATTCCACTTGGAATGTTCTGGAGAAACACTAACACACTTCAAACCAGTGCACATCACATTAAAGATGAAACATCACACCATCATGTTGAAAATGCATATTCATATAAGGTCGTAGATGTGCAGAACTGTTTCACTTGATTTGTGCTGGACACTCACCTGTGTCGTAATGTGAGCTGAAAGCAAGGCTGGGGTTGAGAAAAACCGAGGACATGACCACGATGAACAGCGATGATGGCATCCTCCTTGGAAAACTGGATGGAGCTGGACTGCGGTATTTTATTCTAATATATAATATTAACTCTTAAACACCGTCGTGCTGAAAGAAATGACAGCCGGCAGTGAAGGTGAAGGCAAATGCAGCATTTTTCCTCGTCACGGTGTCACACATCAGACTCGAGCTGAAACCTTTTTCTCGTCCTGTCGGTTCTCTGCCTGAATAAACGCACTCACGGGTTTGATTGACAGGCCGCTTTTCCCGCGCATTTCCCTGTGGTTTCTTGGTTTGTTACGTTAGTTGATGGCCCCGTGTTCTCGTCAACGACACGCTGTTCCTCTCTGCGTCCCTCTTCGTCCCTGCACCAATGCTTTGGCTGTCGTCCAGCCCCGGTACTGCTAAAATCAGAGTTTCCGGTACGACATGTTCATTTATGCCCCGCGCTGGAATGCAGCATCAGAGCTATTAACACACTCCAATCTGCTGCTCGCATCAGTCAATTAATAACGCCGCTTTATCATGCGTCTCTTAATCGACTGGATGCGGAGCGAAATGTGGTCGCGTTAACAAGCGCCATCTGCTGGAGGATCCGTGAACAGCACTGTGTGTTACACGAAGGTCAAGAAAATGTGATTTAAGGTGTGTTTTTGAGCAGCCGTTGTAAGACTATACTAGAAGTAACAACAACAACAACAACAATAATAATAATAATAATAATAATAAGACACATTTGCTTTTAAATATAATAAAATACATTAATACGTATTGTATACTACACATATACAATGAATACATCATATGTAGTCTAGACAGTGGGTAGCACTTCCTCCTCCAGGGTCTCTGGTTCAATCCTAAGCTTGGGCTACTGTTTGTGTAGAGTTTCACATGTTCTTCTCATGTCCTCAGGGGTTTCTCTGAGGTTTTTTCGGTTTCCTCCAGCTTACCAAAAACATGCTAGTAGCTCGACTGGCTATGCTAAATTTCTGCCTTGCATCTAGTGTTCCTGAGATAGGCTCAGGACCCACCCCAACCCTCACCAGGATAAAGCAGTTACTGAAGGAACGGATCGTATATTTACATTTTCTCATTTCTCGGATGCTTTTTTTCTAGACTCAGAGATCTCTTTGTCTGTGACCTGGTGAATCAGTATCAGGATGGATTTATTGATAGAGACTTTAAAGCAATTCACACTGGATAAGCCATAGGTAAATGTATATCTAAATTGACTTACAACTGAGACAACAAACGAGCAGGTAAGGGTTAAGCGTCTTGCTCAAGGACCTAACAATGGCAACTTGGTGGTGCTGGGATTTGAACTCACAACCTTCAGATCAGTTGCCTTCTCAACAATTTTAGTTTTTGTTCACTTGCAGGATTTTACATTTACATTTACATTTACACATTTTGCAGATGCTTTTATCCCTTACAAATGAGGAAATACAAGCAAAGTGATATATCAGGTGGAGAACAATACAAGTAGTGCTACCATACAAGATTTTTAATTGAGTTCTAGAGAAGCAAAATGTGCAGAGTAGAGGTGTAAGAGCCAGAGTAAGGTCTTTTTTTTTTTTTTTTAAGATAATGTGGGGTTGGCATTTTAGGGGTTAGTTACGTGCTAACAGAAGAGGCGGGTCTTTAGCTGTTTATCTGTTTTTATCTGTCCTTAGCTGTTTATTTGTTTATCTTTATCTGACTCCTGCTGAATTGCCACTCCTAATGCTAGATCATAGACAAGTTATTTTAAAAAATCAATAAGTAGCACAATAAGGCAATTAGAACCTCTTTTATTGTGCAGTTTGTTGTTCATTTGTTCAAGCAAAGTTTTTAAATATGTACATTTTAACTACCCTAATTACTTACAACAGTACCTGATATCATATTCTTCATCATATCAATTAAGACATTCTTCACATAATTTTTTCTTATTCCTTTAGTCAAGAAAGTTTTTGGGAAGAAAGCATTCTACCTTTAAATGTACAATCTTTGACTTCTTTTTATATGTTTAAAAATGGTTTGTTTCTTTGTTTTGAAACCTGTTGTACTTGCTTTAGATGATATATTTATGTTTATATTTATTAATGCTAGGCAAACATTAATATGTTATGTGTTAATTGTGTAGTTGTGTGTTTGTTGGTATGGATATGGTGATTGTTGCTGTTGTTGTTGTTGTTTTCTTGTGTTATGTTATATATATATATATATATATATATATATATATATATATATATATATATATATATATATATATATATATATATATATATGCTTTTATATACATGCTTTTCTGCGTTAGGACCCCCTTGATAATGAGATGTAGCATTTCAAGGGGTTTATCCTAAAGAATAAATTTGTTACAAGGTAAAAAAAAAAAGCTGTTAAAATTTTTTAAAACTGGTAAAGATGGTCTACCAGTTTGATCAGCTCGGCCTGTGTTTTTGGAGCTGGTAGCTTGTCAAACCAAGCCAGACATTCAGCAACCACACACTACCACTCAATAGTCTTACTCGTTATTCCTTTAGTGTAAATGTACCTGTGTGTGAGATTAGTATTCAATAAAAACCACCTTTGTGTTTTTCTCGACTATGTGGTTTTTAGGGTCATTCCTGTAATGATGTTGATTCTGTTACTTTTAAATGAATCAGTGAATCGATTCCCAAGCACAAACTAACAATAATTATTATAACAATCAAAATCTCCCACTCATAAGGTAAAATCTTTTTTGTTCCATAATCAGCCATACATTTCTGAGTGGTAAACAACAACCACCATTCTCTACCATTTTTGTTTCCCTATGTGGTTTGTGTGCTTGATGTCAGTTTGCTTTTACCAGGTCTTAGGCAAACCCTTCAATAAGATAAACTCAAACTTTTTTTTCTATTGAAAATCTGTGGTCCGAATCCCAGAGATCAGACCACAAGCGCAAACCTACGAATATAAATGATCTTGAAATGTTCTGCATGGAAGAGTGTAAGATCTTCTGACCTTGCTCTGTAATATGATACCAAATATTTCAGGGGTGTTGATCACTTTAAATGAAGTTGCTGTCTAGAAAAAAATGCACCACTTGAGAAAGTAATATTTGAAAAAATATTGAGTTCAAATGAATTTATTTTATATTATGTCCTTATATGTTTCGGGGCAAAATATTACTCATTATATGTGTTCATTATTTTGTGGGTTTTTTATTTTTTCAGCATTTGAGCCAGTTGAGTGTTTTGCAGAGGTCCACTAGCTTGTTGCTGAGGAGGTCAGGTCCTCGGTCACCAGTTGAGTCATTACAGAGTAGTGATGAATAAAGAATAACATTGGGAAGAGACAGAAGGAAAGAAAATGTTTTCTCAGCCTCATAAACTCATTAATTTATTCAGCCTCATACATCAATATGATTAAATATTGACTAGAGGCTTGAGTCACTGATTACTGTCAAGGTAAGTGTGATAAAGAAGGTGAATTTATAGTATATATCTCTGTGAATAATCTTTAGGCTAAGACCTAATGAGTCTCAAGATAATTTCACACAAATGTGGTAATTGCTGGTATTTTATTAGTAGTGACATACCTGACAGTCAGACTGAGTAGAAATGCTGAGGATGGCCATGAAGGACGTGTTCCCAAATAAAGTAATTTTAATGGAAAGCTGTAGCAACTAAGAATGGATAAAAGTACAGAAATAGAAGACACATAGAAGTGATTTATCATGAAAAAAGGTGACAAAAAATGTTTGTTTATTCACATCTGAAGAAGAAAAACATGGCACAAGCTGTGACAGTTAAAATCAATGAACACTTGTAGTGCATGTATACAAGCGCAGTAATCAACTTAATTGGACTGGAAATTAAATTTGAAATGTTTTGATTATTTAAGTGTACATTGTACAGTAAATGAACGTAAAATGTAGCGTACATTTATACCAAATTACAGTAGATTACGTTTATTGTAGAAGTGGTGAGAACGCAGAAAGAGATGCACTGGTGTGGAAATTTTTCCAAGAGATGTCTCAGACCCATAATTAGGATGAGCACCTCCTCTCTCAGTCAGGATACACCTACTGCTGCCAACTGTGTCATTTCAGCTTTATGAAAATTATATAATTGCAGTCAATCAGAACATGATAACATTATTTTAAGTACTTTAGTATTATGTTGCAAGTGCAAGGTACGTGGAAGGTTTTTTTTTAAATAGTGTGTGTACAGGATTAATACAAAGTCCAAGTCTCACTAACCAAATGGGTACGATTGATTAAAAATTGCATTCAGTTCTATTAAGAATGTCTGAACATCCTGCAATTCTTCAGATATTGTGTTGCTTTAGCCCTCTGACACTATTTGTAAAACCTGTGTGATTGGTTTTTGCTCAATGATGTGATTGGTTATCTGAAAGCGTCACTACAGCTGTTCCACCCCCACCATATATATCATTCTGTCTCCATCTTCCCCTCGCTCCATGTCTGTGTTCGTGTTTGAAATATTTGGACCCTACACACATTAGCATCATGCATGCAAGGCTTCAGGAGTTCATTTTCGTTTTATCTGGTACAGACCTCTGAAATGCCATTCTGTATTCACGTTATTACAGGTAGTCTCCGTTTCTTGTTGGTTTTGTTGTGGTGACATTTTGTACTTTTTCTTCATAGACGTTAAATACCAGAAGGTTGTCACCCCGACACCTGTGTCACTTACCGTGAATAAGGGAGACACTGCCACATTTGTGTGCAGTGTTGTAAGAGATGATGATGCAAGCGGTAACTGCTACTGCATAAGCAGATCCAGGAAGAGCTCCCCAGTTAAGACATGTTAAGACATTATTATATCTGGAGCACTCCTAAATATGGATCTGGCTTCTCTTCATACAAATTTACATCTAGGAGTTCATCTAAAATTGATTACAACCTCATAATAAATACTGTGAAGGTGGAGGACTCTGCAGTGTATCACAATGATTCACATCATAACAATAACCAGCTCACTGCTTACAATCACTTCTGCTTTACAATGATCACATTTCTCAGCTGGATGATAAAAATGGTTATCAATAACACATTTCTTTCAACTGGGCTTATTAACAGAACATTGTGATATAGGACTTTAATTTAATTAGTTTTGAAGCGTATGCTGAACATAACCAGTAATTAAGCTAAAGTCTGGAGGATGTTTCAGTTCTTCTACAAACATTACGGAAACTAGGGGAGGGTTTTTGTACTGGTGAGGATACAAAATGTATCACCGTGGTATTCGTCCAAGGAACAAAGCTGACTGTGATTGGTAAGTAACTGCTCTTTTTCTACAATAAACATACTGTACAATATATGTACTTCACGGCTTGATGCACACTGCATGTTTTAGCATTATTTTATTTTATTTTATTTCATTGGTCACTATAAATTTTACTTTGCAACTTAGCAAACTGCAAATGTGCTTGCTTGTGGAATTTTAGCTGTTTTATGCCTAATGTTTCACACCACCATGAAACACTTTCCACTTCTCTGAACACATCTGGAGCATAGACGGAGTGGGTACATTCAAGAGTGCATCTGACCCCTTGTGAACACCGCAGTATGCTTGGATCTCTCTCCAGGGCCAAACCCAAAATCTCAAGATGTGGGGTGTGCTGTGTCACAGTGACCCATTCATCTAGGACAATAGGTCTGTTCTGATACATAGTAGGCACAAAGTTTTCCATCTGCCCACATAATGAGCTTGCATGAAGAACACCTAAGGGCATATCTCTGTGCTGGAATAGATAGCAGTATGAACTCAGGCAGAACAAACAGAGAATGGGAAAGATGATGAGTGTATCATAGCATGTCCCGTTAACTGTATGACTCGTTCCATACAGTAAATGTTAAATGTCTCCTTAAAGAAAACCTCACTTTATCAACAATTGTACATATTCATGGTTAAACAACACATCTTTAATCTGTTTATAATTAGGCTTAGATTATATAAATGAACTTTTACTATAGGAATGAACAACGCATTATAACAAGCACATTGATATAAACCTATCATTTATGTTACAACTATTATTATGTAACTATTATCAGAGCCATGCTGTTGAATATATCATTGTAATCACGGTATTTGTCATTGTAACCCTGGGAACACCTTTACAGTCTCACAGCATCCACTTACACTAGGCAGACATATCTAATACAAAGACAGATCGATCTAGTTTTGTTTGCAACAGTCACTGGTTTTAAAGTCTAATAAACTGAGATACACATGGGGAGGAAACTGTGGTGGAAGGAGTATGAAACATTGACAAATTACAAATTACTCTTTTATGTTTACAATTGACACAAATAATCCAAAAATGTTCAATTTTCTATTTTATTTTTATTTGAACTTACCAAGTGAGCTATGCTGAATGAACAGCAAATTGATTATCAACAGTATGTATAAACCTGTTG
The DNA here is from genome assembly GCF_001660625.3 of Ictalurus punctatus. NCBI lineage: Eukaryota > Metazoa > Chordata > Actinopteri > Siluriformes > Ictaluridae > Ictalurus > Ictalurus punctatus. The sequence continues at coordinate 28,250,736 of NC_030417.2, forward strand.
GGGGGTGAAGCTAACATTAGCTTTCTAGATAATTTAGCCAAAAGCTGTTGGGATTTCAGCAGCTTAGATGGATTTAAACTGTAAAACATCAAAAGATCGGGCTAACTAATCTAGCTCACTCAACTAGCTAATGGTTTACCTGTACATCTTTGTGCAGGTTGAATGGTGAGTTGTGAAATGCCAGTATCTCCACTGGTTATGGCTTGTATATTTTGCAGATAAAGATCATGCTGCTTCCTCTGAAGATTCCTAATCAACTGGGCCAGGAATGCTCATCTGTCTCCACTGTCATTGCAAGACATTGCTGCTGCTGACTAAGCATTTGGCAGCTGAGGTGTTGACTTTCAGCATTGAACTGTTTTATTGTGATGGGCTCTTGAAATGGAACTATTTAAAATTTGCACATTCTTAGCTTACAGTCTTCTGGAGTTAAATGTATTATTATTATTATTATTATTATTATTATTATTATTATTATTATTATTATTATTATTATTTTATTTTCTGTAATTGTGATTAAAAAATGTAACAGTTTAATATTTTACGTTTAAAATACTCGAGAGTAATTAAAACTACTCTGATATAATTATACTAAACAATTACCATTACATGTACTTGAGCCATGTACTCAAGTACTAAATGACACATAGCTGGTTACTTTCTTTTTTACTCCCCCCCCCCCCCCCCCCCCCCTTTTTTTTTTTTTTTTTTTTTTTTTTTTTTAAAGCAAGACTTCACTGACTGTGTACTTGGCCTCAGCAGTACTCTTCACCCTGTGAGTGCAGTGTTGCAGTGTCTTGGGATGAAGAATAAAGTTGTCTGGTGCCATTCACTTCAAAGGAAATGTGCTGGTCTGCAGGATCAAAGCCTGAGCTCAGGTATGTATTCCATAATCCTACAGGCATATGCAGTCCCAGGAGCTCCAGGTTGTTTTCAATGTTCCTTCGCTTGAACTTGAACTGGATCATGGTTTTGGTGTAGTGGTTGAGGGCAGTGACGGCTGAGGCCATGCAGGTAGCAAAGGAGGCCCAGGCCAAACTGGAGGAGTGGGAGAATGTACAAAATCACCATTTATTAAATGGTCTGGAGTTATATAATTTCAAGGTTTAATGTTAGCCGAATAATAAAAAGGGGGTACCACATAAGTGATAAGCCTATATTTATAAAGGCTTATTCCAACAGGAGTCAACTCTAATAATGACTGCTTTTGCAAATTTTGATGTCAGGACAACATAAGACTTTTAATCAGTTTGTGTGTGTGTGTGTGTGTGTGTGTGTGTGTGTGTGTGTGTGTGTGTGTGTGTGTGTGTAATAACATTTTGTTGACTCAGTATCACTATTTCCAATGCCACACAAGCTGTACCATATTGAATTTGGTTATCCTTCTTTCCCAGGCACCATGCAAGCTGAGCAGGGACTCTTAAAATTAAATAAATAAATAAAAAGAAGATAGACTACCAATCAACCACATTCAAACTGAGGTTGACCAGAAGGCTTGTGGTGACTGCCAAAATGTATTAATCTTTCCAAGTGTACTTTGTCTGGCTCATTTAAGAGGCAGCATGACAGTTTTAAACAGCTAATTAATGTTTCAGATTCAGGGATCCAAACCCCCAACCCCAGAGGTGTGAGGCAAATGTGCTAACCACTAAAAAAAATCTTGTATGTATAATTCAGTTCTTTTGTGTAATAACTGTCACTGGTAAAACTTCCTTATACCCCAGGCCATGTTGATTTTACCACCAGGTAGTGAGTTTCAGAGACACTGTAGATCAAAAGTCACAAATTTATGGCTTGCAGGTTGGGACAAGCCAAATTAGAAAATACACTACTTATTCCACTAGGGGGCAAAATAGAGCAATGAACTCAGCTACCTGCAAAATGTGTTCTGGTGTCATATCTCTTTTCAAACGTACTATTTTAAGGGTTTCGCAGTAACGGGAGTGAATACTTATGCAATCACAACTTGTACATGTTTTATTGGAACAATTTAATGGGATATATATATATATATATATATATATATATATATATATATATATATATATATATATATATATATATATATATATATATATATATATTTTTGTAGATTTCTGAAGAATTAAGAGGACTTAAGATGTAAGACGCCACGCAACACCGCCAGCAGCCAGCAGAGGGCGGCAGCAGCGCGCAGTGAGAGCACTTGTCTAGAATTCTCCAGGCTAATGAACCCGGATTACCTACACCTGCCAGGCTGGATACTTAAAGCCAGCGTTTGCCACAGCTTTTCGTCGCGCCTTTGTAGAGGCGTGACTGGTTGGGCCGGGCCTGAGGTAAGGGCAAATTAAAAATAAATAAATAAAATAATAATATTAAAAAAAAAAAAACCTTCATGATAATAAGAGTTATGAAAGGAACAGAAAAGACTATTATGGCGAGTTAAGATTTGGCCAGGAAGGAGAAAATAACCCTAGTCAAAGATACAAGACAAAGAGAAAGCTAAAAATGTAACCATTTGTTTTCTAAGTTGTGGGAGTCAGAGGTGTAACCTGGCTTTTCTTGGCTGTAGCCAGACGATTTTTTATTTTGCTTCGAATAATTCTCCACTTAGAGTGGTTTGGCACTATGTAACTGAATGTCAGTAAAAGATGGCAGTGTTGTAATTTTATATCTTCAGTGAATGGAGGTGAGACAGACAGGGTTTACAGGAAAATACATGGAAATAATTGTCTTATTAGCTGACTGCTCTAAATTCTGACAAACGCCAGCTAACACAATCAGTGTGAGGGGAAAATTCTTATAAATGCTGAGGAGAACAAGGTGTGTAAATCTCTATACGAGTTCCTAGTTATGTGAATGTGATATGTGCCGAGCATAATGACAGTTAACGTACTTGACGTGGCACTGTAGCAGCTAAACCCATACAATGATGACTTGGGTGTGCCTCCACTTTGGCATTTGACACCAAACTAACCTAGTTAGAAAAGTTTGTCTGGTAATTCTATGAACACCTCAGGCAAGTTTTGATAAATCCAACTTTTTCTGATCATGTCATACATTGACTAAGTTACCACAGGGTCCATAAAATAAAACTCTGCTGCTAGCTGAACCGAGGGTCAAATGCATGGAAACAGTTTATTTGGAAGTATGTTTTTAAATGTTTTTCTGATGGAGAAGATTCCGGGCTCAGTGTCGAATGATTAACTGTCCAGCTAAAGCCTGTAGTAGGAGCCTATTCCCAATTTTAAATTTTGTCCTGGCTTAGTAAAAAAAAGATTAATTTTTGGTGTCTCTTGTTTGGTTTTTCCTGCCTCTGTGTGATAGCAATGCCTGTCCCACCTGTAGCCAGTCAAAGTGGTACAGTGCATCCCTCCAAAGTGTGTAAAATGCTTGTTTTGAGTCCTGCTTGAAGCTGTTTTCCCCAAAGTGCCTCAATCATGCCCAAACCCTGTCTTTTTAACCTTTATTTCTCACCCACATATAAAATTAATGCCCTCAACTAATATTGGCACCCTTGGTAAAAAAAAAAAAAAAAAAAAAGAGCAAAGAAGGCTGTGAAAAATCTTTTTTTTTTTTTTTTTTTTTTTTTTTTTAAATAACCTTTTTGTTCAAAAAATTCATGGATGTCAAACAATTGCAAAAACAACATTGGTTTATCCAATATATATGTTAAATATAGGTGTGCAGCAATTATTGGCACCCTTTTAGTCAGTACTTTGTGCCACCTCCCTTTGCCAAGATGACAGCTCTGAGTCTTCTTCTATAAAGCCTGATGAGGTTGGAGAATACATGGCAAGGGATCTGAGACCATTCCTCCATACAGAATCTCTCCAGATCCTGCAAATTTCAAGGTCCACTCCGGTGGACTCTCCTGTTCAATTAACCTTGCAGGTTTTCTATGGGTTTCAAGTCAGGGGACTGGGATGGCATGGCAGGACCTTGATTTCGTGGTCAGTAAACCATTTTTGTGCTGATACTGATGTATGTTTTGGATCATTGTCCTGCTGGAAGATCCAACCACGGCCCATTTTAAGCTTTCTGGCAGAGGCAGTCAGGTTTTCATTTAATGCCTTTCATTTAATCAGTTCATGTTGCCATGTATTCTAAGAAAATGTCCAGGTCCTCTGGCAGAAAAACAGCCCCAAAACATTAGAGCCACCACCATATTTAACCGAGGTACTTTTCCATATGGCTACCTCCCTGCTGTGCTAAAACCACCTCTGGTGTTTATTGCTAAAAAGCTCTATTTTGGTTTCACCTGACCATAGAACCCGATCCCATTTGAAGTTCCAGTAGTGTCTGGCAAACTGAAGATGGTTGAGTTTGTTTTTGGATGAGACTTGATTATTGCCCTGATGGTGGAAATGGGGTTTTTGCAATGCTTTTATCCACTGTAAGTTGAGTGTTCTTATATAAATCAGCCTGGGAAATATCCTAAAACATTGTCAACAAACATCTATGTCACATGATTCAGGTGTTAGGTTAACTTGACTTCAAATTTGACAAAAGCAGGTAACATTTGTTTATATGTACCTTTTTATAAATGTTTATGCATGTTTACCTCCGTTGTCATAAATGATTTGTGTTAGTGTAGCCCTGTGAACATTGCCTTAAGTAATGTGACTTTTATAACTTTTTTTTTTTTTTTTTTTTTTTTTAACATTATTTGTTGGTTTGGATTTGCTTGACTTTGGTTGTTTTTTTAATGCCCACAAAGCAATTATCAATTTGAATTTAGAGTCATGCATACATTCAAAAATATAAAAATTATGAACCAGCATCCTTCTCATAAACAGATTTTACTCACAGATAGGACCAGCTGTAGTCCCAGGTTTTGGGTTTCCAGTTCTCTGGACCCATAAGGACTGCAAGCTGAAAGGCTGTGGTGAACATCATATGTGCTACCATGCCTATAAGACCTGTCAAACAAAAACACAGGCAATGTACTGCAGTGTTTACGGTGATCATAGTGCACACCACAAGGGTGCAGTGTTGTTCAGTGTTAAAGAAAAACTTGTCTCTAACAGTGTAAAATGAGTATTTGATTTGATTAAGATTCAATTGTTTCATTTAGCAATGATACAAATTATAGTGAGTGGGAGAAAATGTAGATCTCTGCTAAAACCACTGCCCCCACTCTGATCTGATTACATCCCAAACAATGAAATCCCTGCATCTTTAGCTCAGACAGCAGGTTTAGACCAAAATTGCTCCCTGATTTAAAGCTTTCTTCATGTGAACTTCATGCCTCAACACCTTGTTTAATTATGTGCTTTTATGTAAAATATATTTATTCTCCATTTTGTCATGCATTGGTTTAATGAACATCTTTTTAAAAATCCATATCCATAGCTGTGCTGCTCATTCTGTGCTGCATCAGTAGGTGCTCAGTGTTAGTCAGGCTAACAGGCTAGCATGTGGAGCAGCTGGACCAGGGGGCATTGCGTAATCCTCTCCCTTTAGTTCCAGTCAGAGGATCTCCTGCCTGCCATGTGAGCAGTGCTTTAGCCTCTGTGACTGTCTGTGTTAAAGTTGCAGTAAAACTCCAGCCAGGCTTAAGCCCCGGCCCTGTTTTTTTTTTTTACGGTGCTTGATGAAATGGAATATGATCAGCGATGCTTCAGGGCTGACACATGCCGGATGGCTGTTTTTATTTATTTATTTATTTATTTATTTATTTATATATATTTTTTAGAAATTCTACTGGAAATAAACTTTAGAAATAAACTGGAACAAGTAATTAAAGTAGCTGAGGAGAAACACTTCAGTAGAACTCCTTTATTTTAATGGGGGATATTAGTTAATATCTCTAATAATTAAATCATATAGGTTTTTGAGCGATATTGAGTGAGATTTATGGAATTTATTTGTTTGATATTTATCCCCAGAAGATGTCACAACATTTATATCAGAAATAGTCAAATAATCTGTAAATAATTTATTAATTAAATGAGAGTTAACGTGCAATGTATGGATAGTCAACCCCCCCCCCCCCCCAATTCTTTTACTGACATGTTACTGCTACAATTACTCCTTTATTTTTGTAACAATTACATAATTGACATGTGACTAAGTAAATGTGCTACCATAATATGCAAAGTAGTACAGATATGGTGTGTGAGCCTTTTTGTTTATAATTAGTATCTCTGCTCCAATTACAGAATTCTCCTTTTGCTTACTTTGGTGTGTGGGATCTAAACCTTTCTTGAGGAGCCTCCTGTTTGGTATTGTTGGGGCTTGAGCCTAGAAAACTCTCATCTATGACAGGATGTTGAGGAGAAATGTCATGAGACAAAGCTGATCGGTGATTTAAGAGCTGCCAATTGGGTTGGTTGCTTACTCTGGTGTATGCAGTGGTGCTATGTTAATACTCAAGTATGTGACTCGTTTTTATTTACTCTTAGTGTGGGCTGATACCTGAAAGTGCAGTGAACAGGGCTGCAAAAGCATTCAGCTTGAGTCGGTTCATTGTATTACAGCAGTGACACATCTCCACTGCCATGAGTGAGACTCCAATAAACAGCAAAGTGATGTACAAACATTCACCAATAATACACAGCCATAACACTCCTGGAAGAGAGAGAATGGAAATTTGATGATTTCAGCAATGTAACAGTAGCCTTTTACAGATGATCATAGCCTTCTTCAGCTTGCTTGCTTTTACTTTAGATTATTTTTTGTTGTAATTATTAGTACAAAACCTGAACTGGATATCTGAAAACCATTCCAGGTGTACCAAACCATTTAAAGTACATAACGTTGTTTTGATTTAACCAAGAAAAGTAGATTGGAGGAAAAGGATCGTATGAATTTTATAGTGAAAACTGAAGTTCACCAAAAAAATACTTGCATTGCCTTTTTTGAAATACTAAAATATATTTTTAGGCATAGATTATAAGTTTTGACATTGACAGCAGTTCTATTGACAATTCTATCCCCATAGTGACAAAAGTTATACAGGCTTTTTAGATTGTATAATTACACACAGGAGAAGTGGTCTGCATAAACTGAGGATCTTAATTTAAAAAAAAAAAAAAAAAAATTATAGTTAGGATATAATTGCTGTATGTACAGGGCAACAGAGTTTCTAGCACTAGATCTAGCTGCTGTTTACACGACTGAAATAATAGTGGCAAGAAAGCATTCACAAGTCGTAATAAAATTTAATGAATGTAATTCTCCAAAGTATATGCATTATATACAAAAATAATATTTTTTAGAGGAACCAATAAGTAGGTAGGGAAGTTCAGTTCCCCTTAAATCCTGGTTTGTAATAAAATTATATATTTGCACTATTATTTGAAATAAGTGACACCTGTTACTCACTCACCTCTTTCATGATTGGGTGAAATCTCTAAAAACGCTCTACAGGTAAATCCTGTAAACAAAGAAAAATTTTGTTCAGAATATAATATTATAAACACTTCAAAATAAAATGCATCATATTGTCAGTTTTCACAGTATCTTCATTTCACAGTGTACTCTCTACACCAACTAAAACTGTACAAGAACTTTGACCTAAGATCTCATACTTACCTAATAGATCAACAGCCTGTTCACATGTGAACCAAATGCCTGTGTGGAATTTTTTCAGTATGAACTTTTCCTCTCCAGTCTCGTAAATGTACTGCACCAGATGTGTGTTGTTCGCATCAGAGCTATTGAAGTGGATGCAGTAGTTCTGCTTGACTTTTTCTGGGCCTGTGCACAAGGGCTTCACTATCTTCCTGGTCCCAGAACACCAGTAGCTGGTTGTTACAGCAGACACGGCCAAAGTGAAGGCCAAGCAGTTTAAGGTGAAGGCCAGTGTGGCTCTTGGACCGTTTTGAAGTTTCATGGCTTCTTTCTGGCTTGAGTCAATTAATCTCATATGTCCTTTGACTGAATGATTCCTCTCTTCAAACATGTGTGTCTTTGTAGATGCATTTTAGATGAGACATTCAGCATAGCAAGTATTTTGCAGAGCCAAAGCATCAGCATCTTTTTTCAAACTCTCTCATCCTCTTTGTGAGCTCTTTTATTCTGCATATAGTTCTCCCTTTTTGTATCCACCCACCCTTCTGTTAAAATCACTTACTGTTCACGGCAAAAAAAAAGTACATGTAAGCACTCAGGTTATATCATGTTCTATCTAAAGCCATAGTATATTTCAGCACAGTGATATAAAAGATTATCAGTCAGATTACTCCCCAATCTGGTGCATGGCTCTTCCTAGCATTCAGCTTGGGACTTGTGCATTCTGTGCCATTCTTTGAATTATTGAATTTTTAATAGGATGTAGTGACAAAGATAAAAAAAGAAATTAGATAATTCTGTTAATCATTAAGTAAAGACTAATATGTGCATATAGTACAGTGCCTGTAGAAAATCATACCATGTCAAAATCCTTACCTTTTGTCACATTATACCCTGGAAATTAAAATAAATTAAATCTAACTTTTGCCAGCTGTATTTACACATTATATAAATTTTAAAAAATTCTGAACAATCATTAAAATTTAATTAGTGAAATACCTGGTTTGGATAAGTGATCAGCTCCTTAGAGTAACTATTATAAACGTGCTCAGGTACAACCAGTCACTTCCCAGATCATACACCATGCTAATTGCTCCCCACCTGACATCAACTGCAGTGGTTTTGTTTACTTCATAAGAAAACCGGCTGTTCCGTGATGATTCCATTGCTAGTAGTGCATGGCAACACAAGGAATACACCATGGTTGGAAAGGTGCTTTCAGCAGGACTCTGGGACAAAGTTAGGAGAAGGATATAAAATGATATATATATTTCACTTTATTTAAAGAATTACCACGGAATAGGGTGCCTAATTTAGTGTAGAAATATTCATCCAAGTGTTAAAATTATGTATAAGTACTGTATAGTATGAAATATTACGTAAATAGCATTTATTTAATTAGAGCAAGCACTGGGATTTTGCCTTTCTGGACAAGGTCATGCAATCAACTGGTCCACCTTTTGCACAAGCAACATCATTTCACCCTATCAGATGTCTGGTCAGACTGCATTGTTTAAATCCCCCAATGCCAGAAGCAATTTATCTCTAAGGTTCTCAGTTTGTTATGGTTATTCAAAATAAAATAAAAATAATAAATCAAAAGTGCTGTGGCGTAAACCATTTCAACCATTCTAATGACATAAGACATACATATTATGGTTACTTTTGGGCCTTCTTTTACATTTCCAGTTTACTAGTCAAACTATGCCATTACATTCATGGTTCTTCGATTGTTACTCACATAACTACATATGTTTCCTATTAGTTTCAGTGTAAAGCAGATTAAACTAATTAATGAACAAAGCCTTTTATGGGGTTTTGGTGTAAACAGCAATAACGGACACATTTTTGTACCCATAGAAGGTGTACAAGTAAAACCTCAATTCCAAAAAAGTTGTGACACTGTGTAAAATGTAAATAAAAACAGAATGCACTGATTTGCAAATCTCATAAACCCACGTTATTCACAATAGAACATAGAAAACATACCAAATGTTTAAACTGATGAAATGTACCATTTTAATGAAAAAAATAAGGTAATTTTGAATTTGATTGCTGCAACACATCTCAAAAATCGTTGGGATGGGGGCAACAAAAGGCTGGAAAAGTAAGTGTTACTAAAAAGAAACAGCTGGAGGTTAATTGGCAACAGATCTGTAACATTATTGGGTATAAAAAGGGTATTTTAGAGAGGCAGAGTCTTTCAGAAGTAAAGATGGGATGGAATCTGGATGGAAGCATATGTTGCTCTAAAACCTGTATATACCTTTCAGCATTGATGGTGCCTTTCCAGATGTGTAAGCTGCCCATTCCATAGGTACTAATACACCCCCATACCATCAGACATGCAGGCTTTTGAACTGAATGCTGGTAAAAAGCCTGATGGTCCCTCTCCTCTTTAGTCCTCTTTAGTTTAGAGGATGCAGCATTCATGGTTTCCAAAAAGAATTTCAAATTTCGATTCATCTGACCACAGAACAGATTTCCACTTCGCTTCAGTCCATTTTAAATGAGCTTTGGCCCAGAGAAGACAGTGGTGTTTCTGGCTCATGTTCACATATAGCTTCTTTGCATGATCGAGCTTTAATCAGCATTTGTGGAGAGCACGATGAACTCTGTTCACAAACAGTGAATTCTGGAGGTGTTTGTGAGCCCATGCAGTGATTTCCATTACAGAATCGTACCTGTTTTAATGCAGTGCTGCCTGAGGTCCCGAAGATCATTGGTATGCAATATTGATTTTCACCTTTGTCCCTTGCACATAGAGATTATATTATCTATATATAATATAGATATAATAATATTATGTAGATGATGAGATATTCATAGTCTTTGCAATTTTACATTTGATGAACATTATTCTGAAAATGTTACACAAATTATAGATGCAGTTTTTTGCAGATTGGTGAACTTCTGCCCACCTTTACTTCTGAAAGACTCTGCCTCTCTAACATACTCTTTTTATACCAAATCATCTTACTGACCTGTTGCCAAGTAACCTCCAGCTGTTTCTTTTTAGTAACACTTACTTTTCCAGCCTTTTGTTGCTCCATCCCAACATTTTTGAGACGTGTTTCGGCCATCAAATTCAAAATTAACAAATTTTTTCTTAAAATGTTATATTTACTCAGTTGAAACATTTGATGTATTCTATTCTCTATTATGAATAACATGTGTTTAGCGACCGACGTTTAGCAGTTCCAACTCGGCGTGGCGCTAGGTCCCTTTCCAAAACCTTCACACTAACTGTTCCTCAGTGGTGGAATGCACTTCCAATATCAATCCGGACTGCAGAATCTCTCACCATCTTCAAAAAACAACTAAAGACCCACCTCTTCAATGAACACCTAACAAACTCAATAAAAAAAAAAAAATAAAAAAAAATTGCACTTACACCTCTACTCTACACTTTGCTTCTTCTGGAATTCAATTAATGGATCTCGTATGGTAGCACTTATTGTATTGTTATCTGCATGATATCGCTTTGCTTGTATCTTTCTCATTTGTAAGTTGCTTTGGATAAAAGCGTCTGCTAAGTGAATAAATGTAAAATGTAATGTAAATGTGTTCATGAGATTTGCAAATCATTGCATTCTGTTTTTATGTACATTTATTTACATTTTACACAGTGTCCCAACTTTTTTGTAATTGGGGTTGTAGAATGTGGGATTCTTTTCCATTATTATTGCCTTAGTTTATTTTGCACTTAACATTCTGTTACTTGAATCCAATTACAGATCATTTATATTTTTCTAGCCTTGCTTAACTTTTCTGTCCACTGTGACTATAAACCAGACCTGGATTATAATTAGGGCTAGGCCCCCTTGGAGGGCTTGGAGGGGGCCCCTGCTTGCTGTTGCTTACAAACAAAGAGTCACATAGTGTCTACATACTGACATTTATCTGCTTTCCATGCATCCAACATTAAAAAATAATAATAATTTCAAGCATTCTGCAAAATATTTTTCCAAATATGGATATAGCCCTGCTTCAATTTGCCTGTTGCCAGTGCATCTTTTCTAACAGCCTTTAATAAATCAGTGCTATAACGCAGGTTAACACCAACGCATACTGTATGGCTTAACACAATCTCAAGAATGTAATTACAGGGAAATCATTGCTTCACAGATTAGACAAATGAAATGAAACACACGGGACTGCTGTAACTCTAACCCCAACTAAAACCAAAATAGTGGGAATAACTGTGGAGCTGAACGATGGTAACTAACAGAAACAATGGCTTCATAAGATGGCTTCAGTTATGAGTCCAATTATGAACTATATGCACCAGTGTTGAAAATTAGTTGGGTAATACTGGGGAAAAAGCTGATGATACACTGTGGTAAACAATTGCTCTGCCATTTAAGATGTCAGAGTTGTCTGACGTAGCTAAGTAATCTGTCAGAGAGCCTGCCTGGGTATAAAAACAGATATCCATAATCCCATCAAGCACGTAGCTGAGTTGGAGTTGTCAGGTAGAGCAAGCCAAGAAGATTTACACATAGAGCTAGTTGGGTATTCAGCCAGAACCACCAGAGCTGATACTAGAAAGCAAAAGCAGGAGAAAGAGAAAGTGGTGATTTAAGTTTAAAATACAACATGGGAAACAGCAAGAGCAGCGCTTTGTCCAAGGAGATTCTGGAGGATCTAAAAATGAACACCAAATACAGTGAGGCTGAGCTCAGTGCCTGGTACACCACCTTCCTGAAAGAGTGTCCTAGTGGGCGCATTACTAAAGAGCAGTTTGAGGGCATCTATGCAAGCTTCTTTCCTGACGCTGACCCCACCGCGTATGCACGACATGTTTTCCGTAGCTTTGACCTCAATGCTGATGGCATGCTGGACTTTAAGGAGTACATAATTGCACTGCATTTAACCTCCTCAGGCAAAACTATGCACAAGCTCGAGTGGGCTTTTGCTCTGTATGATGTTGATGGCAATGGAACCATCAGCATAAATGAAGTTCAGGAGATTGTAAAGGTGTGTATGTGTGTACATAGTATAGATGTATCTTGCTTTAGTCTAAGCTGACTACAGTGTATAAATATATTTTACCTTATACATTTACTATTACTTTTACTATTCATTTTGGCTACATTTTTGAATGATCGTATAATGGATTATGCCTCTTACACACTTAAGTCTTTAGCATCTAGGTTGAGTTAATGCATCTATGAATTAATTTATTTCGAATAATAGTTGTGTTCGTTCTTGATTCTGCCTGAATCTAGGCAATTTTCAATATGATTCCTGTTGAAGACCAGACAAAACTTCCAGAGGATGAGAACACACCAGAAAAGAGAGCAGACAAAATATGGAGCTTTTTCCAAAAGAAAGAAAATGGTAATTACAATTTGTATGGCCAAATAAAAAAATATATTGTAGGACTGAATGACACCAAAAATAATTATTACATTATGGTAAATTTTATATATCTATTTTTTGTCACTGTGGGAGAAGCATTAAACACTGTTAACAAGTTTACAACAAAGTGTTTCACATTCAAAAAAATTTCAAGAAGACCTTTCAAACGACTTGAGAGGGATATTGTTTTGGGGAATATTAGCAAGAAACGAAAATATCATGTTCTCACAATGTCTCAATGGCTTTGCAGATAAGATCGCAGAGGGCGAGTTCATTCAGGGAGTGATGGACAACAAAGACATTTTGAGGTTGATACAGTTTGATGAGCCAAAGAAGATACAGGACAAACTGAAGGAGAAGAAACCATAACTTTCACACCGCTTTCTCCTAAGACTGTACTCTGCTTATTTCCTGTTTACACAGCTAAACTCCTATGCCACTCCGGCACTCCTTTGCTCAAGAGGACCATCTGCGTGTGTATGTGTATTGTCTAATTTAATACCGCAGAGCCATGACCAACCATCTGTATTCCTATTGCACAACTATACAAGCTCCTTTGAACAATTGTATGACAATGCATGTTCTCTACTTTCAATTCAGATACATTATGTAAGCATCTATCATGCAATTATTTGCTTTATTTGTTTATAATAACAAGAATTTGGGGTAAAGTTAAGGTAATGAGAATGCAATTAGGCTCAGGTTAGCAATCCCTCTCGCATAATCAATCCTCTTAAAATCTGAAGGTCAATCCAGGCAAACTCTCATGAGCCACTGGTAGTTTTAATTTTGCCAGTTAATTTGTATTTGTTTGAATCTTTTTCTATTGACAAAAACAAAACACTTTTTAATCGTATTGAGTCGATTGGTTTTTTTGCTAATTTTAATTGATGAAAAACTAAAATTTTAGCCAACTACAACTAAGTAGTGTAGCCAATAAATACGGTTGGGTTTTTTTCAGTTTCTCCCATATTTTTTCCCCTCAAATGTAGTTTTTAGGTTTTCCAAAAGGTATATGGATTAATTCTCATTTCATCTTGAAAGGAATACTGGATTGTATTCATGCACCAATCAGAAGAGCCATTTACAGAGCAGTGTGCATGACCACATCTTCTCTTGTCTGCCCACTAACCAAGTGTATCAATTTATTTCCATGTTCAAACACATGGTGGGAGGTTTCTGGTGATGATGGTGGTGGTGTTGGAGTGGGGATTACCTTTTGTCAAATCAACCATTACTGACATTTTCATCTTGTTTTTATTTGTTGAGGAAAATGTCCTCACATTTCATCTTAGATTTTGAATACAATGGAAGATTTAGATTTACTTATGGCTTCTTTTTCATCAGGGACACACAGGGACACAAATGTTAGTTATTCTGTCAACAAAAGTAACACTGCTCTTTGGCTCTCTTCTGGATCTGCATTCACAAGGCGGTGGTATGGATTTGGGTGGACACATTAGGCACCATCTCTTGTATCTCAAACATTTAACTCAAACCTCAGCTGTTTAATAGTAGACATGAGATATATATCTAAATAGATATATTATCTTGCTTTTTACTTCAGTTGGCTCTGTTTCCCGGGTGTATATGTATATGTGTTCGGCAAAATGTTCTAGGCTTTATAGACTTAAGAAACTCACTATATAAATGCAAGACAGTCTTACGGTTACTGTCAGTTACAGTCTACAGTTATTCAGTCACCTGACTTTTGTTTTTGCCTTTAGCGAATATGTTACATGTTTCAGCTACAGCTGTCAGTCATTTCTTATTGATCATGGTTACAATCAGTTATTGCTAAAATGAAGGCTTTGATCCTGTGCATATTTTACCTTTAAGTCAGTTAATAATACACTGTTCAGGTATGCTGCATAAAGACGGTCTAGAATTTTCCATGCTTTGAAATGGGCCAGTGCTCTGTCTAGTTACTTAGAATTTTTTTTTTTTTTTTTTTTTTATGAACTAATTCATTTTGGTATCAGAAATAGCTCATTATACTGTTGTGTAACAGCTGTACAGTGGAAACCTTGCATTACAGGTGCAACTTTCTTTTCTTTTCTCTGTCGAATCCTTGGCATGTTGCTGCTCTGCTTTCCCAAAGCTTTGGGAATGGTGAGATACACCGTGGGCTTACTTCGTTCTTTGGATTAGGCTAATGCATGGCCTGGTTTCAAGGGTGGAATGTTGAGCTGCTGGAGCTGATTGGACATGGTGGAGTTGTAGGAGGACGGCTACGTTTCATCTGCTTAAAGGGATCAGTCCTTTCCAATCACAATGGCTGGGTTATTAAGGTGATGTGAGGTAATAACAAGAGTTTGACAAAGATGCTATGATCCTGTTCTTGTTGTTATGGAAAATAAAATGTAGTTGAAATACATTATTGTTATTATTTCTTTATTTTGGTGATTTTATGGGCATATTAAACAGAAACATGATGATTTCCTTAAACAAGTTGTATTAATGGGGACCATTAATTTGAAAGCAAATAAATCAACAATTACAGCATCATATAAAAAGCATCTAGTTACACACACACACATGTACATTTAATGGTACATTTTTTTTTTTTTTAAACACACTGAATGCACAATGTTTGTATGTATTTGAGTTATGCCACATGTAATACAGAAATAGACAATGCTAGACATGCAAAACTGCGTAACGTTAAAACAACTACACCCAATGTTAAGCAAGAGAGGAATGGTAATTGGTAGAAAATGAACTTACTTTTAAAAAAAAGAAAAGCTTCTGTGTACTACCTGAAAATGCCTGAGCATGTGCCCCATTTGATTTATTTAAACAACCCCAAACACTGTTCAAACTTGTAGTTCTTTTGTTACTTTCATGAGGTGACACATCAATATTTACATCAACCCCATTCAATCCCATTCTGCTCAGAGTCCCTGCATGGATTTATATCTACACATACATTTACAGTAAGACATTAACACAGAACAACAATGAATGTAGTAAACACATGCAGCTGCTTTCCTGTTGACTACTTAATAGACTTATTCCAGTATTTATCACAATTTCTAAGTGTAATAATGTCCATCATATATCATTTAACTTAATATTACGTAAGTTATTATTACATGGCCCTCAATATATATAAACACACTTGATAAATGCTTAATAAAAAGATTTTAAAAAATGAATTTAGAAACAGCAGAAAGGTTTTAAAATGGCTTTTCTGTTATTCAAATCCTATGTGTTACATATCCAAGTTTTCCCCAGTTTTCATTGGGCCTCATTAATCAATCTTTTAGTAAAGTTGTGTGTAAGGGTTTTTGTAGGACATACCATACTAAAAATTCCCACCAGATTTATAAACATTTTGGTAATGCAGATTTTCTTTGTACTAGAAGTGTATATGATGAGAAATACCAATCAGCAATAAGTGACCTGGTTGAAAACAACAACATGATATACTGCGTAGTGAAAGCGCACCTAAATGAGGTGTGCACAAAATTTTGTAAATAATGTAGCTCAACCATTGCAGTGTGTGTGTCTGTTACAACAGACTCACACTAACTCTTCCTCATTTTATAGACTGCTATTACGTTTATCTTATATTGGATGACTAGTCTTGTTTGTCTTAAGTTATGGATTTATTTTGGATTGCTTTCTTTCAAATAACCCATCAGTTTATACTATTTGAAGCCAATCCCTCCAGGTTTACATACATAAATTTATACGAACTCATCAGCTCTTGTAGGACATGAATGTTTTTTCCCCCAAACTAAATTGCTCCTGTGAACGATTTACAAATAAATATGTTCATATCCAGCATGATAAATGAGGCCTGCTGTGTGAAAATGATGAGAAAATTAGTATTCAATACATTTTGCTAATGTAATATATAAATGGTTTCAAGCCTACAGTGTTCAGCTGCCTACCACAAATGGGTCTTTATATAAAAATGTTTAACCAAGGTTCAATATGTGAACAATTCCACATTAATTCACCATTGCACAAGAATTTGGGTAGTATTTTGCTTATGATATTTGCAGACACCAAAAAAAGGAACACAACACACACATATTTACACCCATGTACAGACGGAAAACATATCATGAACATTCCAAGACATAACTTTAGGCACTAAAAGGTGTACATGATGCACTCTTAGATGATTTAGAAACCTTAAGGACTCTGCTGTTGTCCTTCTGGGTGACTCCTTAAAATCCTATGTGGTTCCTTATCAGAGTAGTAGAAAAGAACCCTTAATTATACAACAAAGCCTTAAAGAAAATTTTATTCTAAGAGTGTACATAATACAAATGATCAGGTCACATTTACTGTCACATATATTGTACATTACAGTACATTTACATGTACTGTAATATATATGTGACAAATAAAGGCTTCTTCTTTATTTAAATTAAAGCAGTTTGTACACTCTAAAATTTATCCTTAATACCAGCTCTAGTAACTTCTCCAGCTGAGCTTGAAAGCAGAATGAAATTGATGTTGTACAGAGTTGATTATGTTCTGCATAAAGAGGTTTCTTGGCTTCGCTTTAGGAAAGGTTACATGATTGGGTTTACGAATGTAGTGTTGCAGACACATACTCTATGAACACAGTCAATGGCCTGAATTTTTTTTTTTTACATAAATATTATTCTGTAGATGAAATAGAACTATTAATCACCGCCTTTGTTTTTTGTTTTTTTAAAGAACTACATGCTTCTTTGCAAAACAAGTCTGCAAAAATATTTTTAAAAAATATCCGTACCTAGCTAATGCATTTTGTTCAGGCCTTTTTTTTTTTTTTTTGTCAAGAAGAGTTCATGTAGTAGATTTAGGTGGGTATTAATACTGTATAATAAAACTTTAATTGTAGTTGTCATTGCAATAAATTGTGTATTTTTTTTTTTTTTTTTTACTACATTACAGATTTAACAACGTAACTATACAATGACACTATAATAGAATATTATTCTGCACAAGTTCTACAAATGAGATCATGCTGGTTACTTAGGTTAAAACTGCTGCCTTTTTCAAACTGCAGCTAGTTTTTCCTGTAGAAAGCATTTTTGAACACGATAAACAACTGAGTTCTTTTTAAAACCATTATTTGACAGAAATAATGGTCTGATTCATGCATGCATCCATAATGTTGCCATATTTAGCCATTTGTATGTGCTTCTATTAGCAACATGAATGTTGCCTGAATGGAGTTAACTGTAATTTATTTGAAAAGATTTCACTGCTTGCATTGTGTATATGCATATGTACCTTGATCAACTTGTTGATGTGGTAAAATAAGGCTGGTGGATTTATACTCATGCAAAACAAAGTGCTGAGTAGATTAATGTATGCTGCCTATAAATTGTTTGATATTAATGATATCACCACTCTTTATAACTTTGTAATTTGTATGCCCATGGAAAGATATCGAACGATACAAATGCTGGCTTGAGTGGGACAATGCTGTATGGCTTTGGCCGAGAACATGAAGTGTTGTACAGACAGACAGGCAGACTTGAATAGTTTGGGTGAAGTGTGTAATGTGTTTGTGTGTGTGTGTGTGTGTGTGTGTGTGTGTGGATGTGGTTGTCTTCTATTATAAGGTTAATGTCCTCTAAATGTCCATGTCCACAGGTCTCAGATCCCCTGTCTTGTGCTCCCGCACCCACAGCTCTCTGTCTTTGGCTGGATCCACACTCTGAAGAAGCTGGTCCACCGGCTCCAGGGTCTACAACACACAAGTCAGACATTACTCTAGTGAAACACATCTTTCAAAATGATGCTACCTCTACAACATGGTATTCTATTTTGGGAAAATGGACATCCTACAATGTAAAAATATCATTACTCTAGCTGCTGTTACCTGATGATCACATCTAGGTCTTTATTTTGTACCTGGCTTATCTACAGTAGAGCTGTATCCAAATATATATATACATTATTCAGATTGAACAGATAATGCGTTCTAAATTGATACAGATACAAACAGGAGATGTGCACTATATAATATATATAATGTGTGTGTGTGTGTGTGTGTGTGTGTGTGTGTGTGTGTGTGTGTATATATATATATATATATATATATATATATATATATATATATATATATATATATATATATATATATATATAAATTTCTTTAGAAAACATGGCAGAAAGGCTTCTGGGATCCTACATAACACAACCAAAAAGTCACGTGAATGGGAGGTTGTATTGCTGTAATATGAAATCTTGTTAGACTAACAAAGACCACATTACATGATGGATTTACTGTGTTTATTCATGACATCCTGACAGTGCTGGTATTTCTACATCTGGGTTTTTTCCCCAGTGTTCTCCAATGTTTCTGGAGGCAGAGATATATATGACATATCATCATATTAAATTTTTAAAAAACCTTCTGATTTAGGCCACTCCCACTTCAGGTTTAAATCTGAGTTTAAGATACAAATATGAATATTTAGAGCACTAAACAGATATGTATACAGATAGTGGCATTGTGTTACAACCTAATCTACAGACTTGCATATAATTGAAACAGAATGCTTATTCACTCTCACTCATTCATTCAAGAGAGTGTCACAATACTTAAGTGTGGTGGTATAATGCAGAGATCTCTCTATTTATTATTGTGTCTAACACTGATACTTGGAAGCCAGCCATCAATAAATCAACAGCTTTCACTGGTTCATGTCCACAACACTTGTTTATTCAGCCCTGGCTTGGACACCCTGGTGACCGAAATGCAAAGAGGCAGGATTTGCTAAAGCATTTAGCCCTGGGTGAAAAATGTGGAGCATGCCCTTTTAGTAACAGGATCAGTAACTGGATCATGTCTAATCCCTTAGCTCACTAGTGAGCTGTGTATAAGAAATGTGTGCCTAGACTAAGAAGTGCTGCATCTGATTGGAGCCTGATACTATATGATGAAATTATAGGGAGAATATTTGTATGGTGGCCACAAATTGAAATGTTGACATTTTTTCCTATATAAAGTTTTGAAAACTACAGATTTTCCTGAACTGTATGTATTTATTTTCTGCATTTACAGTATCTCACCCATGTAAAATTATAACAGTCTGATTACCCAAACGTAAAAAAGGATAAAACTGCCCTTAAAGAATTATTTTTTTGAATGGGGTAATAAAATATTGATATTGCACTGGTATGTCATCGCCTGTTATACTCTCCCAACAAGGCCACTCACATCCAGCACCTCAAGAGGGTTCTGTCTCAGCTCCTCAAACATCAGCTCTATGTAAAAGGAGAAAAGTATGAGTTCCATGTGCGCACAAGGTGACTTTCCTGGGCTACATCATAGGGTCAGAGGGGGTCGCAGTGGTAACGAACTGGTCAGTGCCTACCACCATTAAAAAGTTAGTGTTTTTTGGGCTTCACCAACTTCTATTGACGCTTCATACATGGCTTCAGCAGTATAGCATCTCCACTAACCACCCTGCTCAAAAAGGGGACCAAAAAGTTGCAGTGGAACCCCTCAGAAGACCAAGCATTCTCACAACTCAAGGAAGCTTTCATCACTGCACATAACGTAAAACACCATGACCTCTCCAAGCAATTCATAGTGGAGGTAGATGCATCAGAAATGGGTGTCGGGGCCATCCTCTCACAGCACTCAGGGGAAAAGCCCAAACTCCACCCAGTGGCCTTCTTTTCTTGAAATCTGTCTTCCGTTGAAAGAAATTACAATATATGTAACGGGGAGCTCCTCGCTGTAAAGAGACTGAATTCTTGTCAGGAACACTGGGCCCTGTTCATTGCCTGCTTTGATTTTACCCTCTCCTATTGCTCAGGGTCAAAGAACATCAAAGACTCCCTCTCCCACATGTATCCAGTGCCTGCTGGGAACACTCAGAGGAGTACATCCTACCCAAACACTCACCTGGGACATTGTCAGAGATCAAGGGGGTTCAGGAAGTGGATAAAAATTTGAACCTTCTTACGGGACAAATTAATCATGTGAGCTCACACCTCCCTGGCCCTGGAACACCCCAGCACTTGCCGAACACACCAACTACTGCAAGGTAAATACTGGTGGCCACAAATGCTACAAGATATTCAAAGATTCATCTCATCCTGCTTAGTCTGCGCAAAAGCCAAAGTACTTCACACCCTTCCAGTGGACAAGCTCCTCCCACTACCTACAGGTACATCTGAAAGACCATGTTCACACCTAGCAATAGACTTCATAATCAATATTCCATCACAGGGCAAAACGGTCATCATGGTGATCATGGACCAGTTTTCCTACGCCTGATTCCTCTCCCTGGAATGCCATAAGCATTTGAAACAGCATGCGTTTCTATACTTCGGCAACCTAGAAGACATAGTGAGTGGGCATCTGTTAGCCTGACATCAGACAACCAGCCACAAGCTAACGGCCAAGTAAAGAGGGCTAACCAGAAGATTGGGCATTTCCTGTAGGCTTTCTATGCTGACAACCAGAATAACTGGGCATGATTTCTCCCATGGGCAGATTACGCAAGTACTCAGCAACCAACCTCACACCTTTCCAGTGTGTGTTGGTTTACCAGCCACCTCTGTTCTCATGGAACACCAACCCCACGGATTCACTCGCTCTGTGCTCTGGACAGCTGGTTCCAGTGGAATGAGCAAGTGTGAGAACAAACTCAACACCTAGAGCACACAGCCCAAGTCAACTTCAGGTCCCCCCCAAACCCGTGGACATCAAATGTGAGCCAGCTTACACCATAAAGGAAATCCTAGAATCATGGCAAAGAGATCATAAAATACAGTACCGGGTAGACTGAGAGGTCTATGGACCTGAGGAAAGGTGCTGGGTCTTAGCCCAGGATGTGCGCGATCCCCTAATTTGATAGCAATTCCATGCACAGCACCCTAATTGCTAGAATAGAAGAAAGCTTGCTCCCAGAGGTAACACTTCGGACGGAGGTTCTATCATGTCACGCCGTAATCTGTGTCTAACCACACTTCCCAGATGACACACACCTGGACTCATACACTCACAGTATATAAGTACTCTCACTCCACTCAATTACTGTGAAGTATACACTCCAGTCTATACTATTTTTGTAGCAGTCTATACCAAGTCATTGTTTATTGATTGTTTTTCTGGTTTTGATCTCGTTTCTGGTTTTCTCGTCTTGCTTTTGCCTGCCGTACTTCATGCTGTTTGTTCATTGCCTGACCCTTGCCTGAATCTCTACATTGTCTTAGATTACATCTCTGATTTTTTTCTGCCATTCTTAATAAAGTATTGAATACCTGCATCATGACACTAGTTTATAAGTGCAGAAGGATGGTATTAAAACAATACGTGTATCTTTTTACTACTCACACTTTGGTTGAACATGTCTGTCTCGCGACGTAGAGTTGTGTACTGGAGCAGGTGCTGCTGTATCATCTCCACCCTCTCCACCTCAAGCCTTTCCAACTCCTGCAGAAAACAATCGGCATATGAGCATGTCCTAGAATATTATGTAACACGGTATGGTTATAAACTGTTCAGGTGATACTGGAATCTACAGATTAGAATGAAGTAACTACAACAATTCTGTACAGTGGAAATGAGCTATGAGATTACAGAAAATGGATGTTGTAGTTCCAGCCAGTGCAGGCTACAGTCCAAATAAATGGTTTAAATGTAGAAGTATAAGTTTAATTACCAAACTTGTTGTGACCATCTCTTCAAACCACTTAGATTGGGCTTGATTGTAGAGATCCACACATCGCATCAGGTCATCACCTATAGCAGACAAAACAAACATTCCTGTAGTACTGTAGTCATGCTTATAGAGCCACAGACTCAGAGCTACTTCATACCAGCAGGGGACAGTCACACCTCATTCTTTTAAAAACAATAGTCACTGGAAAATACCAAAGAAAAAATATTTCTGCAAAGGAAACATGATGGTATGGTTAAGATTGAGACAAGAAAATATTCAACCCTATAAACAAAGTGACATAACCATTTATATTATATGGGAATGAGATGGTGACTTTTTAATGATGTTTGCCTAAATAATTGGGACAGGCAGGCAGTGTCTAACCATGAATGATGTTTCCTATTTACAGGGTGAACTGTGTGTGTGTGTGTGTGTGTGTGTCTGTCTGTCAGTCTGTCTGTCTGCCAGTAGGGCTACACTTCTGAGCTCATCAGCAGAAAAAAGGAATAGGCAGGTGAGACTGCATGTTGACACTTTTACATTGAAATGTGCAATGTACGTCAGAGTATAATGCAGAGAAGGAATTCAGTAATGATTGCTGCTTAACCAAAGCTGCAAGGTGATTTTTTTTCAGTTAAATGCAGCTGTACATTTAGTGTATACTGACGTTCATAATAAACTGTGTCTTGCCTAATTATTCACCCCCAGTGAACTCCACATTCCATAGTGTTACAACCGGGAACTGAGTTTACAAATTTAAGTCAAAAAAGTCATAAATGTTGAGATTACATAAGTATTTGCCCCACTGGTGTGAAAACCCTAAAATAGTTACTGCTGCAACCAGTTGCCATAAAAATCAAATAATTTGTTTATTAAAGCAATTAAAGTGTCACAATCTCAGTATAAATACACTTGTTCCTGAAAGAACCTAGTTTGTTAAAGAACATACCTAATCAAGCAGCATCATGAAAACTAATTTGCTATCGAAACAAGTCCAGGAAAAAGTTCTGGAAAAGTATCAATCAGGGTTTGGTTATTTAAAAAACTGTAAGTATTCCTTGGGGCACCATTAAATCCAGTATTTATTTAAAAAACAAACAAACAAACAAACAAACAAACAAAAAAAAACAACGAAGAATACAGCATAACTGTGACTCTACTTAGAGGAGACCATCCACCAAAATTCAATGACCAGGTAAAGATGACAGTTTGTTAGAGAAGCAACCAAAGTTCAAGGGGGTGAATACATATGCAATCCATTTTATAAGGTTTAAACGTAATACACAGCATTCCGTAATTTGATAGTATGAAACACTCATAATACCAGTTGGTACACCGGTTGAATATGTAACTACAAGTATTGCATGGATGCTGAACCTCAGATCTTAATATGGTAAGCTCAGTCTGTGTCTCACAAAGGTATCTGTGATACTCTTCCGTTATAATCTAAATCCCTCACACACTTTATTCAGAGTTTAAGTAAGCACACCTACTGAGTTAATACAGAGACTGCACACATCAGTGTTCAGACCTCAGAATTATCTAAAGATTTAAGTGCTCAGACAGGGTGGAGGTGTGTCTCAGTCCTCTGCTATATAGACTTAGAACTTTTTTTTTTTCTTGTGCAAGGTACATGCCAACAAGAAGTTGTAATAAACATGCACTGGTCAATAAAATGAAACAGAATTGATCACAGCAACTATATAGTGTAAAATAAAAGTGCCTAAAAATGCAAATCTGTGCAACTTCTTGGTTGTATTTTTATTGTAATTTGGTCACTTACGTTATGGACATGCCCCCAAAGGCCCTTTCATGTCACCCTGATCTTAAATGCTTAAAATGCAAACATGCCAAAAGAAATAAAATGAGTAAACATGGGAGTTTTAAGATGGAGAAATGTCAAGGGTCGTCAAGTTAATGCTATAAACTAGTATGCTGTTTGGATCAATGACATCTGTGTTTATAGCTAAGTCAAGGAATAAACAAATCATTCCAGTGTTTTTATAGTTTGTTTTGTATAGCCCATAGGCATCTGAGTTGTTGTAATTTGTTGTATTTCACCATGCAGTGTCTTTGGGCAATAAAATAAACATGATGGAAAAAAAATTGATGTCCTCAGATTTGGGGTCAAGATATAATCACTGGATTACATGAACATTTTTCAATGGATAGCAATAGAATAGATAGCAATATGAAAGAGAAAGTTATTACAGAACATATAATGTTCAGTGAATATCTAATCACCAGCTTTGAATATGTCCCTGGTGCACTGTCTAATTTCAGATCCTTAAGCAGATACTAAACTGCTCTTCTTTGTATGCCTACACACATCTTCTGCCTGGGCTCTGACTGGGAGATAATACTCTCCCATGGTGCATCAGACAGTTCAAAGCTTTGAAAAGCTGCATCCTGCAGGTTCCACAT
The DNA here is from genome assembly GCF_001660625.3 of Ictalurus punctatus. Lineage (NCBI taxonomy): Eukaryota > Metazoa > Chordata > Actinopteri > Siluriformes > Ictaluridae > Ictalurus > Ictalurus punctatus. The sequence continues at coordinate 28,275,659 of NC_030417.2, forward strand.
CCCATCCTGTTCAATAGTGCTGACTGACCAGCATTGAAATCTAGCACTGATAGTCCTCACTTGGTGAGGGCAGACGTTTTGTGAGCTCAACTGCTTTTTACTTCCTCTCTATGGCTATTATCCAACTGTATCTGCACCGGATCTCCAGTTTTCAGCTATCTGAAGTGAACAGAACCTGGCTCCTTTAAAATGTTGGATCCTGGCAATGAGGTTTCAACTCTTACACAGGCACAACAGTGTCCGCTAACTGATTTCACACTAGAGTGATTATATATATATATATATATATATATATATATATATATATATATATATATATATATATATATATATATATATATATATATATATATATATATATATATAATATATTTAAAAAACTGCTTACTTATGTGCAAATATGGAACACTAGATAATGGCAGGCTTATTTCAGCGGCCATTATCAAGAGGAGGAGATTGATAGGAGAGTAGAACGTCTTGAGCTCAGTAGTGAACAAATTTCATCAATTTTTATTCATATTGCAGGAATCTGTATCTGCACATTTAAATCAGTTCTATCATTTTTAGACTCGGAACACAATGGTTACAAAAAGCAAAGTCACTGAAAACTTTGATCTGAACTGTTGCTTAGTGGTCATGATCACATTGTAAGTGAAAAAAAGCAATAATTGCAAAGTTGCTAGAAAACCTCTGACCTGCTTGAGTGGATTTCCGTCGAGCCTTCTTGATGTCCTCTTCAGTCTTGTTGCTCAGTTTGATCTCCAGTTGCTGCGTCTTCACCTCCAGGTCCTTCTGCCTATCTGCCAGAGCCTTACGGGCCTACAGCGACACAGTTGGCGCGGCACAAGGCAGACATGAATATATCGCCCGTTATTTATCAAATTTTTAACTGGATTGCATCCAGCATCTCTTTTTGTGTTGTCTTTCCTATTATATGTATTGTCTTTCCTATATCAGCAGAAATTAAAGTATATAAATGCTGGCCTATTTCCCACCAATATCGAAAATTGATTAAGTCCCCCAAATGAATAGTAACACTGTGTCAGGATTATCACCCACTTCTGTTGCTTTGGCTCATTTTGTCAAAGAATTCAAACGCTTTTGTTTTTTTCCTGACAAAACAACTCTAGTGTTACCGTCAAAGCCATACACAAGTTAAGTATTTGTCATATACTAGTAGTGTTTCTTATAGTATAAGTATTAGCAAGTAAAATTATTGGCAAGGTGCATTTTTCACCATTATTAGCACAATGTGTCTGACAGCACTTAGCATGCAATTATCAAACCAATCAGTCATGTGGCAGAAGTATAATACATAAAATCATGCCCATACAGGTCAAGTGCAATGTTCACCTCAAACATAAGAACCGGGAAAAAATGTGATTAAAACGACTTTGACTGTGGCATGGTTGTTGGTGCCAAATGGGCTGGTATTTTAGACACTGCTGATCCTGGTATTTTCACACACAACAGTCTCTGGAGTTTACACAGAATGGTGTGGGGGGGCATTGGCAGTTCTGCAAGTGGAAATGCGCTGTTGATGAGAAAGGAAGAGAAGAATGTCCAGACTGGTTCAAGTTGACAGGAAAACTAGAGTAACTCAAATAACCACTCTTTACAACTGTGGTGAGCAGAAAATCATCTCAGAACACACCTGTCAAAGCACAGCAGAAGACCACAGTAGATTCCACACTTGTCAGCCCGCAGCGGGCACAGGTGAAGATAGGAAAAAGACCAGCCAATATTTTTCCAATCCTCAACTATCCAGTATTGTAACTGAACCTCCTGACCTGTATCTGCATAATGTTATGCATTGTGCTACTGCCACAAGCTATGTACCTAAATACAGTTAGATAAGTAGCATTCTCTGTGTGAAACTAGAACAGCAGTTGACTACTTATCATTTTTGAAGTTTCAGCCTGAAACAGAATGGTCTACATACTACAGCATGTTAAATTCTCCACTATTAAACCGCTATTCTCCTGTTGATTTCTGGTGAGGAGAACAACATGGATCGCTGTCATGAGTTGAGCCCAACGCCTCACCCAACCACCTGCTGTGGATGAGGGAATCTGGGCACAGATACAGTATGGTGAGGTGGTGGTGATGCATACAGCACAATCTGTTAAAGCTATGGTTGCTTGCATATATTTGGGCAACATTTAAAGATATTTGAGCACAAAAGAAAATATGAGTAAATAAAAAATATAAACTAAAAAAAAACCTCATAAAATTTTCTGTCAGGTAAAAATGTACCCCACAGCATAATGGCATTATAAGCATATCATAATCACAGATGTCACACAAGTCATGTCCAATCTTATAGCAGTGTTATGTAACCATTCCCTGAAACCATCCCCTGCATAGCTGACATTTTACAATTTACATGCTAATATTTTTTCCCCTACATTTGCCTTGGTTACCATATCTTTTATTACAGATATTATGGTACATAACTTACAATTACTGTCCAAGCGTAAGACATATTCAAACATGGCCTCAAAAAAAAACAACAAAAAAAAACTATTTACTATCTGTTTTAATTAATTCAATGTAATAATACCTAAGCTAACTAAAGCCCACTTAGCAAAAAATTGGTATGTTATATAAGCTACAATGACATCAAACATTTACCCTGATGTCATGACAATAGCAATAACATGTTTCATCACTTGAAATAATCAGATACTAGCATGTTCTTGGTGGCTGTATTCTGGATGTGTTACAACATATGTTATGACTGAGATCATAAAGTGCATACCTTATTATAAAACATGTACTATAGGAAATCTTAGGAAGAACAATTAGGGACAATTATGGGAATGGCAACATGACACTCATATCACTGGATGCAAACTGCCATGGCAGATCACCTCAGCATACGACATGCTGACACGTAATGTGTTTATGATATGGTTTCAGCATTAAAGGATTCAAGTAAGTTTAAAAGATCAAATGATATAAATATAGGTAATAATACTCTAAAAACTTGTCTCAAGAGAGCTCTCAGTTTATTTATAGAGAAAATGATAATGGAGTTTACAAAAAACTTGCAAGTTAAAACATACCTTCTCTACGGCAGCATAACGACTGACCAGCTGTTTCCTCAGGTCAGCAATGTGGTGGTCATATTTCTTCATGTCCTTCTTGAAATTGTCCCCCCTGAATGTTAGCAGTGGCTTCTCCACCTCGCACTGAAGCTGTAAGGTGGAAGTGGGAAGGTTGGTATGAAGAGAAAAAACTCATTACACTCATAACCAGTCCTTACCCACGGCCCACTCACCCCACAGTACTGTCATCCATACACCTGTGTAGGTGTAGGCTAGTGTAGGTTCTGTATTCACACAAGTACTGTACACGAGTGTGTGTGTGTGTGTGTGTGTGTGTGTGTGTGTGTGTGTGTGTATGAAAAAGGACCCATCTATTGTGGATGGATTTTTAGTGGGTCGTTGTGTATCAATGTTTGTATCCAACTTCCTTGCTGTGTATGTCTCTACAGGATTAGTGCTACAGATGTAATGAGTTGCTGCTTCCTGCTGCTAGGCTTCGCCTTATTATAGGAGAGATTTATTTGGACCATGGACAGAGTTACAGTCTCAGCAATAATTTCATTCTAGGAGAGCTCCAACTTTTTCTTTGTGTCTCTAGTCAAGAAAGTTCTATGAATAATACCTGTTTATAGTAGCTAATGCTAAAAAAAAATCTTTCTGAGCATTTTGCTACTCTCATTATAAATAGTAAAGAGTATATTTACTATATTTACACACAAGCCTTTCCAAATATTTGTGTGTACACATATCTGGACAGATAGTTTTATCTGATTACAAATTGGTTAGGCTTATGTCCATTTCTCTATGGTTCGCAAGTTGTACCTATCCAACAACTTGAGTATACAATTACTCTGTTAATTAGGTTATCCAACAACCTAACTCATATGGGTTCTTCTTCACAGCATGACATTTCCTTTGAATGTGTATTTTATAGACAAAACTATATTTGTGCTGGTTCCTACCTTTGAGGAGAATTTGAGATGGACCTCTGCTTCATCAGCCAAACTCTTCTTTAGCTGGCCCCAAGCCTCTCCAAGTGTCCTACAACGAAGCCAGTATAAGCACTGCAGTGAAATAATGCTATAATACATCTATACAAACACACATGCATCATTCAACCACTATACACACCCACACACAGACAGACGCCTGCCACTATCTGGCTCTACATACCCCTCTTCTTGAGCAGCAAGCGGGATCTGGGAAAGCTTGGAGAGGTTCTTGGCATACTCTTCTTCAATCTTTATTCTAGTGCAGACAGAATGTGCGATGAATAACAGTCAGAACTGGCTGTCCCAGTGTACAGTACTGCAAACAACTGAGTTACTGACCATAAATCTGGTATCATAATTCTGCTGGCTACACCTGCTGAATTGATGAGTTTCCTGTTAATAATTTAAATAACCCACAATACGGGCATGAGGTACACATTTGCAGTGACAACACTTGAGGAGAATAAGCCATAGGCAGAGTTGTGCAATAGGCCACCCATGTCCTGATGTAAGCAAAGAGACGGTGAGTCACTCTTCCCTAAGAAAGAAACCATGGGATTGAGTAAAGAAACCACTGACAATGAAACAGCTTCCGCAAGAGCATCCTTCAATTTGTCTTGCACAGGGCCATAAAAGTGATTATGACAATGTCTGTGATGGACTGCTTTAACTGAAAACTAGCTGAGTGACAAAAGAATTACGTAAATGAAATCGTTGCTGTAGTATCCACCAAGAAGTTCTAGGTAGTGCACTGGGGATATATTTTTTCCACAGATGTCATCAGGTTTCATAATGCCTCATCCCAGCATGCTACCCTGTATAACTCAAATCCCACAGAACAGTGAGGTCAAGGTTTGTGCGTGTAAAAAAAAAGAAATAAAAAAAAACACATGCCAACTTGGTCTCAGCTGCAAAAAAGTGCAAGCTGCATTACTAACAGGGTTTGTGGAGGATTGTGTATTTCACATGAGCAAAATAAAATGAGTAGTTTGTGTTGCATGTTTGCCTTAATGAATATGCAATTTGCTGCTGGCAGAGTCAATTGAAATAGATTCATTTAGCACCTGAAATCTGATTTATTAAACCTGAAAGTGACTTAAAATATTAATATGACTGAAAAGCAAGTATTATAAATTATGCCTCAGTATCTGAAATGTTTCTTAAAATGATGTCGGTACATTACCATGACAAAAGCCTAATTATATTATTGTTTCTTGCATGTGAAAATATTTACTAAGCACTTTTATAAGGAGTCTCCAGTGTCAGTGATTTGTAAAAGTCAGAGGTAAATCTGTATGATTCTTTAAAAAGTCTTCAGAGTAGAGGGCTGAATTTATTAATGAAAAAAGAGAGAGGGAAGAACTTATAGCTTATACCTGCTATAAAGTTAGCAATAAACAAGAACTAACTTCTTTCATGGACGTTCCCCAACATTACATATAGCTGTGAATTAATAGAAATGTCTTAGTGTTTGGTGAATTGCTCTGGTATAAGAGGAACAAAATGCTTTATGTGCTGTTATTTGGAAAATAATTTACTTTGGGTGTTTTAACAGATTTCACCATTCAGTCATTGATTATTTTCAGCAAACGCTCTTGTGTTTCATTACTTATTAGGGCCTAAATGTTTTAACATTAATTGCAATGAACCACAAATACTACATGAATGCTTCAGTTTGAATCTTCTGCACATATTTTTTTTTTGCACTGACGTCTGCTGTGTACATGTGTAAATATGTGTGGTGTGTATGTGACTACTGACTAGGTACACATAATAGTGGGGTTTTTTCTTGGTACTCTAGCACCCAGATTTCCTCTTTAGTATCAACAAAAGTCAATAAAACATATCTCACTGACATGAACTTTCAAATTTGGGCGGTAATTAGCATTTGTCTCGTGGTCCTTTATTTGAATATGCTTTAGAATTTCTTGAATCTGGTGTTTCTGTAGCATACCTACAAAAACCAAATAAGTCTGCTAAGGTAAAGAAATGTCCATGGAGTGTGAGAGATTGGCATACCTTTCCCTAATGAATTCAGCCATCTCTTTCTGCATCTGTTTGCCCTTCAGCTGTTTCTGCAGTAGAACCTCGAAGCCCGATACCGTGGTCGTCCCCTGAGGGTCCTTCTTATCGGCCTAAAGATAGATAGAACGATAAATCAATACACATGCATACACTTGTTTGTCGTGAGGTATTTATTCTTACTTCTGTATTACTATAGGTAAATAATACTAGACCTACACATAACCCGAACCACAGCTTCAATAACAAAAAGAAAATATTTGCCTTTATTTTTTTAAATTCAAGCTGCTTTTTTATTGTCTGGGGTACATATCTTATTTATGAGAACCAGTCAAATGTCCTCATAAAGGGGTAAACATCACCCCAACCTCTGAGACAAACATACACACACCTCAACCACAAGTGTTTGTGTATGTGTGTGTGTGTGTGTGTGTGTGTGGGTAAGTAGGTGAGTCAGTGAGTAAGGGGACAAGCTTGTATGAATCAGAGGGTGTGTGTGGGCATGACATCACGTGTGGGGCTGTACGTGATTCAGGAGAGAGTGTTTCATCCCATGAGTAATTGTGCATGTGCGTATGTATGTGGAGGTGTTTGATGCACAAGCATAGATGTTCACCTGTGACTGAGTTCTTTTGTAAAACAACACAAACCAAGCAATAAAAACCTTTGACTACAGCTCTGTGTGTGTGTGTGTTTGTGTGTGTGTGTGTGTGTAGCTTGCTGCACTGACAGCCACTGACGTGTCTCCTCACACACAGCAGAGGCATCACGTACTCTTCTCACATTTAATCTGAGGGATGTAATGCTCACTGAACCGAAGAATGCCTTGTGGCTACACACACCTTCACATACAAACTGAAATCTTATTGCAATAATGAGAACTCCTCACAAATTCCTCTTCTATCAGCATGCAGTACTTCGTATGTGTCTTGCTGTTTTGGGTTTGTGTGATATGCTTGTGTTGACCATGTGCCATGTGTTTTGGTTTTAGTCCTGTATCCTCCCCTGTCCCATCATTGGTTGATTCCCACACTGTGTTCACCAGTTGTGCTCAGCATTGTTCCCTCTAATCTACACATGTCTGATGATGCTTCCATGCAGAAAAAATTAAATCCATGCAGATCAGCAACAAAACATGTGTATAAAAAAGTTAGTCAGTCGGAGTAATTGACAAATGACAGTTCAGACAAGCCACTGGCACACTTGAGTCTCACATTGACAACATTTTGACAAAATTTTTATTATTATTTACAAATTATTTTTTTAAAAGTCCAAACAGGAACGAATGTCAAAACTGTAATAGTCCTGCTGCCTTCCAGATTCAGTTCCAACCCAAAATAATGCTAGATTATTAGTAGGGCTGCAACTAACTATTATTTTCATAATCGATTAGTTGGCCGATTATTTTTTCAATTGATCGATCAATCGAATGGGGCGGGGCAAGCTTTCAGTACCATTTCTTCTTTTATTTAAAATTAAACCCACAAACTGAGTGTTACAAATATAAACTTCAGACTAAAACTTTACACAACTGTTTGTCTAATTATATAAGACTGAAAAGAACCCAATACATACAGACACACATCAGAATATATATTATTCATTTAGGACTGTAGGTTAATTCAGTGCCATAAAAAAATGCATAAATACTGATATATGTATGTGTGTGTGTGTGTGTGTGTGTGTGTGTGTGTGTATATATATATATATATATATATATATATATATATATATATATATGTGTATATATATATATATATATATATATATATATATATATATATATATATATATATACACACACACACGCATTATATATATAAAATATATAATAGTATATATGCATTACTATTTATGGATGCACAAAAAGCACTGAATTAAACTACAGTCCTAATTTAATAATAACAACTCTTTCATTGCACCTCGTGGTTCCTGTTACTCATTGCCTTTAGACATTTTATTGTACTTGTCTTTACTTTTGATCATAGTGTTTTAATTAGACATTACAGATCTTACTCGCGCTCCACTCTGTATCACCGCGTCTATACTGCACGTGAGGAGCAACGGGGACTAATGGATCACTTCCGTTATAATAAAGAACATAAATTACACTGATACAGCATATAATGTCAATAAACTTAAATTAAACTAAACCTTTTAAGCATTACTGTCGTGCTGCTGCTTCACAAACTCCGCTTTATAAGGTTTTATCTTCTCCGCGGTGTTTAATATAAAATACTGCTCTGCCTTAGAGGACTTGGAGGTTGCACATTTTCGTCCTCAGTCACTTGACAATTTCGACTCTGTCTGATGGTCATTGAGAGAAAAGAAAGTCATGTACGGTGATCCTGGGTATTAGGCTAAAGCTAGTGCCGTCGCATTACGTGAGTGTGACGTCATGTAGGAAGTGGCTTATACTTCCGGTTAGTAAAAAAAACGCTAGTGTTCCATTTGAGATGATATTACCTTTCTAAAATCCACACACTAGATGTCAGTACATAGTGCATAGTGTAAGTGTACACAACTTTAGTATTTACTCTACGAATCCTGTTTTCAGTACAGAAGTAACGTAATGAGTAAATCTCCCCTGTGCCGCGCGCAGACCAACTAATCGATAATGAGGTTCGTTGACAACAATTTTCATAATCGATTATTATCGATTTTATCGATTAGTTGTTGCAGCTCTAATTACTAGCTACATTAGCTGTGAACTTAACAAGCCATGTAAAATGTTTTACATCTCTGATAATCATCTGTTAAATCGTGTCATCATAGCAGTGCTGCTGAGTGCTGTCTTCCCAGACTAGCTGGCTAATTCCAACCAGGCAGGGTCAGAACAGCCGCATTCGGCTTATGGGGTATTTCTGCTCAAATGGCAGAATGGTCTTCTCAGCAAGAAATAAAATTAGCCCTTAATTAGCTAGCCTGGAAATTCACTGTTGTGTCACCATCTTGTTGTGAAGCCTTCCTGATAAGCATCATGTATTTTATGATGTTAGTCCAAGCTATCCTGTGTTCTGTTTCTTATTACTTCTTGTTTTTCCCCCCAATTGCGATTAATGGATCATCCTAGTTTAATACTGTCTGCCAGTGTTTTAAACAATCATATGGACATTAACAATAATACTTGTACTTCCCCTAATACATACGATACTTACACACTTGTACCCTATCTTCATTAACCACATGTTACTGACCACAATACTTGGTGTATACTGTATATAATGTAAAATAAAGGATAAAGGGAAGAGGTGTAGTATAACATTCGATGCATTTTTTTTCCCCTTTACAAAATACCTTAACACCCATCCCCTCCCTCATTTTCTCTTACCCAAAAATAGTCACAGTAGCTCCACTCATTGGGTTTGAGGAGTTGCTGCTCAGGCGTAGACTGTGCCAATGGGAATGTGACGAAGTTGATCTACAGAGTGATGGAGTAGAAAAACAGGTCCAAATAGGGTGAAAAAGCATAAAACAGCATAGGAATTCTAATCTCAAGCTTCACTGAATTATCAAGCAAACATAAATACATATTATATAGTTCATAATACTCATTTACTGTACATTACACACAACAAATGGGAGCTATAAATCAAATGTGCTTTTCAGAAAGGCAGTGCAGTTGCCTGAACATATGTAAGGGTGGGTCTTTGAGTTTTATAAGAGGAAAGGATTCACAACACACAATATTTTTTTTCACAACACGGTTTTGTAAACACCACAATATAAGAACACATAATAACAAAGCTCAGACTTCTGTCTTAATACTGCCTTGATATTTAGTGTGACCCAATATTGTACAAACTGACCACAAATAACAAAACTGTACCAAACTGGAAACACTCTAGAGCCTATATAGGCCTATATTTCTTTATGCAAACATAAAAAAAACCATACACACTTGAAATTATTTTATTCCATCAGGAAAGCTTGTAAAATTATACTGCTGAGTCAACAACTGAGATTTAAATGTACATGATTACAGAATGGGAAAACAAAGTGCATTTGCAGTACTGTTGCCCAAGACAATGTCAAAACAGTTTAAGCACAGGATTAAATATAAGTCATATGTTTTACCTTTCATGAAATAGTACAGTAGTAGAGAGCTTTGTTATTCTGGCCATACACGGGTAAATAATAGAACAAAATAGCATTCTCCAAGGCCTTGGTACAATATATTATAGAAATCTGACAACAGTGTGTGCAAGATAATCACCAGACAAAATGTACTGCAAACAGACAAGATACAGAACAATGAATGCACACTGTTCAATAAGTGTCAATGCAACACAATAAATACAATGCAGCAGAACAGTTTTAACACAATAGAGTCAGTGTTAGACGTACAGTACATACTGGAAAAAGCAACCTGGTGACAGAATTTTTGTTCTAGCCACTTATTTCTACCCATCACAACCTCCTCATCCCCTCTGCATGATACGCTTTACATGGTGTCAGTACCTCAGTATCAGTATGTAAACACAATTTGCACCTAAAGCATTTCTAAAGTGCTCTGTGGCTCAAACAAAACAGTCACAAATTCCATTTTCAATCCAGTGTGTAAATCGCTCCATCCTGATGCGTTTTTCTGCATTCAACAGAAATCTATTGAAATCATACAAAAATATTTATATAAAATGTAAACTGTATTTCAACGAAGTAGTGCAACACTGTTATGGTTATGCACCCTGTAGCTGGTCTGTCATGACACTTGAGCATTATTCTCTCTTATTCTTCACTGACTTTTTGCCTGTTTTGGCCATTCATGCAGGAAGAGATTTTCTATTGTTAACTTTCAGAATAAACACCTGCTCTGAGGTCCTCAGAAATCTCCTTAGTTCATGCTATGAGACACTTCCACAAAAATGTGTTGTGAAGGTCAGACTTTGATAGATCCCTGTTCTTTAAATAAAACAGGGTGTTCACTCACACCTGTTTGTCATCCCATTGATTGAAAAGACCTGACTCTAATTTCACCTTCAAATTAACTGCTAATTGTAGAGGTTCACATACTTTTGCCACTCACAGTGATCTTGGATCATTTTCCTTAATAAATAAATATCTAAATATAATATTTTTTATCTCATTTGTTTAATTGGATTCCCGCTGTCTACTTTTAGGACTTCTGTGATATTTATTTATACAGATATATAGAAAATTCTAAAGGGTTCACAAACTTTTAAGCACCTGTGTGTGTGTGTGTGTGTGTGTGTGTGTGTGTGTGTGTGTGTGTGTGTGTGTGTGTGTGTGTGTGTGTGTAGTAGCTGCCTTATAAACAGCTTGGTTGGTGAATGTGTAAAGGTCAGAACTGGTCATCTGGGTTGTTACCTAACATGCCTGAGGAAGGAAGGAAGGAAAAATGTAGGTGACAGGGAGAAGAAACACAATCTGAACTGAGAGTAAACAAACTGAATGATTTCCCCCCCCACTTGTCTATAGTAATAAATAGTATGTCTTAAATATGCCCAGTGTTATTCATCCAACAATGCTCATTGAGTAGGAATCAAATGTACTCACCAATGAAACACACAGTCTGTTTGAGTATACACTCTTGAGTCCACAGCATCTCCAATTAGCCTGTTAGACCTACAGTTATGTAATGTTCACCATCTGCACTGCATCCCTGCAACTGCCAAACAGTACACTTCTTCTGGTTTACACACTCACAAACACAGCACTGCATAAGGATGGATCTCCATTCCCAGACATTCCCAAAGATTTGTCCATAATTAGGATATGATGTTCACATGGATTTCCAAACATCTCTTGGCATACTAATGCCATATCTGCATTTAAATGATTCATGACAATGATCGGAATAGATTTTTTTTCCACAAAGGAACATGTGCAAACATGGAGGGAGTCATAATTTCTCTGTATGGCCAAACCGGTAAATAAAACAGCTACTTCTGGTGCAGTTCCATGCCATAACCCTTTCATACATTTTAATGTCATAGATCTGTCTCTGATTATAGATTGCTATATTGTATTTTATGCATTCTTGATCTTAATAACATACAAATAATCTAGGTACATTAAATGCCAGAGGTTATATTCTGTGTGCATACACAACAAACACTACACACGAGCTTACTCTCACATACACACATTCTCATGTGTCCCAGGTGTGCTCGAGTCAAATGTCTTGATTTATACGCTTGTGCCCAGTTCCTTTCTGTTACCTCCCTGGGAGACTGTCACAAATTGTCACGGCCACTGAGTTTTCTATTACACTGCCTCTACATTTGTCATTGCTGTTGTTTAAATCAGCCTCCCATCATGCTCTAAATTAGCTCATTTATCGGCACTGCAGCGCTCCTACACCACTCTACCCCCCCTGATTAGGCTCAGGTTTGCCTCTGCTCACTGCTCAGATACAGGAGAGCGAAACCGTCCACGTAAACTGGAATACAGCACTTTTGGGAAAGCTGTACAGCAGAATTAGAGTTGAAATTTTAGCATAGAGAGATAGTTATACTGATCTTAGATCAATTCTTAACAGAATAGTCAAACAATCTATAGCACTGGTGTTGTAGGTGTGATTACTATGGAGAAGAATATTGATGTGTTTCTCCCTACTGACAAAAGAGTAGAAAAAGTGTTTAGCTGAAATTCACTATAATGGAAGGGCAGTAGTTGTGGAATTTATTTATTTAAACTCTAATTTTGCCCTTTTATGAATTCCTCAGTCAATGTTATATATAAATTACATTCTGATAATAATCCTTCATTAAATGAAACTATTTTGTTTTGGTGGTTATCTGCTACCAACTTAGATGATGTGCTTCATTGGGGAAATAACTGCTAGTTAATTGAGTCAGTTCTGTTCTGTTGAATTAAGCTCATGTTTTCATGTTGATTAATATACATGTTGACAGCCAGTATCTGATCACAAACTGGACTGATTAGGTATATGTTTATTTCACTATGGCATGTATCTATCCATCAACTTGGCCAGAACATGAGAAAAGAACACTTAGCAACGAGTAAGACATCTTTAGGAAGACTGTGTGTTTTGATCACTTTGTTTGTTAAACTGGCTCCAATGTGATTTTTGCAGACAGGTAAGGTTTTAACTATCCATCCATCCATTTTCCAAACCATTTATTCTACACAGGGTCACTGGGGAGCCTGGAGCCTATCCTAGATTACAGGGGTTACAAGGCAAGGGACCCCCTAGATGGGCACAGCCTACAACGCATGTCTTTGGACTGGGGGAGGAAACCTGGAGTAACTGGAGGAAACTCCCAAACCCCAACTCCAGAGGTGCAAGACAAACATGCTAATCAATTTCCATACGACTATTGGAAAATGTATTTGTTTACATTTTAGAGGCGTCAAAATATATTATTAGGAGAAAATGATCAAAACACTTTTTGGTCATTTTTTCCTGTTTTAAAGAATTGAGCTACAGCTACATCTGTTGGGTTTTCCCAGGCCACCACCTGTATGTGAAACATTTATGGATGGAACTAAAGAACCATTCTTTCATTTTGACTTCCACTATTAGTAAGTTATAAGTAAAAAAAAATTCTCAGTGCAGGGAAACATGTCCGTAAATTGTCCTTAATTGCAGATTCAGTGGAATGAGGTTGGGTTGAAAAGACACAGAAACAAAAGGCTAATGCTTAAAACATATTATTCCGTAATTACTGTTAATTATTCAGTAACTCCTGTGACATGAATAGGAAATAGTTCATAGTTACAAGAGTGGGGAAAGTAAGTCTGAATGCACTGACAAATCCTGTGATTTTAAGAAGTTAAAATAGCATCAACCAGCCAATAAATTCAGAACCGTCTGAGAGATCCTTGCTGCTCATAGTGATGTTGTTTTTACTGGCACAGTTATGTAAAGCTTGTAAAGCTTTTAAACTTCATATACTGTATCAGCTAAAGGAATAGGAATGGATACTCTAGATGTTTCAGAGCTTGATGAATGTGTTGTTAGTAAATACAAATAAACAACTTGCAAGATAAGGATAAAAAAATTTACAGTGACAATAATGTAAAGAGCTTTTCCTTTCCTCTGTAATTCAGTCATTCAAAACATAAAACATACCTTTTTACATAATCCTTCCATAAACCATCCAACATTACATTATAGAAGGTTAATACAATGCTTATGAATGTATTATAATGGTCCAGTGTTTGAGTAAGCACATTGTGTGTGTGTAGTCTGGGTCACACCAGTATGTTAACCGACTCGCTTTCTTTTTAGATGCACTGGCTATAATTGGTTGGCTGCCCAGCACCCAGTTTTTCGCTGAATAGCAAATACCACTGACATAATGATAGCGTGTAGTAAACTACAGGAATGCCAACTAGTAAACTAAATTCCATTTGGGCCAGGGTTCCTCTGGCACAGCATACACATACTGCAATGGAAAACCTGCATTGGCCTGCTGAAAACATACACAAGCATGTAAATAAGTACATACTCCAGCAAACATCTCAAACACTGCTCAGAATGTGGACTGCTCGGCCACTGTTGCTAAGCAACAAATTGGTTTCACTGTGAAGGCACACACTTTTTTTTTCCTTTTGTGAAACAGCATAGTGCTTTACTCTAACAGACTAAAGCATCTGCATACCCACCTGCCTTAAACATGACACATTAGCCAATATGTACACTGCCTGACATTAATACTTAACCTCGTTTTACAAGCAGTCTCAGGCTCATTTTACAGCCTATTCTGCACCTCAACAAGTGCTTGAGGGAATTAAGGGTCTGGCTATTTAAGCTGTCTTTCAGTTTGGATTCAGAGATCTGCACGTCACTGGCTTTGCCTCACAGAAGGAAAAAATACAACTCTGCCTCTCCACAAATCTGAGCCGTCCCACCATATTGATCGAAAGAAGCTTTGATTGTGGTTGTCATGGAAAACTGACTGTTAAGCCTCTCTAAGACTGTCTCACAATATTCAATCATTGACATGCAATGCAATGCATACATACATGCCTGCTGATTATGCAAATAAGCCATACTTGGTATTCTTGTTATCCATTTAATGCAGGTTCATGCGCAATTCTAGGAGCGCATTAGGATTTTCTTCACTTGATATATGATTTAGCGCCCCGTCATTATCTGTCAAGACCTGTATATTTAAAGTACAGAATGTCACACACAGTGTGCCATATGCTTCTCTGTTTTAGAAACAAATCAAGGGACCTCCTCTTCTCTGACTCTCACAATCCATATTTCTCTCTAACCTTCTTTGTGTGTGTGTGTGTGTGTGTGTGTGTGTGTGTGTGTTTCATTTCAACACCCATTAATCACTTCTAGTGCCTTTGTCACCATGGAAACTGGACTAGCCAAGTCTTCCCCCATTCCACGGGCTGCAGCTATCTCTCCCAAGTGGGCAGGCTTTATGGCCCTGATGGACGGCTTTGCTGCCCTGTTGGTGTGACATAAACAATACTCCCCTCTTCCAAAACAGTAATCGAGAAGTCCAATCTGGCTTTCCATCACATGAGGCATCCCTAATTCATTCTTTTTTTCCCCCTCGCTCTCTCTCTTTCTCTCTCTCTCGCTATCTCAGGCATATATCATGGGTTACGTAACTATATGCAGTATTAGTCTTTGAATTATAGACTGTCGATTGAGCATTCAAATAAATGTAATTACATGAAATTAATTACATCCTTCTTTGATGCACAATATCAGTGTCATCTGTGTATCAAGACTTGTGTATAGACTCCACTTTCTTGTGATGGAGGACAATAGTTCCCAGCCCTGATCTTTAATACATTCACATGCAGCCTGTTAATTAGCTGATTAATGGGATAGGATGTGTTAAAGCACGAAACACAGCAAAAAATATCAGAACAGTGATACTACAACAGGACCAGGGGTGGAAACTTCCGATATGCATATCATATACTGTCTACATATTTATTCATGATTTCTGCTGATGAGGAATGTGATTTGTTGTTATTATTATAAGTTACTACTATTACAAATGAATATAAGATCACATGACTA
Source organism: Ictalurus punctatus (assembly GCF_001660625.3). Lineage (NCBI taxonomy): Eukaryota > Metazoa > Chordata > Actinopteri > Siluriformes > Ictaluridae > Ictalurus > Ictalurus punctatus. The sequence continues at coordinate 28,291,705 of NC_030417.2, forward strand.
CAAGGGATTTAAATATTAATTCTTGATTATTTGCAGAATCTAGATCCATGCCACCAAACCTTCTTCTGGCTGCATGGATGTAAGCGTTTTATTTTAACGAGAATACAAATCTCAATTGGGCCACAACTGAATACCACTCACAAGATGTGTGTCAACTGATCTGCCAGCACTCCTGAACCCAATATGGGTACTGTCAGAGTACCGTGTGTGTGTTCGGTATATTTCTCTTTATATATCCAACAGCAATGATGCAAGCAAGCAAGCAAGAAGTGTGCGTCTATGAAAAATTAGTCTCACACTGTCAGTGTCAGCAATGCCCGAGCTTTTTTGCACATACTGCACACACTAAAAGTCACGTCAGAGCAGAGTCTGGAATGCCAAGTGGTCTCTGGAGATTGAAAAGGAAAAGCCTGAGGAAGAAATAAAAGGAAGCCAAGACACCAATACACAACTACCACTCTGATGTTACTAAGTTTGTAAATCAGCTGTCCAAACACACTTGCTCAAAGTATCACCTAATGATATAAGCATCTAATCTGTAACGATATACAGCTGACAATGTATGCTCAGAATGTAAAACAGCAATGATGTAATCCCCTAGGAAACACATATACACTAAAGGAGAGTGGCACTGAACTAGTGAACAGATGTTTCCCATCAGCACAACACTCCAGGAGTTTACAACCCCTCTGGCCAGTTTCAAAAGTGTAACAACCTGACATTTCAACCTCTTATTATCGCTTTAGTGATTGAGAATAATCAATCAAGCTCTGCCTTTTCTCTCTAGCTATCCATTATCCACGACCGACTGGGAGCTGTAGCCTGAGGATGTCAATACAGTAATCAGTATCAAGTCATTATGTGCAAAACCAGCCTCTGGAGTATTGGAGTATTTGTGAATTTATGTGTGTGTTTGTGGTTTCTCCAGACTCACTGTGGTTTTGGTCTCCTTGATTTCCTTCTCCTTGTTCTGTCTCCTGGCCGGTGAGAGGGACCCGGGGCTCTGTGGGGAAAGATAGGAGGCATCGTCAAAACTGCCCTCTGTGTCAAAGCTTTCCTCTGTTTCCATCTCTCAGGTGCTCCCTTCACTCCTTCTCTCTCACTCGTTCTCTTCCACTGTGTCTCCCGCGTGCTGTCTGTCTGCTTGCCTGCGTTGCCGTGGTGAGCAGCGCAGAGTGGGCTGTGTTTTTTTGTGTGTGTGTGTGTGTGTAGGGAGAGGGGCGTGCCAGTGCTGTTGGAGAGTAGGGGGGTTTGTGATAGTGCAACTGCAATGAAGAGAGCAAAAGAGAGAGAGACAGAAAGGTAAAGTGAGTGAGACAGCAAGGCTGAATGAGTAAGTGAGTGGGTGAGTGGAGGTGTGACACACCTACAGTCCTACAGTTAAGAATGTGTGCATGCACACAATAAAAATGAAGGGAGAGTGAGCGTGAGAGAGCTAAAGTTAGAGAGAGGCAGGCAGGCAAAGCACAAGACAGCTGGAAGAGAAATACTATGAAGGGAACCTGACAGAGACCGTGTGACAGAGACAGTGGGTTAGAAAGCATAAATGGGAGCGCAAGGATGGAAAACAGCTTTTATTTACTCAAACCACACCAAACCTCCTTCTTTCTTCAGCATGCCTATGTGTGCTTGACTAAGAGAAGAGGAGAAGGAAGGAAGGGAGGGAATGTGAGGGGAGAAATGGCTGTGTAATAAGCACTGAGAGGCTAATGATTGGAGGTGGGCTGAATACGAGATGCGTGATTGAGACAAGAGAATTGAAAATGAAGAGCTTTCTCTTCCCTTTAATTGTAAAAAAGAGATTTTTTTATCTCTCTGTAAAGGTCAAATGATAGCTGTATTCACAGAGCAGAAGAAGAGTGCATCTGTCTGTGCTGGTGTTTTGTGAAGGCGCGAAAACTAGACTGTGTGCAGGTGCTATATTTACACCCAAACTCCTCAGCATCCATCATCACCCTTGTGTTCAGCTCTTTGTCAGTGTTTACTCTTGCATTTTCCCATGTCCACGATGCTCTCTGAGCAAAACAATGCCCTGTTTTGTGTTCTATTTGGTATAATACTGAAGCAATATTTAAATGATCTTTAACAAATATACACATGCGACTGATCAAAGATGCACACCCACACACACTGACTCACCTGAAGAGCAAAACCACCAAACACTGCACCACGAAAAAGGACTAAACACCAAACAACAATACAGCCTCTCACCTTTCTCTGGAACATGGAGGCAGCGGCCCCACACTGCCCGTCTCTTTCTGTGCCCTGTCGTTTAACAATCCACTCCCACTTTTTTTGTCGGCTTCACACTGCCTTTCGACCTCCTTTCCCCTCTCATCCAAATCTAACACACCTCTTTCCCTGTTATGATTCTCCCGTTCAGTCTCTTCGGAACCTGGCCTCGGATCAGGAGCTAACCACGTGCCAGTGTCCAGGAGCGGAACGCCCATATGGCCTGTACTCCAGCCTTCTTGCTGGCGTACCCACACCCTCATCCCACTGCCAGGCAACCACGTGACCTGCCCAGAGCTTTGCTTGGTCTGATTTCCTCTGCTTCTCAGGCGTTACTGTTAACTGGGCCTTGCAGGTGGCTCCCAAGCCTGCAGCCTAGACATGCTGTCTAAAACTGCCAAACAATGAAGGGTTTGATTGTAAGTGATCTGGCATTGGATTTGAGCCTGGCAGTGAATTCAAAAGATGATTTTAGAGGAAGTAGTAGAAGCCTGCCAGGCAGCTTAAATTTGGCACAGGTGTTTGAACCGTTACAGTGATGTAGACAAGATTCAACTTTCATTTCTTTAACATGTAGCAATGCCATTATCATATTGCTGGCATCTTGTATGAACATCTAGCAATACCAGTGGCAATGCCATCTTGGTGGCATGGCATAGTGGTACCCTGCTGAATATATAAGATTGATGGTGTGTCATTGTAACATCTAGGTGCTGTGTTGATGGTCACCAAGTGTCTGATGCGTATTGTACTCTTTTCTGGCCAGAGCTTTCAGAATCTTGAAGGTTTTTCTTTGAATATACATTATGGGGAAACTTTTGAATACTGTGACAACAACTGAGGAAGATATGGTCATGTGGAAGAAACACTGGGTGTGGTTTTTGAGGTAGCACCAGTCGCACAAAAACAACAGTCTGTAGTTGGTCGTTTGCAATGTCAGTCAAGTGGCCTCTTCTGCTGAAAGTATGCACCATTTAGCTACAAAACATACTCGCTGTCAAAAGCTAGATGTCTGGCTTACAAGACTACAATATTGTTCACATCTTACCATATAGCAGTACCAATGATTTGGCCAATTATATGTTTGAGACGTTGTAATGGTTAAAAGTTTAAGATAATGGTGCAAAATACTCCCAGACCACCTGTATGTTTGGGTATGTAGGCATCTGTATGTAGATGTAAAACAGTCATCCTGCTGAATAAAACATACACTGATGCAGTGTGAGCTCAAGGTGCACTTTTATTCTCCAGACTTTAAGTGTAAAACTCGCAGCCCTATAGTGATTTATCTTGCTCAGTGAAGGACTTGGTAATTAGCTGATAAGCTGAATCAGATGTGAACTGAACTCTGCAGTGCTGTCGTCCTTCAGGAATGGAACCTGACATTCCTGTTTTAAGTAATGCATACGAAGACACCCAGATCAATCCTCTTATAGATCCCATCCCTGACCTGCCCGAGTAGGACTGTACCTGGCTGTTCACTCTGGCTTTCCGCACCATCCTGTCTACCTTCTCCAGTCGCTTCGCAGGAATGTCAGTAGACTGTGATTCATTTACTGAAAGCATACAGACCAGGGGTTTATATCAGTTAGAATGCTCATTGTGTCATTACAATAAATAAATACAAAATTACTGCAATATGCAAAATATTTGGGATTTGGACATTAGTTACGATGCCATTCACACTTCATTTATTCCAATTATAAATGCTAACAACCAAATTTTCAGAGTTACTGCAAAAACAGACACATTCACATATGCATGAAGAATGGCTCCATGAAAACAAATAACATCAGCAACATCAGTATGACAAATGATGTACATCATGATAAATGAGGGAGATAAAGTAAGTGTGGTGTAGAGATGGTTCAGGCCAGCCCATGCAGTCTGCAACTCTACTGGGAGTCACAAGCTTTTTTTCTAATCCCCCTCAGGGATGTCCATTAACAAGTGTAACCTCTGCGTCATCACCACTGACACTGGCTATATCTTCTTTTCCTTTCCCTCCTTACCTCTGTGTATGTTTCTCTGGCCCTGAGCATGTGATTCACTGCCTGGTGTCTTGACACACATGTGTCCAATTCTATGTAACACAGGAGTCTCTAGAAGTTGTCCCTCAGAATGCATCAACCCTTGTGCCGTTTTCATATTATATTCATATTGGTTCTAATTTCATTTTCAAACGCTTGTAAATATTTCAAACACTTGTTACGGTCAAGCTAAAATGACATGAGCATAAGCACTGTAAAATAAATATGATCTGAAATTTTCAGGCTTATTAGGTGGCAATAACGTTTTAGTATGGAAAAATTATTTTAATCAAATGACTCATTGTCCTGAATAGTTTAATGGGCACTGGGGCAAGAACAGCAGCGAGACAGGAATACACATACACAAGACAGGAAATCAGATCATAGAGCCTGCTTACTTTATAACACATGCTTTAATGTATTATGTTGAACAGACACATTAATTTTTTGTGCACTTAAATCCTTGTTTTTAGTATATTGACTGAGATACAGTGAATAGTTGAGCACTTCTGATTCTTCTGTGTGTGCACAAGTTTTGCTGCCCCTTCATTGGCAATGTAGTACAATAGTATACAGTGCTGTGAAAAAGTATTTGCCCCATCCTGATTTCTACTAAATAGTTTTAGATCTTTAAATTAAACACATCATGAAACAAAGGCAACCTGTGTAAACTCACAATACAGTTTTTATTTATGTATTTTTTTTTCTGGATCAAAAAAAGTTATCCAATACCTATCACCAATGTTTAAAACTAACTGCCCCCTTAAACTTAAAATCTGGTTTGGATCATTGCTTTAGATCTTTGTCTGGCTGCATAATCCAGTTGCGCTTGAGTTTCAACTTACTGAATGAAGCCCTTACATTCTCTTTTAGGATTTTCTGGCAGAGAGCAGAATTCATGTTTCCCTCAATTATTGCAAGTTGCCCAGGCCCTGAAGCAGCAAAGCAGCCCCACACCATCACACTTCCACCACCATGCTTGACCATAGGTATGATGTTGTTATTGTGGAATTCTGTGTTTAGTTTACACCAGATGTAATGGGATCCCTGTCTTCCAAACAGTTCCACTTTTGACACATCAGTCCACAGAAAATTCTCGCAAAAGGTTTGAGGATCATCAAGGTGTGTTTGGGCAAAATTCAGATGAGCCTTAATGTTCTTCTGGGTTAGCAGTGGTTTTCACCTCTCCACTCTTCTATGGATGACATTTTTGTCCAGTGTCTTTCTGAAAGTGGAGTCATGAACAGTGACCTTTATTGATGCAAAAGAGGCCTTTAGGTCCTTTGTAGTTGTCCTTTTGTGACTTGCTGGATAAGGCGTTGCTGTGCTCTTGGAGGAATTTTGGAAGGTCAGTCACTTCTGGGAAGGTTCACTGTGCTGAGTTTTTCCATTTGGAGATAACGGCTCTCATTGTGGTTCTTTGGGGTCCCAGAGCCTTTGAAATAGCTTTGTAACCCTTCCCAGACTGATGTATTTCAATCACCTTCTTCCTCAACATTTCTGGAATTTCTTTCATCTTTGGCATAGTGTGTTACTGGGTAAGGCATTTTAACCAACTTCGTGCTGTTGGGAAAGTTCTATTTAAGTGTTGATTTGATTGAACAGGGTTTGCAGTAATCAGGCCTGGTTGTGTCTAGTCCAGATGAACCCCATTATGAATGCAGTTTCAAAGATTTGTGGAATTAGTCACTATGGGGGCAAATACATTTTCACACAGGCCCAGTTGGTATTGGATAACGTTTTTGCTTCAATAAATAACTATCATTTAAAAGTTGTACTTTGTGTTTACTCCAGTTGCCTTTATTTTATCTTAGATTTTGTCTTAGTTTCTGAAACAATTCTGTATGAGATATACACAAAAACAGAAGAAATCAAATACTTTTTCACAGCACCGTAGCTTTACTTAAAAGCAGTGTTCACAGGGCTACATGACCTCTATATAAGCCATTTATATATATGACAACTGGCATTTAGTTATTATAAAGTCTCATTTTGAAAGGCATCAGCTGTCTTTGTCAATTTTGATGTTAATTTGACACAAGGCCTGAGCTAAATAAGACAGATGTACATTTACATCAACTGTGCTATAACACTTTCCAGACTAATATACTTTTAAAAATCAAACAAATTGCCCTTTTTTTCTTTTTTTTTTTCTTTTCTTTTTTTTTTTAGCTTTATTTGGCTATAGCTTTTTAGCTGCCTTTTGCCTTTTATAAGGAGAAGGAACAAAAGTGAGCACTTCCAGATGATTATCTGTAGTTTTTCCGGTATTTGTGATAATCAAGACATTAAACAGATATAGCATTGGGAACAAAGTGAGACTCTTAGTAATGCAACTTAAACAGCTTGACATCACCTGAGGTTTTGTGTGTGTAGTTAGTCTTTGTAGCTAAAGTAGACGGCATTTCCCACGTTGTTTCTGAAAAATATATATGGCAAACATCATTAGCAGAGATGATTTATTTAATTACATTGGTCATTATATTTTTATGTGGAAACAAAATTCAAAACATTGCACAATGGCTTGTCTGGCTTTGTGCATAATGACTATGCAATTTTGGGTACAAAATACAGGGCAGGTCAGTACAAATAGGTTCAATTAGTAGGCACAATGTAATTAACCAAATTCCAAGTCTCTTCAGGAATGGTGTATGTGTGCACAAATTACTACGTCCATGAAATGTATTCAACGCCAAAGCCTGAATTTAAACCGAGAGTGTGAAAAGATTTTGATACTTAGCCTGTGCTATGAGCAGAACATACTGTACATTCTCTTATTTTGTGTTCATATTGCATTTTTGTACAATTTTTCCTTGCATCTCACAATGCTGTTATATTTTTATGGGAAATGTGTTGGAGAAAAGTTTTGTTTCAGTTTGACTGTCTCAATAGAAGTCTGAGTTCACAGAAATAGCACAAGGAAATACCTAAATTCTAACCCTTACTAATGCTGTAATTGTTGTTAAAACAATTATTCTTTGTAAATTGCCCACAGTACGGCACTTTTTGTGTGCTTAATTTATCCCCTTGCACACATAAATTAACACACATTATTTGGGATCTTAGTAAATCTGGGCCTAGGAGTACAATAGTACTCTACCAAGTGTAATGCTTCTTTTGCATTGCAAGGCCTACAAATTATAACGGCAATTTTTTTTGCTCGGTTGCTCCAATAATGTTTGCTGTGAAGTGAGTTTGATTTTTCTTTTTTTTGCACATGCACATGCAAAATAGCACAGTTGTGTCCAAAGCAGTGAGTGAGAAGCCAGTTTTCTCAGGAAAAAAAAAAAAGATTTTGCAAGCATTATTTCGTAATCAGTCTCAAATAGTATTCTCGGTATAGAGTGACCATTTGGCAGCCACTCCTGTAAATATTATTATAGGAATAATTATCTGGAAGAGGCACGTCAGGGTTAGTCTAAGTAAGCTGATAATGAATTGAGGGCTGTAATTTTTGACACGAAGAAAAAGTTATTATTCATTTTGATTGCTGGCTGTAAAAATGAACAAACTGTGCAGACTGTCTGTTTAGAGCTGGCAATAATGACTGATGCGCTATATTCTGTGAAGAAAAGCTGAGGACACAAACTGTTTTTACAAAGTAAAAGCAGCAGCACATGGTAATAATGCATAAACCTGCCAGAGTTCACAGGAGATGTGTAGTGCCAAGCCAGTGCCAGAAGTGTGGCAAATACCCTGAATGCCAGCTCAGAGCAGAAAGTACAATACAGAATAGCTCTGACTCAAGAACTGTTTATCTCCTCAAAACACATAAGTCTTAAATAGCATTGCAAAGACACAGCCTGATACAAGATCTGCAGTCCTGCTCACCCGATTCTTATCTCCTCTCTCTCTCTCTCTCTCTCTCTCTCTCTCTCTCTCTCTCTCTCTCTCTCTCTCTCTCTCTCTCTCTGGCCTTTATCCAAAACTCTGCAAACACAGGCTGCCCCATGGGGGTGCTGCCAAGGCTCTGCTCTCTAACTGCTGATAATGATTGGTATTAAACAGAGCTGCCTTCAGCATACACTTATATTAGCGTTCTGTTGAAAACAAATGGCTATTACAGCATTATGCAAGCCAGTCATCATCCAAATAGAAAAATGAGAAGGTTATAAGCTCAGAGTTTCTGTCCATGTTGGTGGCTGTGTCAGTATAAATCAGATAGATCCGTTCGATATAAGCACCATGTTTCAGTTTTCAGATAAATGGTTTGCGGAAATGATGAAAAATGTTAATGGCACATCACAGCCCACGGCTCTTTACACAGTTGGCACGGCATCTATGCTTACACAACATAATACAAGAAATGCCTGCACTCATAAAAATTTGCATTTTTTTTATTAGGTGTGTATGCTTGCTTATAGTAGCTTTAGGAAATATGCATAAGAAATGTAGAAGATGAGAGATTAGTTGCTTGGTGTTTGGCTCTGGTCACTAATGAGGCGAAACAATGAGCAAGTAAATTTGTTTTAAAATGCCAGAATAGACAATGAAGCCTAAGCTTTTTGGCATGGTTTCGTATCATGTAGCTGTGTTGTATAATGTGCAAGAAAACTATATCTAATGTATTTCTATGAAGCAAGATATAAACTACAGAGAATCTGCACTTTCTCTACCATGTTGCCAACTAACTGACTTTGTTGTTAGACGTGGCCACTTTGAGTGCTTATGTGAGCGTATGTTTGTGACCAAACAAATCACTGATCACCATTGTTCTGAAAAAAGCAATGACTTATCACTATTGTTCCCAATGACCAATCACTGATCACCATTGTTCGCAACAACCAATCACTGATCAAAATCTTTCCCAAAAACCAATCCATGATCTCTGTTGTTCCCAACAGCCAACTGCTAATCACCACTGTTTCAAATAACTAATCCGTGATCCCCATTGTTCCCAATGACAAATCCATTATCATTATATTTCTCAGTGATTAATCACTGATCACAATTGTTGGTCCCACCTGCACACTTCCTCATTTTAAACTTACTTCTTGACTATTTTTACATACATAACCATTTTGTTCGTGTTTATTTCCTACCTACTCACTACCAATGCTACTTTTTGTTTGTTTTCTTGATAGAAATTATAGCATTTTGTAAATACATACATAGTTACTTTGATAAGATTTTGTAAATAGGTAAATAGTTTTGTGGTGCCATGTCTGGATGACTTCTTTCTATAAGAACCAAAGTAATAATCTCTCGTTTTCTATTCTGAACAAAACTCTACTCTATTCTTGTACTCAGAAAAATTTTCCAACTTCTTGTAACATGTTTTAATATACAAATGATCATGACAAATCAATGAATATACAAATCTGCCAGCTTGTAGCAACTTTTTAAGCATGCATTAGCTATTTTCCTCTGAAGGGAGTTGGCAACATTATTTCTGCGCATATTGAGGCGTCCCTTGTTAAGAAAGCAAACTTTCCCGCCATCCATCATATATATTTATAATGTGGGAGAAAGAAAGTAGTAAACCTACCTTTACTGCTTGAATTAATGTAGTACTTGCACTCCTCTGCTGACCTGTAGCAATTCCAATCCACAGGTAAAATAACTTTGTCTCGCTCTGGTCTATAGTGGGAATGGAGTTCCCAGACACCTAACTCACAATAAAAAAAAAATCAGTCAGAAAACATGAAACTGGCTAAGGAAGCTTTTATTAAATTCATTAATTTAAAAAAAAACCCCTCCCAGTTATTTATTTTCAATTGGGTTCCTTATATTGTATTTTTATTAACTCTCTTTCCCTGTGCCTACCAAGTGAGATAAGGAGGAAAGAATATTATTTAAAAATGAACACGTTTCAATTACCAATGAGCCCACAGCATTATGGCCATGCTGCAAGCAGAATTAGTAATATATCGACTGTTCTGATGAATCACGTTGCCATATGATGTGGTGACACAGATTCAGATTGACTAATCGCATGTTTATCAGCTATCCAATAATACAATTAAAATAATGTCCACCCATCACAGTAAAGAGCCACAATTGCTTCCTTGCTTAAAACATATACAATATACTCAGCTGTTTTAAACAAGCATACAAACCCTGATTTGATGTGTGATTTATTCATACAATGGTGCTTGAAAGTTTGTGAACCCTTTAGAATTTTCTATATTTCTGCAAAAAATATGACCTAAAACATCATCAGATTTTCACACAAGTACTAAAGTAGATAAATAAAATCCAATTAAACAAATGAGACAAAAATATTACACTTGGTCATTTATTTATTGAGGAAAATGATCCAATATTGAATGTCTGTGAATGGCAAAAATATGTGAACCTTTGCTTTCAGTATCTGGTGTGATCTGCTTGTGCAGCAATAATTGCAACTAAATGTTTCCAGTAAGTGATGATCAGTCCTGATGATCAGTCCTGCACATCAGCGTGGAGGAATTTTAGCCCATTCCTCAGTACAGGACAGGTTTCCTCACATGCATTGCTTGCTTCAGGTCCTTCCACATCATTTCTATTGGATTAAGGTCAGGACTTTGACTTGGCCATTCCAAAACATTAACTTTATTCTTCTTTAACCATTCTTTGGTAGAACAACCTGTGTGCTTAGGGTTGTTGTCATGCTGCATGATCCACTTTCTCTTGAGATTCAGTTCATGAACAGACGTCCTGATATTTTTCTTTAGAATTCACTGGTATAATTCAGAATTCATTGTTCCATCAATGATGGCAAGTCGTTCTGGTCCAGATGCAGCAAAACAGGCTCAAACCATGATACAACCTCCACCATGTTTCACAGATGGGATAAGGTTCTTATGCTGGAATGCCATGTTTTCCTTTCTCCAAACATAATGCTTCTCATTTAAATAAAAGTTTTATTTTGGTCTCATACATCCACAAAACATTTTTCTAATAGACGTCTGGCTTGTCCATGTGAATTTTGCAAATTGCAGAAGGGCAGCAATGTATTTTTCTTGAGAGCAGTGGCTTTCTCCTTGCAACTCTGTCATACACTCCATTGTTGTTCTGATGGTGGACTCATGAACATTAACATCAGCCAATGTGAGAGAGGTCTTTAGTTGCTTAGATGTTACCCTGGGTTCCTTTGTGACCTCGCAGACTATTACATATCTTGATCTTGGAGTGATCTTTGTAGTTTGAACACTCCTGGGGAAGGTAACAATAGTCTTGAATTTCCACCCATCTGTCTGATTGTGGATTGGTGGAGTCCAAACTCTTTAGAGATGGTTTTGTAACCTTTGTCAGCCTAAAGAGCATCAACAACTCCTTTTCTGAGGTCCTCAGAAATCTCCTTTGATCATGCCATGACTCACTTCCACAAACGTGTGTTGCGAAGATCAGTCTTTGATAGATCCCTGTTGTTTAAATAAAACAAGACACTCACTCACACCTGATTGTCATCCCATTGATTGAAAACACTTGACTTTAATTTCACCTTCAAATTAACTGCTAATCCTAGAGGTTCACATACTTTTGCCTCTCACAGATATTTAATACTGGATCATTTTCCTCAATGAATAAATGACCAAGTATAATGTTTTGTCCCATTTGTTTAACTGGGTTCTCTTTGTCTAATTTTATGAATGTGAAAATCTGATGATGAGGTGATATTTATGCAGAGATACAATTTTCAAGCACCACTGCATGTTTGCTTTGTTTACATGTATGTGTAATTATATTATGTCTAGTGGGGTGTCTTGCCCCATAAGCCATGTAAACATGCTGTATGAGATACTGAGCTTTCTACCCAGACATCCTTAGCTAGAGTTAAGACCCTTATCAGTTATGTATAATATACTGTATCTGTGAAGTATGAACAGGTATAGCTTGCATCATAAAACACAACATTATATTACCCATTATATTACCTGTCAGAAACAAAACTAACGTCTTTTCACAGCTTATCAACCACCTCCAGACTCAGACTGAGAGGAAATACGAATATAAACAAGAAGGAAAGGACAATGGAGATAATAGAAGATGAGAGAGAAAGAGAACAGAGACACTGAAAAATGCTAAAGAGTATATAACAACGCAGAATGCTTTTTAAAATCAGATGGAAATCACCTAAAAATGCATTTTCCTTGTTGTCTTGAAGAACCACTGAATACCAAGAGCAAACATCCCAAGAGATTCTTTTATATATATTAATAGTATAATCCGTAACTAAATAAGCTAATAGTAGGATTGCTGCTGTAGTTTAATGTAATTTATTTAAAACTACCCTGCATATTTTTGTTATTATCATTATCACAGTCAATCTGACTTTGGGTCAGATTTAACAAGCGTTTTTTAAATACATATGTGCAGGGGCCTGGTTTTCCTGAACTGAAATATGTTTCTCTCTTCCATGCATCTTAATCACAAGTTTGAAAAAATGTTTATGTGAAAAGAGAGAAAAATGCATTTAAAATGCAATTGTAAATATTACAAAATGATTTGTTTAGGTTTATGACCATTTCTTGATGGTAATCCAATAACTTGACCAAAGCAAACCATACACTGTGTGAGGAAATCACACTTCGCTACTGTAGCAAGGATTTAGTCATCTTTATGTGGACTTTATGACTGTTTTTACCACTGTGTTTGTTAATCCGGCTCCTTACCTAACATGATTCTTGCAAACAGATAGCCTAGGCATAACTAAAGAGTAAGTGAAAACATTTCTACATCATTTTGCTGTTTATTATTTCTGAAATTTGAGAGATTTAACGTATGCTATAAGCATGTTTTGGCTGTTTGACAGAATTCAGCCACAGCAATATCTGACACAATTTCCCAGACTTCCATGCATATGTCATAAAGCATCTCAAATTCTTCATATATTATCAAGCTCTAGAAAGAATTACAGCTTCACACAGTATAAGGGTAGTGAGCTAGCCAGCTATCTTTAAATCCCCATATGATAAATTCAGTTGTTTTAATGGTAGAAAAACTGGACCGTTGACGATTGAAAAAATGTTGCCTGGCCTCTATCCAATCTTCAGTTGTTCAGCATTGGTGAGCCTATACCCACTGTATCCTAAGATTCCTGTTCTTGGCTGACTGAGATTCTTTTCTGCACACCATGGTTGTAAAAAGTGACTATTTGAGTTACTGTAGACTTCTTGTTAACTTGAGCCAGTCTGGCCATTCTCTTCTGACCTCTGTCAGAACTACAGGTCTACACATCTTTGATGTGGAACATAAAAGAGATTCCACACTGCATCACTCCTTCACTCTACCTCCATCTCTTCCTCGATCTGTCTCTCCGTTTAGGTTTAGTGAAAGATCTGACACATGCTGTGATGGTGGAATAAAGGCCCTTTTATCCAGGAGAGGACTATTCTGCACTGTACTAATTTTTCATTCCACTGTATTAGCAAACATCCACTAAGTCATTTGGGTATACTGCTGGCCTGAGACTCATTCCTGTCACCCTTGTTAGGAAAAGCGCATAAGCGGGGGGGTGTATGGGGGATGTTATGGGGGACGTGTGCCATTGGTGGCTGATGTCAAGAAAGTAATGCGGTAATGATATCTTCAAACAAAGGATGTGTCAATCAGATATTCATTTCCTTTTAACCCAAAACAGACCTTTTTTGGTAGGTTTGAAAGTGAGGTTTTTAAAATTCAGACCCTAATTGTTAATAGATAAACTGGATAATATTCCCTGCTGAAAAAACAATAGAAAACCTCATAGAATTTAATGGTTATAATGGGATTTATATTGGTTTTAATGGAAACTGTAATGTGGGTATTTACTGGTAATTTGCTGCTTTCTATTGGTGGAATGTTATATCTAGTGGATACCATTAAGGACCTACGTCTTTAAAATGTCCTACTATGTAATGGAAACCATTTGGTAATGGTTTTACTTGTTAACAACTTATGGTTTGTAATGGTATTTGTAGTGGAAACCATTAGCATTTCTGTGATGTTTTTTTTTTCCCAGCAGGGTTAGTGCTTAATGACGGTCTAGAATAGTACATAAGTATGGAATTTAAGACACAATGCCAGTTTGTTTAGTTGAGGTGGATGAATGAGGAAATGTTTATACTTTGTCTATATTTTTATGGTTGAATTACCTGTCAGGATAGCAAAAAAGTTGGTTCAATTTAAACCCGGCATGTCTGAATGTGACTTCCAGAAACTTTTCAAAATATTAGCGCATAATAATAATAATAAATCAGTAGAGTGAACAGAATGCAGTTTGATTATGGACTCACTTTTGAGTAAAGTGGCTAATTGAATGTATGCATTTGTTAAAGATTATATAAAATTGTTACCCACACTCAGATTGCAAGTGTGGGTATTGCAATTACACAACCGGTGCAAGATCAGTGTTTTGAGAAGAACAAAACAAATCCTACAAGCTGCTTTACAAATTATTTTGTTTATTGCTAAATTGATAATAAATGCTAAATTGGTAGATTACTGGTGTTAAAAAAGATGGCCTTTTGTGTGTGTGCAGTTTCAACAAATGATTTTTGAGAAATTTATTAGTTGATGTGAACAGAAGTACTTGACCTGGATTTGAATTTTCACAAAAAGACATGATATTAAAATCCAGAATATGTTTGCAGCTGTTTATATTGGTTTGTTGAAGTTCAATAAATGGCATTATAAATTCCATAGCACTAGTCTTGCATTAGTCTCTACTGAAAGAACTCTAAACTCTTATATTAACTTCTTGCTTCAAAAGTTTTCTGGGAGTCTGTCCATGTATCATACTGGGACATTTATAAACATCCTCTGAATATATGTTTAGGAATATTCCTCCAGGATTAAAATAGGATCTGTTGCGAACATTTATAATGATGAACGTTATTAAAATGCCCAAATAAGGATGGTGCTGGAAGAATGTTGATCAGTCATACCATTTCTCTCATAAAGTTTAGTTTAACAGCAGGAGAATAAGATTAAATGACGCCACTAACGAACAGTTTCATTTTGGTTCTGGAAGCAAAAATCACTCATGTGAACATAAGTGTTGTAGCACATGGCATTTTACGGCATCTGGCAGACGCTGTTATCCAGAGTGACTTACATTTATCTCATTTATACAACTGAGCATTTGAGGGTTAAGGGCCTTGCCCAAGGGCCCAGCAGTGGAAGCTTGGCAGTGCTGGCATTTGAACTTATGACCTTCTGATCAGAAGGACAACATCTTAACCACTGAGCTACCACTGCCCCTACATGTAATCATTGGTATACTGTGTTTTGGACTTCAGAAGAATCAGTGGACTATATGTACACTAATAAATAAATATGGACAATAAAAAAAAAATCAATGGTAATAATGCCGCAAAAGTCTTGACACTGAACATTACATCTATTAAGATTTAAACTGGGTTTACATGGAATGATGTTTGGCCCGATTTTGTTGCCACAAACAAATCGATCGCCATAAAAACATTCTTTGGTCATGAGCTGAGATCAGTGGTCTACAGCAGCAGGTGTCAACGGTGGGGAGGGGGCCGCGGAGAGATCGGAGGGGGTACGCAAATTGTTTTCAAGAAAAAAAAACAGACAGGGCATCATTTGGATACTCTGTGTATTTTATTGCTTTTCAAATAGAATGTGCATAAATGAAAAACCCTGCGTTCCCTCTCTCTGTATTTTCTTTTTCCTGAGGAGAGGAGGAGCTTAGTCTGCCTTTTATCGAGCTGAAAGTGCAGTTCAGTGTTGCCAGCTTAGCCACTTTTCAGACCCCTTTAGCCCCCTTTTTTTTTTTTTTTTTTTTTTTTTTTTTTTTGCAAAATAAGTGACTAAGGACAAATCTAGCAACTTTTTGGACAAACCTTAACAACTTTCATAATGTGGCCAGTACTCTCCTGCAAGCACGAGGTCTTGCTTTCCTGCTGCACTCACACCTCTCTGTGTCTGCTCTATTCAGTGATTGTCTGAGAGCTGGAGCAGCACTTCCCTCTGATCACACAGCAGCAGACACAGACATGAATGTAAAAAGAAGCAAGCGCAGGTGTCCCACTGATTGATTTAACAATGTCATGGATAATGAGACGTGCCCTTCGCCCCAATTTACATCATTCTTATGCAAAGATTTTTAGAATGTAAGATGAATGTATTGTAACATGTTTTACATGTAAAATAGTTCACGTTATTACAGCATACTTCTCTTGTTCAGTGTAGTTATAGTGTTCAGAAATTTTTGGCTTCAGAAAGTTTTGATAATTCATGTTCCATACCTGTCTGTTATATAGTTTTATAAAAGTTATTTTAAAAATCATAATGAAAAGTAAATCTATCTATCTATCTATCTATCTATCTATCTATCTATAAATCTATCTACCCAATCTATCTATCTATCAAAACAGATTATAGAATAGGTTATATATAGATTCTATATAGATAAACATTATACCTGGTCCACTTCAATATGGGGGGGGTTGGGGTTTACCACATGAGAGGGGAAGCTTGGGGGGGCTTTACTTACAAAAGGTTGAGAACCTCTGGTCTACAGTATATAATGTTATCTACTCACCATGGACCAATTTAGTGCACTTGCCACCAAAAACAAAGTTATGGCAGTGTCAGATTCTTTGTATTAAAATCTCAGCATGTGACCACTGCTATGCTTGTCTAAAAACCACCAATGGGACATCCAAGGATTACAAAAAACTTGTGGGACAAATATGGTATAAAATATCCTTACTACGTTAAGTTTAGTTTGAAGAATATTGGTGTTTATGCGACCCCATTTTCTGCACAAGCCCAGATTGCACTGATTGATGATGTAAACATTGTGTAGTAATTTTCTGTAATCACAGGTCAATCGTTAGTAGATTTTCATTGTATATTATGACACCGAACACATATCGCACATATAATTTGTTACAGATTTCAGCCAAGATTTCCTTGGGATCATCTCATACAGTATGATAATTAATCATCATAAAAGACAGCTGTAATCACACAGTGTAAAATCTTTAGAAACTCTCTAGAACTTGAATTAAGGCTTGTCTTATTCTAAAAACTACACACACAAAAACATCAGGCATCAAGTCCTTCCATCTACATACACCTTACTGATTTGACTGCGGAAAAAAAAAACTGACGTTTAAGCTATACTCTCTGTGAAATGGATGACAAATCATTGTTTATCAGTTATTTGGACCATTTACATTACTAGGCAAACAACCTTATCCAGAACGACTTATATTATCTCTCTCTCTTTTTTTGTACACAACTGAGCAATTGCTCAAGGGCCCAGCAGTGGTAGCTTGGTGGTGCTGGGGTTTGATATCACAACTTTCCAGTCAATAGTCCAATGTCTTAACCAGTGAGCTACCACTGCTAACAAAATTCATCATGCTCCCAAAACAGAAACATCATAAGGGACTTAAGTAGCCTGAAGATTTGAGTTAAAGCATACTGTATGCGCTGGGCCTCTATAAGGGCCAATGTGACACACAAAAAAAATGTAACATATATATATTATAATTAAATAATTAAACACACGTGAATGAGTTGAAAGGGGTATGGAAAGAATCTAAGGCCAAACTATGTCTGTTGCAGACTAATGGATATGGCTATAAACAAACCAGATTTTACTTGACATTATATTTTTCTTTTTTTAAAGATAACCAGGGATATTATTGAAGACACAACAGCTGAACCATAAACATAGACTGTCAGGAGGAGATAGTTCAGACTTGACATGCTGTATGGTGGTGAACAATGAGTTTTAGAAACTCTCACAGAAAACTCAACTGTTTGATCTATAAATTGGCCTGTGCTGGTTAAATCATATGCACGGAACATGAAAGAAGACATAACATCAGAAGAGGTAGAATATACCAAGCACCTCAGCCCACGATTCTGTGACATTTCCATGCATATGTTTACATTAAGTAGGGAGTCAAATGCATATGCTGATCATATGTTAAATCACAAGTAGCTTGTTTCCCAGCATAAAAAGAAGTCAACAAAAAGTTTGCATGCTCAGCAAGGCATATTAGAACACATCCCCATTCTTAGTTAGAACAGTAAACACAATGTACTTGACTCAAAACTGACTAAATGCTCTTACCAGGTACTTCTGTTCATCAAACAAGCCTTTGCAAGACAGAACATTCACAGTAGAGCATTCTGGATGAGATGATGAATGTACCACCACTAACAGAGCAGTTGGTTCTAGACCCCCTGCAGCATTGCTCACTCACTCATACACTAATACAGAAAGTACAAAACAAATCCCAAATCCCAGACTTCAAATTCAAATATGTGGAAAGAATGACGAGTCATGAACCCTGCCCCTCTTTTTCCTTCTCATTTCCCAAAAGCAGAGGTCAGACAAAAAATGCCAGGCTGTGGTTGCCAAGCTTGGAAACTTTCTAAAAGGCTTTGTTCTCGAGTCCCAGATGCAAGCGGGTTACAAGCCTTCTCCTGGACTATGGAGACGACAGGCAGCACAGTGCGTGACACCATGAAGACAGAGAGAGTCGAGAAATGACTCCCTCTTCAGTTAACAAGGCCAGTTTTGTGCTGCTCGAGTCAAATAGACCTTGTTTAGGGCTTCTTCCTGCCAAAGAACTCCCCCCGTAATGACAGTAACTCAGACAAAGACAACGGCTCTGCTATTTTTACTGTCGTCTAAGACAGAGACTTAAGGAGGAGTGATGAGCGAGGTGGACAAAGTACTGTTTTGAATAAGCAAGCATGAAAAGCTCTCCGTAGAATCCGCCCTCTATAAGTGGCTGTGAGAAATCTGTCATGTCTTCATGTCAAAGAACAAAGTTGCGTGCTTGACGGCTGCTTCCAGTTACTTCAATGTGTATATTCACTGGGCAACCATGCCAGTATTAATGATGGGTTATTCACAAATGATTCATTTGTTTTGAATGACTCTTTTACATGAATTCATTTCAACTTTATCATTGCATCTTTGCACCAAAACTGGATAAGATAAAAACTTGTTTTCCCTGCTGTTTTCTGTCTTGTTTAAGCGGGTGTATAAATGTTTGTAACATTTTTACCAGTTGACAACTATTCCTTGGATAGCCTGTCTACCTTTCTACTCAGCACAGATGCTGCTCAGGTGTGTGTGTAATTTTATTTAGTAGAAATAGGACACATTTTATGTCCAACTATCAAATATTTTATTGTTGTGATTCTCATGATACTTATGATTATCTTGTGATTCATTAATGCACTACTCAGCAGTGCCAGATCAAGCTGAATTGAACTAGGGAGATTATTATTATTATTATTATTATTATTATTATTATTATTATTATTATTATTATTATCATTAATAATAATAATAATAATAATAATAATAATAATAATAATAATAATAATAATAATAATAATAATAATAATATTAACATACCACGATAAAGAAATCTTAAATTAATTACTCCATTCATCTTTATATGAATCATTGGCATCCATTAGCATAATGTGCTTATGCTGCTAAAAGCTTGTGTTTGCTTGTTTGCTTGTCTGCTTCCTGAGGCTGAAAAAAGAAAATCGATACAGTCACATTTAGACTGGCCAAACCAAAGCACAGAATTATTGTGAAGCACAAAATGTTAGCTGGATTTATAAATTTCCAGATCACAACATCCCATAACCCCCATGGAAGTCAGAATGATAAGAGTTACTCAAGATATTATTTTATAACTTATAAAAAATACTAAGAGGTAAGAAGTCGTAACTATAACAGGTCGTCATTTCAAGATTCTGTAAGTCACCATTATGAGATGAAAAGTAATAATTATAATATCAAGTCATAAATTTTAGAAACCGTCATAATTGTAAGAAGTCATAATTCTGATATGCCTAGTCATAATTATGTGATAAAGTCTATAAATAATATTGAGATACCATGGACATTGAAGGCCTTCTTCTTTCTATGCACAAAACTGCATCAGTAAAACCTACAAGGAGAAAATAATCCAAGTAGTTATCTTTTAAAAATTGGTTTTGATTTGGTTCTCATCTTACATTTTGATAATTAATATTTTACTTTATCCCAGCCTTTGTGCCCGATACTCCCTGGGATAGGCTCCAGGTTTTCCCTGTGACCCTGAAAAGGATAAGCGGTATAGAAGATGGATGGATGGATGGATGGATGGATATTTTACTTTATTTTATTTTATCATTACATCTAAATGGTCTTTTCTATGCTGTAGCATTAACTTCACCCTTCACTGGAACTAAGCAGCCTACCTCAAACCCTGAAAAACAGCCCCAGGGCATTATCCATCCTCCACCAAACTCTACTGCTGGCACTATGCATTGCGACAGGTAGCGTTCTGGTCAGTGAGGTAATATTGTAAAATTATAAATTGGCAAGTAGGTAGGTAGGAAGATAGATAGATAGATAGATAGATAGATAGATAGATAGAACTGGGGAACTGAAGAAACATCATTTAAGGATCATTCAAACCAATTGTTTGGATTTATTGCTTTGTTTTACATCCCATTGAGGCTGTATTCATGTATACTGTAGGGTTTAACAGGAGTATTACAATATTACAGAACAGAAGGAGTGGATTGGTTGTGATCACATATGGAGAACAGGTTTACATAGTGTATACAACACACACACACACATCTATATAGTCTATAATAATTGACTCTCAATCTCTTTATTGTTGTTTTTTGGAGGTTGACGGATTTGATCCCTATGATAATGATTATCTTATCTTATTTACTGTGTCAATTTGAGTTTATAATAATTACTATGTGAGGCACAGACTTGATATCATTGTGGAATTCAGGAGCACATTTTGACAAAAAAAAAAATGTGTGTGAAATTCTTGCTGCTGAATGTGATTGTGTTCCTGTTGAAAAAAGTCAACAGTATAAGGATGGCCTACTACCCAAGCTATTAGAATATCTAGCTATCCATCCATTTTCTGTACCACTTATCTTTACTGCATGGCAGGGAACCTGGAGCTTATCTCAGGGAGCATGGGGCACAAGGCAGGGGATACCCTGGACAAGGTACCAGTCCATCACAGGGCACAATCACACACTATGGACACGCCGATCAGCCTACAATGCATGTCTTACGACTAGGAGAGGAAACCAGAGTACCTGGAGGAAACCCCCAAAGCACAGGGAGAACATGAAAATTCCACACACAGACACAGTGCTGTGGCAGGAACTGAACCCTCAACCATGGAGTTGTAAGGCAAACACACTAATCACTAAGCCACAGTGGCCATTCTGCTAAGCTGCTGCATTCTGAACCATAGAAAGCTTAAGTTAAGTGTGTTTTATTGTAGAGTGTTATTTACAGTGTGGTGTAATGATATAAAATATATTATGACAACTTTTGTCTGAAAAAAAATTGTCATAAACATCTGCTCAGACATCTGTAATAATATTTATTTATTTAATTAATTCTTTTTAAAGCTGCATAGCTAGAGTACACAAATTTGAGTTAAGATGTCATGGTGTCAAAACAGCTGTCATCACCTTCGGCCTCAGGGATTGACCTCCATCGGTGCCCCGTGGTTGGAAAAAAAAAATGGCAGTGAAAGTGCCCTCTAGGTTTCCCCTACAGTAGAAAAAATATTTTATATCAAATAAAATATAGGGCGAAATATAGGATGCTCATACAGTGGTACGGTATGTGTGAGAACATGATGAACCTCCCTCTAGGTTACATTTTCAGTAGGGAATATGTGATGCAGTGTCTTATAGGGTTCCCCTACATTAAAGGAAACATGAAGTGCCTTACTGGATGTCCCTCCGGTGGAAGAAAATAAATGCATTGCCTTACAGGCCCTCTACACGCAAGACATTAAAACAAAGTGTGCTCTAGTTGCTCCTGCACTTTTTACTTTTTCAGTTCTGCCCGACTAACAGCCTGTGTCCACCTCTGACTGCCATGACAACAGCATAACACATCACAGCATGTACATGTAAACGCTCATGGCAACATTATTGTCTACAGTCAATATATAATACAATAATTATTATGTAAAATAGATTGTTACTTTTCCTCCTCTTCGTTTAGCCTCTCTATAGCGCTACACTGTGCATTTTAACAACTGTTAGACGGTTTCTGCTGCATAAGCACACAATGTGGAGCTTTGTTGCAGGTCACATGACCTAAGGTCAAAAGCCTGCTGAAATCCTTTTCTGAATGAAGGGATGCACATGAATTTCAGCTGTTGCTTCCTGTGTTCAGTCACTAATCAAGGTTGCCACTTGGCCACAAATACACAAATGACATCCTCCTCATTTGCTGATGATACTGTTATTGTTAGTTTGTTGACTAAGGGTGAGAATTGTCATGGAACAGTGGAGAATGATTTTATGACACGGTGTGACAGTGCCTTTTTGCAAATAAACATAAAAAAGACCAGAGATATGGTAATTGATTTTAGATCTTGTCAATTGGCTCCTCAACCAACTAGAGTGAAAGGTCAAAAGATGGAAGGAGCCAGCAGTTACAAGTATCTTGGGCTTATTATTAATAATAAGTTGCGTTTCGATACTCATGTTGATGCAGTATGTAAAAAGGTTACACTGTCTTCAGAGACTCTCTACTTTTAATATCAGTAGGACTCTTATGACCATGTACTATAAATTTTACATTTGTAAGAATCTGTACTTTGCTTCTCTGTATGCTGTTGGTATGGTAATGTAAATGTTAAACATAGAAACTCATTGAATGGCATCGTCAACCAAGGTAGTAAGATTACTGCCATTAAGCAGACCGCATTATCAAATAGCTTTGTTTTACAGAAAGCTACAGCGATTCTTGCAGATTGTACTCATCCTCTGTTCCCTGAGTTTAAAATGCTTCCTCCTGGTATACGTTATAGTATGCCTAAACTTAAAAGCAAATCAGTATAGACATTCTTTTATTCCCACTGCTTTTAAATTTGTAAGATGTCAGAATGTTGTGTTTGCTGTTTGTGTTTTGTATGGTTACAAATTTTATGCTGCACCAAAAATCACCCTTTGGGCTTATAATAAAGTTCGAACTTGAACTTGATGATCCCATGTGGAGGAAACAAACTGTATAATGGGAAACAAAGCATCAGTCTTACAAAACGCCTTTGAAAATAAATGGCATTGTTCTGAAGGACTGATACATTTCCATTACTGGGGAATATATTTGAAATATAGGGACGAATACAATGAAATGCCATATAAAAATTATGGACATTATAAAAGGGAAGAATGTAGTGACATATTTTAGATTTCAAGAGGAGGTTACTCTAGTTGTTCCAGTCATTCATACTTAAGAGAAAGGGTTATTCAGGTGTTTGTTAAAGATTCTACTCTAATTATTTTCATCAGGTTCTTAAAGTGTGACTTATATAGGTTTTATAACATGCCAAATGAATAAGGTTACAGGTGGTTTGGGGATGTGCAAGGCCACTGCTATGGAAAATATTTGTGACAAATTTGCAGACAAAATTATAGTGATTTCAAATATATCGAATGGTTTAAAATTCAAGGCGTCAAATAGGTCTGATTAATGTGAAAATGTTATGCTTATGCTTTTAAAAGAAACAACATTTGAAATGTCACCACACAGCTCCAGGGTACTGATCAGGTCTGATCCTGAGCTTGAGCATAGGTTTCCTTCAGGTTCTCTGATTTCCTCCTTCCTCCCAGATATGTGCCAGTGGATTGCTACCTCTAAATGATCTCTAGCAGTGAATGAGTGTACAAATGTTTTTTTTTTTTTTTTTATGTATGTGTGTGCATGGTGCCCTGTGATGGACTAGCTTAAAATCTAGGTTAAATTACTACCTTATTCCCAATGTTCCCATGATCCACTGCAACCCTGACCAGGAAAAAGCACTTATTACAGATGAATGAATGAAGAGGAACAATTTGTACTCTAAGGATATTAGGCAACAATAAGCATCTCAAAATGTTTGACATTAAAGCAAAATTCTTCAATCTTATCTTATCCACAAAGCGCTGGTATGTTTACAGGCTTTTATTGCAACCAAGCTGAAGTCACACCTGATTCCACTTGTTTAATCAGTTTATCTTGGTCTTTTGTCAACTATCAAGTCTCCTATTTGGCTGAAATGAAAGCCTGCAGCCACACCAGCCCTTTGTGGATAAGATTGAAGACCTCTACTAAAAGGCATCATATAAAAATCATGAATTTCATATTTCAATGTCTTCTTTCCTCTTTTTTAAAGCCTCACTGGCAGGGTTCTTTTTTTTTTTTTTTTTTTTTTTTTTTTTTTTTTTTAATTGATTTAGTTTAAACTTTCATTAAACATAAGTTTCTCCATTACTTTTGACTAATGGCAGTTTAATCTATCATGGGTCCTTATTGATATACAATCACAGCCTCAGACACTCATACAGCACTTTTCTGGCCACAAGCTCAAGACTATTGAAGGTTGCAGTCTAACTGGCTCTATGCATTTCTGTGTCTATATGCACTTCCATGCACTGGTTTTGAACACCATGGTCCCATACTCACATATTTTTCTTGATGTCATTTTAGGAACATTGGCATTAACAGTGGTGCAGTGGGTTTCAATCATGCTTGTGTGGAGTTGTCTGTGCAGGTTCTCACTTTGTCCAAGTGGGGTTTCTCCCACCTCCTAAAAACATGGCTACAGGTGCGTTGGCCCTAAGTATGAATGGGTGTGAATGTGTGTCTGTATGCTGCCTGCAACTAGCATCACATCTTGGGTGTATTCCTACCTCATTCTCAGTGTTCCTGGGACAGACTTCTGATCCACCACAGCCCTGACCAGGATAAAATGCTTACAGGTGTTGAAAGTAAGTAAGACAGTGTTGCTTAAATGGAAATACAGATTTTTTTTTCTCGATGATGGAGAGTGGCTTAGTTGTTAGGACATTTGCCTTGCAAGGTTTGATTCCTTTCTTCTCCTTGTGTGCACAGAGCCTGCATGCTCTCCCTGTGCCTCAGGGGTTTCCTCCAGACACTCTGGTTCTCTCCTCCAGTCCAAAGGCATGTGTTGTAGGCTGATTGGCATCTCTAAATTGCCTGTAGTGTGTGAATGGGTGTGTGAGTGTATGGGGTTGGCACCCTGTCCAGGGTATCCCCCAACCTGTGCCTCAAGTTTGTAGGATAAGCAGTACAGAAAATGGATGTATGGATATAATCTGGTGTGGACTGTGTGTCGTGACTGAAGTAAGTGAACCCTCTGCTGGTTTATTATTGTTACTGCACACTGACGATTAAAGTTGGCTCAAACAAAAGCATGCCTCAGACTAGACAATCATTAAGATTTTTGTTAAATTATTTGAAGCAGTATAACCATGACTCATAATTTCCACCAAATGAAATGCCTCTGAATGTGAACTCAGACTGCCTTTTCTGCTTTTCCTTAGTGGACTGTGATTGATTTATCCTATATACAGTAAAAGAAGAGATACTTGTTTAATTCTATATTAATCACACGTGTAATGTCTTTTATGTGCTTATCAAACACAAGACAAGTTGATGCTCAGTTTTCTGTGGCTTCCAGTTAAAAGTTGGTATGAATGATTCACCTTTCCGGTATGGGCTGAAAAGCGGTTTGAAATGTAAACCATGGTCAACTGTGGCTTTATTGATACTTCTACCACACAAAATGTAGCATTGCACCTGCAATTTTTAAGAATCTGCTCTTCATTTCTGCTCGGATATGAACGTGCCAAAGTATTGGATAGCACATTTTAAATGTGTTCCAATATGTGCAGCTTGTTACCATGTGATGTCAGTTTGAAATCTGTTAAGCTATTTCGAGTGAATCTGTTTCCATGGCATCCTGGACAGCATGCCAAGAATAAATATATACTATTCTATTATAGATAATATGATATTTGTGGTAATGGAGTTATGGTTCCAGCAGAGTGTATGTGGCCTTTGGCTGATGTTCTATACTATTAATATTCCCAGAATTATGTGAATTGCATGGTTTTATAATGTACAGACTTTTGCAGGGGGATGAGATGACCTGTTAAATGTGAGCTCAGACCAACTGAGTTTACCAAAGCTTTACCCATTGTTGTCAACTTATTCATACTAATACTCCAGGTCACACCTGTGCTGTGACCTGAGCTGTAACCAATATTTACACTACATCACAGTGCATCATTGCTCTAAAGGCCTGAAAAATATCAAATGAACATTTGGTGATAGCCATCATTTTGAGTGGTTCCACTAGAAAGCAGCCTGACCCCAGATCAGTAGACATCCTGGAGAAATAACATCACCTTCCCAGCCGGTTAGGACAAGGAAGTGTGCAAAATAAATCTGAGAACAGCTTGAACAGAATTTTGGCACAAGAAATGCAGGATTCAAGATGGCACAGAATCTTAATAAATAAAATATTATTGGATCTGCCTGGTTTCTAGTCTTGGAGGACGTCAACTGTTTGCAGGCTTTAAATTTACACCACTTACAACTCAAAATCATTACAAATATAATGTTAACTCATGGTAGTTCCCAATTCCAGTAAAATAAAAACAGCAGAGAATGTATTTTATTTAAGACAATTCACATATGGAGAAATGTTAAACAAAAACAGTATTCTACACAGAAGTTGATCTTTAAGAAATAACAAATGTTCACAATTCTAAGTCTTTGGTGCTAGAAAGGAAAAAAAAAAAAAGAGAGAGAGAGAAAGCACAACAACAAAAACAATAACGTGATACACTACTTGGATTGTCTTTGCTTTCTCATGTGTGACGCAATGGAGGAGGAGATCTCGGCTGATTTCTTGTTCTGGCCGTAGTAGTCTACAAACTTTCCATCAGGACCCACCAGGTACATAATGATGGTATGATCTACCTGTGTTTAGAGCATAAACACATTTTAAACTAAAATGCAAGAAATTCTAACTGTTTAGTACAATGCATTTTGTAGAACAACTTTGATTTCCTAAAATGTCAAAATACCAATTTATTCTTAATAGACTGCGTTGTGTATACCGCAAAAGGATTAGCAAAGCATGAACCAAATTAGTTACAAGTGTAATGTGCAGAATTCTTGGAAATGTTCCACTTCACTTTACAGCTAACAAGACTTCTGCATTAAAACTTTCACCCTCACACACTGTACTATTTAGGTTCAACCCAACATTTATAATCCCATTTGTATGATTTTGAAGGAATGCAAAACTCACAATGTAGTCACTGTCTTCATCTTTTGGACCCTGACTGTAGTACACTCTGTAAGCTCTGGACACCTGCGCAATTTGTTCTGTTGTTCCGGTCATGCCAATCAGCTTTGGGGAGAACTCTGCAGATACCAAAAAAAAGGGGCTTCCAGTACATGTTTTTTTCCAGTACATTACAGCACAGTGAAATTCTTTTCTTCACATATCCCGGATTGTTAGGAAGCTGGAGTCAGAGCACAGAGTGAACCATGATACAGCATCCCTGGAGCAGAGAGGGTTAATGGCCTTCCTCAAGGGTCCAACAGTGGCAGCTTGGCAGTGCTGAGGCTTGAACCCCTCATTCTGATCAGCAACCCAGTGCCTTAACCATTGAGCCAACAATGAATTAAAGATTCAACGGTGGAAAAATCAGTAGCCTGCGCACCCTGGACAAGAAAATTGTGTGTCTGGTCTGTTAGAATTTTTCATTTGTAGGTTACTACCAATTAAACTACCAGAAGGAGAAAAAAAAAAACTACTCCCTATTGACTTTTGATATGTGTTTAAACTTAAAGCACATCATACTGGTCTGACAGTAGAAAAGGTTAGATATTAATTAGCATTCATGAAAAATAGACAATCTTTTCAGAATCAGGAACACGCAGGTATGTGGGAACACTGACGAAAATGAGCAAAAGAAGATGCAGCGTGAAGCTGTCGTGTATCTCTTCTGATATAAGTAGCAGTCATCTGGGCATTATTGAAAGAAATAAAGGCACTAGCAAAACTAGAATACTATCTTTTCACAGTTATTAAGTGTTATGATAGAACAGCAAATCTTATAATGAATGCATTAGCCAACAACCTGCTGACTATTTGTTGAGGCTGCAAACATGATGTTGGTTCTGTTCCCTAAGTCTGTATTAATATACTAAGCTAGCCATACATTATTACTGCACGCTAACTACCACCTTTTAGCCTAGTAATAAGGTTTCCAGAGAAGCATAACATGGGACTGGGCAGTAAGCTGAAGCTTGTACTTGCCTGGTGGGTTAGTTAATGAAATCATTATGCGTCCACCCCTGAGGATGCTGTACAAAGAGACAGTAGCCAAAAGTTTACCTTTGACATATGCTGCCAAGGCCTCAGGTGTGTCTCTTTCTGGATCGATTGTGATCAGAATTGGTGTTAAATTGGGGAGTGTCTTTATCCTGTCTGTATGGAAAAAATGACAAATGATCAGCCTTGACAGCAAGTAAGAATCCAGCGAGTGGAATCAAGTGGTGCTTAAAAAGACATGTTACCAATTTCATCCACGACCTCGATCATTTTCTCCAGTTCATCAGGACAGATATCTGGACAGTGTGTGAATCCAAAATAGATCAGCACCCACTGGCCCAGGTAATCTTCACTTTTTGAAGGTTTACTGTTGTGATCGATAAGAGAGAATGGGCCTCCAAGGGCTGGTTTCCCTAAAGACCTCGTTCTCTCTCGCTCAAACTCTATACCAGTGGGGGAAAAAAACACCCGTTATGCATTCTCTACATGAATGGTTTCATGCTATATCACAAACTGAGTTGCAATAAACAAATCAATAAATAATAAATTTAATAACAAAGAAATCACATTTCCAGTAATAAAAGTACTCATATCTATAAACTTTAGATCCAGGAAAACATGTTATTTTAGGTAACAAAAGAGAAAGAAATGTGAAAGCCTTACGTTCTTCTTTCTCTTTTTTAAAGTATTTCATGCCCAGAAGAAGAGTCCCACCCAAGGCAAATGTGACAGCGAGAGATTTCCATGTGACTGGCTATAAAAGACAGAGAGAAGCCAGAGAATACAGTTTAAAATCTCACTATTTATAGATAATACATCACTTCAGCATAATGCAAAACCTAAAATGCAGATGGAAATTAGGGGAGAAAGCCATCCATTTTCTATACCGCTTATCCTACACAGGGCAGGGGGCACCCTGGACAGGGTACCAACCCATCGCAGGGCACAATCACACACACATTCCCACACTACAAACAATTTAGAAATGCCAATCAGCCTACAGCACGTCTTTGGACTGGCTGACACGGGGTGGAGGCGAGATTTGAACCCCCAACCCTAATGAACAAAGAGTTATCATTGGCAAATTGCTGTTGTACAAGAAAAACAAAACACAGGACTATGCACTATGTTGGTGTATAATAACTAGAAGTAATAAATATGATAAAGTACATCATGACATGCTTTTTCTAAATAAAACACTTAACCTGATGTATAATGAAAAGAGATTATGACTAACAATAGTTAGAGAGCAATTAAATAACCAATACTGAAAACACACACTCAAACAAACTCATTGTCATGATATTTTCTAACAGTTATTGTTGTTGGTTTTTTTGGAACATGGTTTATATCTTTCAGCAGATAATTTGATTGCATGGATGCTTACACCAGTCTTTTTCTCGGTAGATTTGTTGCCTCTGGCTGAAGGTGGTGGAGGGACAGAAGACAGAGTCCTCACACTGGGAAATACAGGACTTCTGCATGTGAAGGATACATTCAGCTGCAGATTTGAAAAGAAACACAAATGATCATATCATCCCTGCTGAAAGAAAAACCCAATACAGAACAACAAACAGAAACCCTCGTGGAATTTGTAATGGTTTTTATGGGAATTGTATTGTTTTTAATGGAAACTGTAATAGTCCCTGTGGGTCTCTACTGACACTTTGTTGCCTTCTATTGGTTGCATGCGATGTCTAGTGGATACCATTAAGGACCAATAATGGTTTTAATGGTCAGCTTTGAATGAATGAATGTCTGAATGAATGCCTTTTATTGTCACTATACACATGTACAATGAAATTAAGAGCCACTCCTTTTTGTTTCATGCCAACATGTACATCAAATAAACAAGAAGAATAAACAAGATATTGGGGCGGAGGGGGGAGGTACTATGAAATGCACAGTTTTGAGACACTATATACATATACTGTGAAATCAGTACATGTATGTGTTTAGAATGGTAATAGCTTTTGGGGAAAAAAAACTATTCTTAAATCTATTAGTCCTTGTTTTGATGCACCTGTAACGTCTCCCTGAGGGCAACATATTGAACAGATCAGAGCCAGGGTGAGAGCTGTCCTTAATGATGATTTTTCCTCTGCTGAGGCAACGGGAAGTGTAAATATCCATCAGGGAGGGCAGAGGGCAGCCAATGATCTTCTGTGCTGCTCTTATGACTCTCTGAAGCCTCTCCCTGTCTGCCGCGGTGCAGCTACCGTACCACACCGTGATACAGTATGTCAGCAGGCTCTCGACGGACGAGCTTTGTAATGGTATTTGTAATGGAAGCCATTAGACTTTCTGTGATGGTTTCTATTGTGTTTTTTTTTCGGGGGGTGGGGTTCATATCATATATCATATCATATCATATCAGCACGTAATAACAAACAAGTGTAAGGTTACACACAGCTTTTATCTGTAGAAATATGATGACCTACCGGAGTGCATGTTCCCATGTTTAACAGCTGTGTACATGTTCTATAGCAGGAGCTGCGGCTGGAATAAAACTTATGGAGAATTAATGGCGTGGTCATTGAACACCTGAGTCCCTGTAAAACCATTGTAGCCATAACTTTCACTGCAAAGTCTCTTTTTCAAAACGGAAACGGCCTCGACGTACACAGACAAGGCTTACGAAACAGAACCCGAAATGCCATAAACAAATAATACTTTTCTCAAGCAGCACATCAAACCAATACACAGTGTTAAGGTCAGCCCAGCTGCATGCCAGGGAGGGAAACCAAAAGCGGATATGAGGTAGCTATGTTGGAATACCAAATCGCTTTAAAATCCCTATATATGCGCACTACTCCGGACTCTACATAAGACATAACGCAGACTCTATAGTGCACTAGCTAGGCGACAGGACGTCATTTGTTATGCAGCACTATATAGGCGACAGCGACGTCTAAAGATTCCCTAGCAACGTCGTTAATAAGTTCGTAGATACAATAAACGTATAAATGAACAAACAAATAAACTATATATATGAAAATTAAGCGTATATTAATTTGTTCAACGCACAGGGAAAATTGTCTCGTCAGGAAGAGAACGGGTTTTTATTTTGTATTTGTGTGACGTCATATTTGTGCGACGCTGCCCCTTCTGAACACATGTATACTGCGCGAGGGAGAATGTGCTCCGTTGAAATTGTAATTCTGTAACTTTAAACAAGCAAATAAATAAATACACTTTCTCACAAAAGGTCTGAAAAGGTGTGGCCATGGCAGCCAACACTCTGCGGTTTAAAACAAAGTAAGTTTAATACTTCCTCTTAAGCAAATGATGTTAGATATACGTATGTATTTGTATGGTAAGATGGTGTAGCTAAATCTCTGGCCATATAGCTAGTTAAGGTAGCAAAGCTTTTCACAAGCTGATCAATCACATGTGTTGCTTGAATTTAACACTAAACTCTATCTGCTTTTAGCTATACTGTCTCCAGCAAAATCGAGCCGTTCTACAAGGGAGGGAAAGTACAGGTAAATAAGTGTACTACTATAGCTGGTGCAGCTGTGATTAAACGACGATTAATCAATCTTTTTATGTGTTATTTTGTTTTCCTCACCTCACATGAAGATAAGCCATGATGAAAAGTACATCTTTTGCACGTCTGGGCCACGAGTCAACATTTTGCAGATTTTCACTGGCAAAATTGTTCACAGTATTGAACAGGTAAATGTGTACAACACTCTTTTATAGAGGTTTCCAACCCTCTTCCTAACATTTACAAGACAGGGGGTACTCCAGAACCATGGATGGGAACCTGTGGTCTATAGATACACATGAATACATTATAGTTCATTCTGTTTTTTCTATCTAGGATGATCAGGAGGACATCACCTCGTTCTCTCTCAGCCCTGATGATGAGGTTGTTGATTCCCCCTTCTGTCATTCAGATTCCTTTTCTATAACTTTCTATTAACAAACCATGTTTCTCAAGAGATGAGCAGTAAGATTGCTGTGTTTGTATATTTTTGCAGATACTGGTGACTGCCAGCAGGGCCCTGCTTCTGAAGCAGTGGGACTGGAAGCAAGAGAAGTGCACTCGCTCATGGAGGGCGATTCACAACATGCCTGTGGCCAGCATGACGTTCGACTGCACCTCTACTCTCTTGGCAACTGGTAGGACATGGTTTAATCTTCCTGCAGGATATACACAGTTGTCCCAGTAAAGGCAAATATAAACCTCATGTGTTTTTATAGGGGGTTGTGATGGCACTATAAAGCTGTGGGATGTACTCAAGCAGTACTGCACACACAATCTAAAAGGCTCGTCTGGCGTTGTCCAGTAAGTAATGGAGCACAAATTCTTCTGACTGAGAAGCTTTCAATAATATATATGCTAAAAGTTCTATATGTAGGTGCTGTTCTTTTTATTACTAAATCTTGAAAATATATTTAAAAAAAATTTTTTTTTTTGCTTGGTTCAGTTTGGTGCAGTTCCATCCAGACATCAGCCTGCTGCAACTCTTCTCTTCCTCTATGGAGTGTGGAATCCGTATTTGGGACCTGCGCACCAGCAAGTGCGTCTGCATTCTGGAGAGCCACTTCAGCACGGTTACCTCACTGGCTTTTTCTCTCGATGGCCAAACTCTGATCAGGTACACTGAAGGGAATGTTGGCAATTTAAGGTTAAGTGAATATTCCAGCATGTTTCACTGTACTGGGAGAAAAAAATAATGGAAAGTTATTGCGGTATCATAAGGATGCTTTCATACCTTATGTTTGTTTTGGGTTTTTTTTTCATCCTCTAGTGCACATTTTACATGTAATGCTATGGAAAGTGACACCGCTTCTAAAGTTTAAGTTGCCTACATTTGGCTATTCAAAAAAGTTCTAAATGATATCAATTGGTTTTTTTTTTTTTTTTTTTTTTTTTTAAACCTCCTGACCAATCAGGACATTGGTTGATAAAAAGCAAGAAAAACAAACCTAGATGCCAGTGCTGCTGAACAGTTTGTCTTGTTAGTGAGTGAATGAGATTTATGATTCATTTTGAATTGAAAATTTCTCATTGCCAATATTCCAAGGTTGCAGTACAACTAATCATAAAAGCTTGGTTGTTTTGGGGACATACACTGGTTGCTGATGTGACGTCACACTTTAATGGTGGCTGCATCTTTATTCCTGATGATAAAAAAAAATCTAATATTCTAAGCTATCTAGGGTAGTTAATTGGTAGATACAGTGCTTTTATGGGGACATATTCCATTCTTGAAATATGTCAAACCCGTTGTTTGTGGTAATCACCCGTATATTACAAATAACATTACTACCGCATGTGATAACTTGATTTTCTGGCGATAATAAATGTTGAAAAAAGCACTTATTTTATACTAATGGTATATAAAATGTATTGTAACTGGTATAGACTATTTTCATTGTCACCTTACATTTTTGAAAAAATATATTTATTCATAGGTTTACTGTTGATGCTTTTATTTTAATCCTTTATGAACTTTTCCCTTTGTTGTGAAAATCTAAGCCAAATTGTGATGCTGTGTTTTGATTCCAGCTCTGGCCGAGACAAAATCTGCACTGTGTGGGATCTGAAAGAGAGGAAAGTGAAGAGAACTGTCGCTGTGTATGAGGTACGACTCTGCTCCAGAAATCTGTACATTGTATATTATACACACATTTATTTTTTTCATACTGTTAGTGTAAGTTTGTTTTTGCTTGGATAGTTGTAAATGGAGTGGAAATGGAGATCTGTCATTTGTCTGTGTGCTTTCTGTTTTTAGGCTGTGGAGGGAGTAGTCATTCTCCCAGAAAATGGGGATTACTCTAAACTTGGTGTGAAAAGCAAAGAGCTACACTTTGTCACCGCTGGGAGTAAAGGTAGACACCTCTCTTCTTTTGTAAAATACTGACTCACCTTACTGTTTAGTGACTTATTTCCTGGTTTAAATAAAGTACTTGATAAATGTTTGAATACCCAGTCTACCATGCTGTGTGTAGAAATGTTACGGTTTGCACAGAAAATACGGTACATATGTCTTTATACACTCATCACTGCTGAGTGTTTCTATTAGGCTTGTCATGATAATTATGTTATCGACTTATTGTGCGATATTTGGACATGACCTCAATCATTTTTGCTGACCTTGATATTGCTTATTGTTTTTTACATGCGTGTTTGTTTACATAATAATGAATATCACCAACGTTTTAGACATTCATGTTGCTTCTGTTTTCTCGTCTGCTCTAGGGCTGTCCAATTAAAATTCGAATGTAGCATTTAAGATAAAATTGTACATTTGGATGCAAAAACTGTGCATTCAAATTTAAGATGTGTAGCAAGCACTAGCACTGATTTTAATTAAAACATTCTAGGGATGCACCGAATGTTCGGCAACCGAAATTATTAATAAGTGGAAAGGCCGAATAAATTTGACCGAACAATGACGTTTGATGACGCGACCAAATAGCCTAGCAACCAGAGTGAGACGTGCGAATTTCATGACCTCCACTTCCTGCAGTGCGTTCGGAGCGATGAGGGGGCGTGCGCATGCACGTACTACGTGCACGAGCGCATGCTCTTCGGATGTTGACAACCGTGACTTTGTTTACTGTGGAGACGTGCGTTTGATTTGTTTCTGTTCCAGAGTATTCCGTCACGTCGCGAGACGTAAGGGAGTAGAGTACGGAAGCAGGTAAAGACGTATTTATTTAAGGGCAGGCAGACAAATCCAAATCGTGATCCAAAAAACGTAGTCACAGAAAACAGGGTCAAAACACAAAACAAGAAACATGAACTAGTACTATGGACTGGGAGCGGAACAACCAGCGGGGACTAAATGAACTAATCTATAGTTTAAACTAAGTAAATCTATCACGGTACATAACATTAACAACGTATCTAACTATACTATATCCACTATAATACTCCGCGAGGTGTACAGGGACGCGAGCGGTATATATCCCCAATATAATCAGCCGTATAGAACCCAATAGAACCATTTTTTGCGCACTTTTTAATGCACGTTTTTGTTGTAGGCTTCAGAGTGTTCCATTCTTTCAGCAGTCACTTATAGGCCTTACATCGGCTATTCAATGGGGACTCAAAGATGACCACATCAAAATATTTTTATTTGACTCATTTATTTATTTAAAGTTTTATTGTGCCTTGTTGGTAGCCTATCCCTGCTGGAATGAAAAAAAATGTTCAGTGTTAAATATTTTGAAATTGTAGTTTTTGTAATTGCTTTTTTTCTTTGAAAAGCAAGACAAAATAGTAAAAAGCACATTTTGACTATTTAATTTATGCAATGGTGAAAAAAAATGGTAAAATAAATGGAAAAAACACGAAAAAACGTATTCGGCTTCGGCCAAGAATTTTCATTTCGGTGCATCCCTAAAACATACTGTTGAAAAAATAATTACACACAAGATATTAAAAATGCTCTAACACATCTTTGTGAAGAAGAAAATCTAGAAAGAAGTTCTAGTGTTCCAAATAATCCAGTCATGGTCGATAATATCAGGGATTGAGCCACTTAAGCTGCGTGAGCTGAAGCTGAACAGCAGTAAACAGAAGCACTTTACTAGATGGTTATTTAACTCTCCCAAACGCATCCTATACACATGAGATTAATCAGACATAAACACATCTCAAACCTAATATTACAACTTGCTCCTGCACAAAATAACGTGAATTCGCAAGTGGACGAATGGTAAGCCACGCTGTGAATATGCTCTTTCTGTAACAACGCACTCAAACATGCACAATGTATAACTAGAGCATAAAGAATTCATTCACAGTATTGCGTTACAGTAGTAAACTCATTGTAATGTTATTATTTCAGGGGATCAGGTTTTCACAACAAGGAAAACAAAGTTTTCACATGTTTATGCTGATACGTGTTTACGTTAATATATAAAACGTGTGAATATTTGGTTTAAATTGGGCATCTTCTCATCAACTAAAATGCAGTTGACTACAAATTGAAGCAATTGACTTGAATTGAGTCCAATTGACTAAAACGAATAAATATGATGATGAAATATTGACTATTTAAGTTTTAATTTATTTTAAAATAAATTAAAA
The DNA here is from genome assembly GCF_001660625.3 of Ictalurus punctatus. Taxonomy (NCBI): domain Eukaryota; kingdom Metazoa; phylum Chordata; class Actinopteri; order Siluriformes; family Ictaluridae; genus Ictalurus; species Ictalurus punctatus. The sequence continues at coordinate 28,328,127 of NC_030417.2, forward strand.
CTTAATTTTAATTAAGTCTAAATGTAAATTATTTTCGTCATAAGACAAAAACTATTACTAAAAACAGAAGTGGCCTGAGAGCCTAGATTAAATCTTTAGATTTTATAATTTTATACACTTTAGTTTAAAAATAAATGGACTTTAACAGTCAGGGTTTTTTTTTTTTTTTTTTTTTTTGCAATAAACAATATAACAGGGTGCTGTTCACTTTGTATTTATTTGTTTCACCCTGTTGTGGACTGTCTTATTTATTTGTTTGTTTGTTTGTTTATTTATTTATTTATTTTTAATCAGCTGTTCCCCTAATTGAAATAATGTTTTTAGAAGTTGAATTTTGGACATATTTAAGTGAAAATTCAAATTTATAAATGTATGAATATATCAGTTGCATAAAATGGTCTTAAAATGACAATAATATCGTGTATTGCAATTATTTCTGGGACAGTATATCGTCTGACAAAATGCAGTTATCGTGACAGGACTAGTTTCTATGATGTTTTTATTTAACATTAATCTTATTTTAATGACAACAATTGGTAGCTGCCGTTATGAAACTACCTAGTGTGCTTCATATAGTTTATTCATTCAATCATTTTAAGAAACCGCTTTGTTGCTATGTAGACATAACATAGTGATCGGCTCTCTTGTTTGAGGCTTTCAATGTGGTATTATTATTGTGATCAGGCTCCTGTGCAATACTGTCCAGTGCATATGGGAGCACAAATTGCCTCCTCGTGTTTGCTAGGTGTGCTGAGGGTATGGGAGTCGAGCTCGGCACGGTGCGTGTTCACACAGACACTACCGAACACTGCGGTGTCCCAGTCCACACAGGAAGACGGGGATCCTCTTAGCTTGCAGTACTGCCTCTACCTGCCTCTTTGCAACCACCTGGCTACAGTCACCGCTGAGCACAACATCCTGCTCTATCAACTGCCCTGTCTCACTGTGCAGCAGCAGGTGAGCACCGATTACTCACAAACCCATCTCACATCTTCTCCTAGACACTTGGATTCACAGCATTGCCTGTGCGATTAAATTGAGAAGTTTGGCATGCTTGTCAATTTATGTGGATGCTAGACACCATAGTAGGAGTGGTGATCACACAGTCTACCGTCAACCAGTCCTGCCATATTAATAACATAAAAATGAAATAACATTTTCACCGCTTGCTGTAAACCTCATCTGCTGTCACTGCAGAAAACATGCATGATTCTTATTGGCTGTTTCTCACTATAGTCAGGTGGTAGCTGATAAAATGAAATTGTAACGATGGCTTCATTGACCTTTTATGAAAGTTGTTACATTGCCATGACTGTGCTACCAGCCACAAACTGTTATTAAACTGTTCTGGAGCTGTTATCATATATTTAAGAAAGGGTTCAAACCTTAAATCCCCCCCAGCTATGCCTCTGCTTAGCACAGCTGGATGACCGTTTTGTGCTTGCAGTGTAGCTGATTAGGATTTGTCTCTTGTCAAAAATGCATCCTCAGTAGTGCATCACACATGTGCAAATGCATTACATTTCAGCTTGCATACAGTGTGCAGTATTTCTTTTTCACTAGGTGCTGGATATGAGAAAAAACACTGATGAAAAAGCACTAAATGAGCAGCCTACTGAACTAACTTGTCCCAAGTTCCCATGCTAGTGATTTGTTCTCCCTTGTAGATGTATATTTATTAAGTTATAATACCGATTTTTATATAATTCAGGTGAAGGGAAAATTAGTTTTAGATTCAGCCTTAGTTTCCCCTGCTTAACTCACCATTGCATATGATGTAATATGTAATTATTACATGGGCGGCTGTTGCTCAGGTGGTGGAGCAGGTTGTCCACTATTCGTAGGGTTGGCGGTTCGATTCCTGGAACACATGACTCCACATACCGAAGTGTCCTTGTGCAAGACACTGAACACAAAGTTGCTCCCGATGGCAAGTTAGCGCCTTGCATGGCAGCTCTACTACCATTGGTGTGTGAGAGTGCGTGTGAATGGGTGAATGAGACATAGTGTAAATCGCTTTGGATAAAAGCACTATATAAGTGTAGACCATTTGATGTAATGTAATATAGCCCAGTGGCTTGGTGGTTAGCACCTCCACGGTCGGGGGTTCGAATCCTTCCTCCACCCTGTCTCCGCAGAGCTTGCACCTTCTCCCCGTGCTTTTTGGGTTTCCTCCAGATACTCTGGTTTCCTTCCCCAGTCCAAAGACATGTGCTGAAAGCTGATTGGCATTTCCAAATGTTCTGTCGTGTTTGAGCGGGTGTGTGAGTGTGTGCGTTTATGTCTTGCAATGGGTTGGCACCCCATCCAGGGTGTCCCCCTCATTGTGCCCTGAGTTCCCTGGGACAGGTTCCACCACGACCCTGTGTAGGATAAGCGGTATGGATAATATAATGTAATGTAATATAATATTGTAGGACCACTGTTTTAAAACAAAAAGTCTCATGCTTTTATTGTCTGTTTTGTGCTTTCTGTAGTTTGTGGGCTATAATGATGACATCCTGGATGTGAGGTTCCTGGGAAAAGAGGACAGTCACATAGTAGTGGCGACAAACAGCTCTCAGCTCAAGGTGTTTGAGCTGGCCACCAACAGCTGCCAAATTCTCTACGGACACACAGGTTAGTAACGGCCAGTAGGTGGCACTTCAGCAAGCTGTGGGTTTGTTTTGAGTCACGTACCTCCTGTGATCAGGACGGTTGTATACGTGTGCATGATGTTTACTATCTGAAAGTGAAGCCACAGTGGTAAATCTAGATTCATGCGTATAGTCAATCAGCAAAGTCATTTCAGCAAAGCTGTGTGTATTTCTCCTCCTTTTCAAATTCTTCTTTGCAAATTCCAATGACCTGATTTTTTTTTTTTGTAGACACTGTTCTGTCACTGGACGTGTTCAGAAAACATTGCATGTTTGCAAGCTGTGCCAAGGTGAGGGGATTTTTTTCCTCCAGTTTATCCCCTGAGTGATGAGATTAAATAAACAATTCCGAATACAGAGGTGTTTTGGAAGTTGCTACAGAGAAACTCCCTCTCTAAAGGTGTCCGTTTGTTTGTCTGTACAGGATAATTCTGTGCGGGTTTGGACGATGGACCCTGTGACTGGTCATGTACAGTGTGTGGCTCAGGGCCATGGCCACTCCAACGCTGTGGGCTCCATTTCCTGCTCAAGGTCACATATGAAAGCTTATTTCAATAGATGAGCAGCTCTCTCACATTGAAGAAAGGCCAGAGTATAAATATATGAAGAAGTGTAGTTATTAAAGTGCTGAATGGTGTTAAATCTATAATATAGTTTATACTTTTAAAGTGTTCTTAAAGAGGCATTTATTTAACATTTATGGGAGTCTTGGGCATCACTGCTTTGTAACAGTCAGTAAGTTTTCCACTTTGGTAGAGTTTTCAGGACAGGATTTTGTGCTTTGCCGTTTCTCAGTAACATGTCGAGAGAAAAAAAGAGAGGGTTGTTAGGGAACAACGGTTTGTAGCTGCTATGACATATTAATATAACTGACACTAACTCACCATTATACGTAACTATAAACAGATAAAATATGATTCATCATACTTTAATTAATGACAAAAATGTAAAAAATTAAATTAAATTGTTGGATAATTGCTGTGGTTATAAGAGGAATAAGCACTTCGGGACATAACATTCTTACATAATGCACCCATGTCACTTGCCAAAATGGTCCAAGTTATATATAATTTAGACTTGAAACTGGAATTTGAGCAAATTGAGTAAGTTTTGAGTAAGTTTTTTGAGTACATTTCTTTTATACAATAATTTGTTTTCTGAGTTCATTGTAAACACTATTTTGGTTTTAAAAGGCTTGTAAGTGGAAGCACCGACAATAAAAATGCTTCATCTAGTCGCTAAGTATTCATAGCGTAGTATTTTAAAATAGAAAACGGATATTAAAACTAGAGTCTTAAATGAAGAGATGTGTTGCTATTGGTTCTTTTTTTTTTGTTGCATCGTTGATTTTGACACATGAGGCATATGCTCGTCTTAACCCCTTAATTAAATAGGAACTGTGGGTGGCTCCACTATTACACTCTTTTTACTCATATCTTTCCTGTTAATTTCCCAGTGATGATTCACATCAACTGCAATCATGAGGATCAGATGATAAAAGCAAAAGCTTATCAGTTTTTCTGTAATTGAAGTGACAGAATCCAGTGCTGTGGAAATGTATTTTATGATAAGATGATAAGGGAAAGGTGAAGCTGAATAATGTTTTAACAGCCTTGTTGTAGCACTTCCTGCTCAATATCTTTGTATGTGTGTAGGTTAAAGAAGGCCTTCCTGGTGTCTGGAAGTCAGGACTGCACTATTAAAATATGGGATCTGCCTGATATTCTTCCTGGTCTGGGCGTCGAGCCAGCACTGCTTACTGCTCGGAACACTGAGAAGGCCCATGATAAAGTGAGTCATTGTTTTGAATGCTTTCTTTGTTATAACTCAGCGTGTGAGTTCCTCAGTAATGCATTTGCGGACCATTTGCTTTTTTATTTCATGGAGGAAAATTTCCTTGGTAAGAAGGAAATAGTGTCAAGTATCAGGCAGGCCTTTGTGTCTCAAACTGAAAATGAATGCTTTGTTCACGTTTAAAGAAAACATGACCTTAAATTACACAAGTTTATTGCTGCTGAAGAATTTACTTCACTTGTATTTTAAAACCAGCTTGAGTGAACGATTGTTTATGCTTAAATAGCTTATCAAAACAATAACAGGCAAACTAATATGATCCTTATCTGGTTTCATCAGTTAAAAGCATATACTATACAGGTGCATCTAAAAAAATATATATATTTTATATCGTGGAAAAGTTAGTTTTTTTTCCGTAATTTAATTAAAAAAGTGGAACGTTCATATATTCTAGGTTCATTACACATAAAGTGAAATATTTCAAGCTTTTTTTTGTTTAATGTTAATGATTAAAGCTCAGGGAAATCAAAAATCCAGTATCTCAAAATATTAGAATAATCTCTGCAGTATAAAGTGTGGTAAAATCTTATAAAACATTTATAGGGTTGTTTAGTGCATTCATGTGATTGATCTGCTGTCTTTTATTCGTTCCTTATCTGTATATGTGCAGAACCATAACTCATTCGAAAGCTCTTATCAGACATTTCATAAGTTGTGATGCATTTGTTGTTTTTAGGATGTAAACAGCGTGGCTGTCTCGCCCAACGATAAGCTGCTAGCTTCTGGTTCTCAGGACCGCACTGCCAAGCTGTGGTCTCTGACTGACATGAGTCTGCTCGGGGTGTTTCGAGGTCATCGCAGAGGCATCTGGTGTGTGCAGTTTTCCCCTGTGGACCAAGTGCTGGCCAGTGCCTCAGCTGATGGTGCAATCAAGCTCTGGGGCCTTCAAGATTTTAGTTGCCTCAAGGTATTTCACATGGATCACGTAGGTGGCGGTTTAGCGGTTTACAATGAAGCTGATAAAAAGTGGGGGAAAATGTTTGTTTGGAATACATGTCTGTAGCTCTTCATGTTCGTCATAAAGGTTAAATGTTGTCGATTCTAATCTTATTTTCTGCAGACGTTTGAAGGACACGATGCCTCTGTGCTGAAGATAATATTTGTCAGCCGAGGCACTCAGATAGTTTCTGGGTAAGCCACACGTTTCAGCCACTATTAATAATGCTAATAATGGAAAACACCTACACACGCATACACACCCCCAGACACACACATGACAATAGAAAAATCTTTGGCAGCTAAGTGGAAGATGTCTTATCTGATTTCTCTTACAACACCACCTTATGATCACAGCTCACATGTTTATCAGTATAATAAATTGCTCAAAAACGGTTTGGTGTTTTTTGGGGGGTTTTTTGCCATGCCCCCATGTACACTCAGCAGCCAGATTAATAGGAATCTGAACCTCCGCATGGATGTAATTATCCAATTGACCAGTCATGTGGCAGCAGCACAACACACAAAATCCTGCAGATACAGGTCAAGAGCTTCAGTAAATATTCACATCAAATTTCAGAATGTTGAATGACGTTTATTCCAGATAAGCTGGTTTGTCCAATTTTGGCAAATCTGCGCCCACCGAAACCGTAGATTCCTGTTCTTGACTTTTCTGCTCACCATGGTTATAAGGGGTGGCTATTTAAGTTACTGTACTCTGTACTCTTTCTGTCAACTTGAATCAGTCTGGCCATTCCTCTCAGACCTCTGACATTAACAGAACTGCTGCTCATATGCTGCATGCATAATTCTATGTAAACTCTAGAGACTGAATGCCAGTTTCTGAAATATTCCAATCAGCCTGTCTGAATCCAAGAGCCATGCCATGGTCAACATCACTGAGATCACACTTTTTCCCCATTCTGATGTTTTATGTGAATGTTACATGAAGCTCTTGCGCTAACAGCATGATTTTATGCATTGAGCTGCTGCCACATGATTGACTGACTGGATAATTGTCTTTATCTCTGTCCTCTGTTGTACTGTAGCGGTTCTGACGGCCTTGTGAAGCTCTGGACCATTAAGACCAATGAGTGTGTGAAGACCTTTGATGCACACCAGGACAAAGTGTGGGCTCTGCATGGCAACAGCAGCGATGACCTTATAGTGACCGGATCTGCTGACTCCAACATCACAGTGTGGAAGGTCTGATCATCCAGGGCGTTTTTTGTACCACTGCGTTAAGTTAATTGAGGTGTTGCTGTGGTCAAGTTTAACGCTGGGCAAAAGACAGAGACATGCATTAACACAGGAACTGGATTACTGACTAACTACTGAATAAAGTTAATTAATATAGGAGACAAGGAGACATTTATACGGTGTCGCAGCACTTTGGTCTTGGACTAGGGCTTTAGTTTGTATTATTTCTTTGTAGGTAATGTTGTTTAAAGGGAATTTTAGACAACAAAAAGGTGGACAGATCATGTTAACAAGGCTCAAAAGAAGCAATTAACATAATGTAACTAAAAAGAATTATGAGCTAAATATGTGCTTGAATACAAACCAGTGGAAAATAAGTGATTTCCCTCATGTGTCTGTCTTCTCCTTCCAGGATGTCACAGAGGAAGAGCTAGCAGAGGAGCAGGCGAAGCAAGAGGATCAGATTCTGAAGTAAGGTTCCTCTATGGTCTTCACTGTGCTCATGTTACAGTCAGAACAATGTGAAGTACTGTATGTAAAATATCCTGTATCCTTAGAATGATACTGTAGCTAGTAGTTGCTAGCCATTCAGGAGTATCCATAGCACTGATTGCTAGAGCTGTTTCGCAAGCCAGTGTTAGGCTGGAGTTACATTACACACTGCAATATGAGTTGACGTTTGGCACAGGTAGTTCAGGTTAATGGAGTGCCAGTGGACTCACTTCTGTGCAACTGAACAATTATGCAACTGTGTTTACCCTAACATATTTAAGACATCTGTTCTCATCTGTGGTTCAAAGGAGTTATGAAGGAGTTCTCTCCCTCAAACTTGTATTTTTTTGTTGTTTTTGTTTGTTTGTTTGTTTGTTTGTTTGTTTTTTGGTGTCTTTGATAAGCAGCATTGTATTATATGGGTTAACTCTTCATTTCAGGCAGCAGGAGTTGTCCAATCTGCTTCATGAGAAGAACTTTTTGAAGGCTCTGGGCATAGCCATTTCACTGGATCAACCTCAAACTGTGCTTCGAGTCATCAAAGGTACAGTCATCAGCCCTTACAGACTAAGACTACATAGCTACTGCAGAAATCGGACTACGTAGCCTGTCTCAGCCCAGGGTTGTATTTGTGTTTGTTTTGGATTTTTACTTATGTTCTCATCAATTTAGTCACCTGCAAATTCCCACACACTAGCCAGCTCTCCCTTATCATACGGGACCCTCTAACCAGTGAGGATAAAGCCAGCCAACCACACTGCTACCCATGCTGCATTCCTCTGAGGAAATCACTATCTACCCTCTTCCCCATACGTGAGCTCGATATCTTGATAATTCGGCGAGATTATGCACATCCAAAACATTTAGTATAATTCCAACATAAACAGAAATGTCAAAGTCTGAAGCAATCCTTCAGACAATGTGCTGCAAGCATGGCAGCCATACTGTCTGTAATGTACTTGCCACTGTTGTAACAAGATTGGCATAATGGCTTTATATACCTTTTCTGTAAAGCTGCTTTGAGACAATGTCTGTTGTAAAAAGCGCTATACAAATAAAATTGAATTGAATTGAATACCATCTACGTTGGTACCACTGGCACTGTTTCTGCTGTTTTGCCAGATACACAATGATGTAGCCCAAACCCAACAACCTTCACTATTTATTTACTTTGGGCACTATCAGAGGAAGTGGTCAAAGTAGGTATTCCAGTAAGCTTTATCCCATCTACTGTACAAAGTTTTTAGTCCTGCAGTTGTAGAAAGAAAAAAAAGATACGCAGGAGAGTACGAACCACGATGCTTACATAGTTAGCATATTTGGGTAAGTTTCTTTGACCAACTCAACAGGTTTAACAGCTGTCTTGCTTGTTGAGTCATACTCGTCTAAGAAGAATTTTTGTGCTTCAGGAATGGAAACTGTCACCTGTTATTTAAGTGTCTTATGTAAAGGCATATTTACCTGTCCCAGTTTTTTTATTGCATTGGTCATTATAAAAGAAGCCATTCATAATATAGGATTACAGCTGCATTCACAGAACATATATAACATGTGTAATAATTGCATAATAACAAATTGTTATCCTTGTAAAAGAAAAAAAATTCTTTTGAGAAAAAATTTCAAATTTTTAAAATGTCAGTTTATAAAGTCTTTTATAAAGTACATATTTGAAGCTGGGTTTCCAACACAAAGGTGTTACTTGAGAGCCCTGCCAAGGCACTATAACTCAAATAACCACTCTTTACAAAAGAAGTGAGCAGAAAAACATGTCAGAATGCTCAACACAACAAACTTTGAGGCTGGATGGGCTAAAGCAGCAGAAGACCAAAAGGAGTGTTCCACTCCTGTAATTTGTGCTAGATTAAATTTATTACAAATACAATCAGATGGAATGTTTTTATTTATTTATTTATTTATTTGAGACAAATCTTTGATTGAAGTAATCTGGATCAGTCGTATGTCGAGGAATTCAAAACACTATAGGTTTAATACGTTTTTACACGGTTTGTACATGGTGCTTGAAGTACTTGAAGGTGGCCTTTTGAAATGTAAGTACTGGAAAACCTTGAAAATAGCTATTTTTTATCTAGTGGTGCTTGAAGTATAAAATGTAAATGAAAACAAAATGACTAAATAACTTTTTAAAGTGATTGTATTCGTGTTCTATCGAAAATAATCTTTTCACTTAAAATATGACACCTCACTTCAGCCCTTCCCCTCCTCCCGCTATTCACTCGCTCATTTATACAGAGACCGCTCCGGTCCACTTCTCAGACCTGTTTAGAGCGATTGTATCCCCCCAGCCCCCCCCAAAAAAGGCCCCTGGCAACAAATCTAGTGACTGTTTGGGCAACCTTAGCTACTTTCCATAGAAGAGAATCGCCAGTACTGCCCCGCGAGCACGAGGTTCTGCTTTCCCGCCGCATATATACCTCTCTTTGCGGCCCCTCTGTTCTGTGAGGGGCAGAGAGGGACCGCTTTTAGTAGTACAGTGCAGCAGCTTGGAAGTGACTGCTGGTTAACATGTTGTCATAATGGGCTGTGTTTCAATTCAATTCGGTTTTATTTGTATAGCACTTTTTACAATAGACATTGTCTCAAAGCAGCTTTACAGAAATATATAAACACGGTATACAGATATTAAAAGTGCAAATCCATACAGAGGTAGGGCATCTGAAACGGCTTATGCAGGTCCGGAGAGCAGAAAGGATCAGGATCTCTAGTATCTCCATAAAATTGTGTGGCTCGACAGAAGGAGAGAGGGAGACAAAAGATTATTAGGACTGTGCTTAGCATAACAGAAAGTCTAGTCAGGGTAGGCTTGAGTAAACAAATATATTTTAAGCCTAGACTTAAACACTGAGACTGTGTTTGAGTCCCAAACACTTATTAACCAGGGTTCGGGGTTCGAGTCCCACCGGGGCTATGTGTATGCAGAGTTTGCATGTTCTCCCCGTGCTGCGGGGGTTTCCTCCGGGTACTCTGGTTTCCTCCCCCAGACCAAAGATGCATGGTAATAATGCATTATTATGGTAGGCTGATTGGCATGTCTAAAGCGTCCATAGTGTATGAATGGGTGTGTGAGTGTGTTGGACTGGCCCCCTGCCCGATGCTCCCTGGGTTCCCAGGTTCCCTGTGATGTTCCATAACTGTGGGGCTCTATAAGAGAAGGCTGCTGTAGCCTTCGCTATTCGAGGTACCGTCAAATAGCCTGCATCTTTTGATCTAAGTAGGCATGGCGGATCATAGAAAACCAAAAGGTCACTTAGGTACTGTGAGGCCATTTAGTGCTTTATAGGTTAATAATAGTATTTTATAATCAATGCAAGATTTCACTGGGAGCCAATGCCAAGAGCCATTTCAGTCATTATTTCATACTCATTCTGTCTGTCAACAGAAACAGAACAATATGTAAATGAGAACCGCTTTGTTGGGAATTTGACTGTATTAAAATACAGTGAATGTGGACATTTTGCTCAAAAAAAAATGTTAATCCCCCTATGTATGGGGACTTTTGGGACACCCTGCATATTGACTTTATGGTGAAGATGAAGCAAAACGGGACCATATAAACATTTATTGTGCATTATTATTATTATTATTATTATTGTTGTTGTATTTTGGAATTTAAAAAGAAGAAAATCAAGAATATGTTTGAATGACATTTCTTGTATCGTCCTTGAAGACGAAAACAAATAGTGCTTGGAAAGTCCTGGAATTTCATTATGAAGCATTTATACGAACCCCGTTTTAAAGACACTGGAATGCCATGACTTAACAGAAATTCATTGTCTTGATTAAGTACATGTAGAAATAAGTAACCCTGTTAATTATTATGTAAGTTTTAATTTCAAGTGAAACTTCAACTACAGTTGACAGTGAGAGGAAATGAAAATAAAAGTTTGTGTTGTCATTTCTAGGAAACTGCTGTGGAGTGAGACAGACGCACTGACAAAAAATGTGGGCGTGAGCTAGGGGTTAAGCAGGAGCTAAGCAAATAAAAGATTTGTTGAATAATTAATTATTTATATAACATTTTAATTGTTGAATTTAATGATTAATAATATAGTTAGTCTTTATTAGTAATATTAACTCACTATCCATCATACTCAAAATATCTGTGTGTGTGTGTGTGTGTGTGTTGATCTTGGTGTTTGAAATCGACAATCTCAATACCCATCCATGCAAGTTTTTATTTGGTGGAGGTTAAAAAAGTTCAATCAAAACTACACAACGTGAACCACTGTGCTCACTCGTGTACCACAGTGGTTCCCAGCCTTAGTCTTGGAGAGGCACTGCCCTGCACATTGGTCTTTTCCTTGTCAAACATACACACAATGTCTCAGTAAGGATGTTAATAAGTCCATTAGTTGGATCAGATTGGTCAAAGCAGTATGAAATCTTGAAGTTGTCAAAAAAGCAGGACCTTAATGAGAACCAGGCAAGACTGAAATGTAGGCACAGTATACATGTGTGTTCGATCTCAATTATAGGGAAATGTAGATCTTATTTTTTCCGTATTTAAAATCTTCATCTTGTCTTCCATGGACTAAAAAAGGGGTAATAAATGAATAAAAATGGGCATTTCAGAGCTCATTATGAAACTTTGTCTCATTTGCACTAGTGGATCCCTCGCTTTGTCACTGGCTGACAACTTTACAATGAGCACGTTGACACTGTTCAGGAAAATACTCAGAGATGGCGAAATAACACCTCACAGTCAGAAATTCAGTCAGCTTGGAATTCAGCCAACACTTTTGTTGCAGTTATAGTGGTTTGAGTGGTTTCTCTTTAATGATGACAGCTGTTGCTGTTAAATTGTTGTTAATAACTGGTTGCCATCACGAACGTCTTATGAACGAGTAATGTGCTGCACGCATGGCAGCCATACTCTCTGTAAAATACACTGTTGTAACATGATTGGCATAATGGCTTTATATAGCATCTACGTTGGTACTGCTGGCACTGTTTCTGCTGTTTTCACAAGATACACAATGATGTAGCCCTAACCCAACAACCTTCACTATTTACCTTGGGCTATATTAGAGGAAGTGGTCAGAGTAGGTATTGCAGTAAGCTTTATCCCATCTACTGTACAAAGTTTTTATATGCAGGAGGGTACGAACCATGCTGCTTACGTAGTCGCCATGTCTGCATGTGTACGTGCTGGAGTCCATGTGTGGAAGGTGTGTTATAACACTAAATGGCTTTTTTCCACTTGGCATATTTGGGTAAGTTTCTTTGACCGACTCAACAGGTTTAACAGCTGTCTTGCTTGTTGAGTCATACTCGTCTAAGAAGAATTTTTACGCTACAGGAATGAAAACAGTCACCTGCTATTTTAACGTGTCTTATGTAAAGGCATGTTTACCTGTCCCAGTTTTTTTATTGCATTGGTCATTATGAAAGAAGCCGTACATAAAATAGGATTACAGCTGCATTCATAAACTCATAAAACACACGTAATAATTTCATAATATTAAATTGTTATCCTTGTAAAAAAAAATACTTTTACGGTAACATTTAGAATTGAATATATCAGTTTATAAAGTCTTTTTATAAAGTACATATTTGAAGCTGTGTCTCCAACACAAAGGTGTTACTTGAGAACCCTGCCAAGGCACTCTAACTCAAATAACCACTCTTTACAAAAGAAGTGAGCAGAAAAACATGTCCGAAAGCTCAACACAACAAACTTTGAGGCTGGATGGGCTAAAGCAGCAGAAGACCAAAAGGAGTGTTCCACTCCTGTAATTTGTGCTTGTACAAGGTGCTTGAAGTACTTTAAAATTTAAGTACTGGAAAACCTTGAAAATAGCTATTTTTTTATCTAGTGGTGCTTAAAGTGTAATCTATTTATCTTTAATGATGACAACTGTTAAATTGTTAATAAATGGTTTCCATCACACACATGTTCTGATGTTGCTAATGATTTCTGTGTTGGCAGAAATCCAGCAAGAGGAAGGGGCTGGACAGCATCTGCAGAAAACCATCCTTAGGCTAAGGCAGGACCAGAAAGGTGAGCGCTCAGCACCAATCACTGTATTTCAGTATAGAACATCATTCATTTCAATAATGTCATTAAAAATTATAAAAACAACCGTGATTTATTATTATAGTACTGTTATATTTGTATTACGAGTCACAGTAAAATTGTCTAACCCTTGTTTATTCTATTCCCCCTTGAAAGCATTGACCCAGGCTCTCTCTTTAATTAATTAATTAATTAATTAATTAATTAATTAAAATTCTCAGTTCACTTTTTTTTCTGTTGGCATTTTGATCTTCCTGATGTCAAGTAATTATGGTAAAAAACAATTGAGTTCACGATCATGTGACTAAAATCATAACGTGAATTTTAGGGGGGAAGTCTGTTTTATTTTTGCTTGTGAACATTTCTGTTCAGGTTTGAGTAGAGCAGGACATTAAGGTAAATGTGAACCTGACAGTGATTATGTTCAGGTTTATAGGAAATCATCCAGTAAATCAGTCGTGTGCTTGTATGTTTAGAGTCTCTGCTGCGATACTGTGTGGTGTGGAACACAAATGCACGGAGCTGTCTGAGTGCCCAGGCAGTGTTACAGGTTCTGCTGACTCACCTGAGCCCAGACGACCTGCTGCAGTTCCAGGGAGTGCGCACTCATCTAGAGGGCCTCATCCCTTACACTGGTTAGTAAACTTTGTGGTGTGAACATGCTGTTCAAATTGTCCATATATAATTTCCTTTTTACACATGAAAACACCCTAACTCAAGCAACCATTAAAGTGTAAGATTCCAGCAAGGACTGATTATAAAAATCCATAAATTCCTGTAAAAGTTTGACTCCTGATTCACATCCATGTCTTGTTTGGTGAAATGGTGGTTTTAGTAGCTTAAACCTCAGTGACCTCAGATGACGCCGCCTTTTCTGCTGTACGGAGCAGTCTGGTACAGTGTCCACATTTAGTTTTACAGCATATACTTATTGTGCACTATATATATATATATATATATATATATATATATATATATATATATATATATATATATATATATATATATAATCTATATTTGATTTTATACGTTTTATATTAGAATATTTTATAATTTAATGTAATATTATAATCTCAAAATGAACATGATAAAGATTATTAGTAGTTGCATAAGTAATATTAATATTACCAGTTTAGATTTAGATTCTTTTTCATTTATTCTATTTCTAAATTATCTGTCGATTACAACTGCAATTTACGTAGTTAATAAAGTTTTGAAAAAGGTGTTGGTCTGTTATTGCTTACTCTCAAACAGCCATAAACAGCTGTTCCTGTACAATCTTCTATTTATTTTGTGTCTTGAAATAAATAACCACACCAAAAACAGTTTTACAAATGAGTTCCACAGACACCGGAGTCTCCTTCAATAAATGTTAAACATTCTCCTTAGAAAAACCTCTTACCAAAGTAACTTATTAAACATTGTTCTTTATCTTTGTTCAATAATGTTTTTAAAACCTATTTTTGTTCACACTTTAATTACATTGGCATCTCTATAAAACATGTTAGAAGTAACGTATAATGTTCAACCCTTTGATTTGCCTTGCAGCTGTGTCAAAGTTAAACCCTTTCTGACTAACAAGAAATGAGAATTCAGAGAGAATTATGGTACAGTTTAAAATAACAGATGGAATGATAGTGCTCGATTGTGGAATCTGAAACAAATTGCTATTTTTTTAAGTAGGTTCTGGCAAAGCACTTTAGTAAGGCGTAAACATGTAGGGGATACAGTATTATAATGTTATGTCATGAAATGTCATGTAAAGGGTTAATAATTTGCAGACCATTTTTGATCGTCATGGCTTTGCCTTTGTAGAGAGACACATGCAGAGGATTGGCCGTCTGCTCCAGGCCTCCATGTTCTTGGATTACATGTGGCAGAAGATGCGAGTGACGGGAAGCAAAGACAGGTGAGCAGAGCAGAACATGAATTTAACTGGATTTTCCAGACTTATTCAAGATCTTTCACACTAATCTGGATCTGTTTTATTATACCCTTATTATATACTTTTATTATTATACTTTTTCTTTAGTCCAAACTTTGTGTTTCTGCTTATATTTAAAGGGCTTATTAAAGCTATTAGAGTTATCCAGCCAAGAGTAGAAATGTTTTTCTGACTGACTGATATTAAAGGGTCATGAAACCTCCGTCTTTCAGCTCAAGTCTACTTCTCAATGTTTTTGAAAAATGCAGCTTAAATGGGCGTGTGTGAAGGCGGGAGGGGGAGTGGGCGTGGGCATGGCAGGGAAAGGCAGGTGAGGACGAGGGGGTGAGCCTTCAGAACACTCATCATAAAGTTGGATAGTGACAAAAAGTTTGAAGATGAGGCGGAGGACTTCTCTCCTCCTGAATCCCCAGGGCTAAATGGAGACACAATAGATAGCAGTGCAGGTCCTCTGCCCTATCTATTTGAACCATTAGCCGCTTTTGTGACTATGGCGGAAACAAAACAAAAGGCAGCGCGGATGGGAGAAATGTCGGAATGGTAGTTAGCTGATAGGCTTGATCTTTTCACGAATAAAAAGTCGAAGGCTCTTCCCTTCAAGGCAGACTGCATGGTTTTGTACGCGATGGCCTGCAGAGCTTTATATTATGGTTAAAAATTAGACACGTACCTCATTTGAAGGGATGGAAAAGTCCTCGGGACTTGGTACCAACCACATCCTTGCTTTCATGAGCAAATTCTGAAGTTCACCTTTCTCCAATTCTCATAGCTCTCCCGAGAAAACGCTAGGACTCTTACACCACTGAAACAAACACTTGCGACCCATTTGAACACCTCTCTCATCATCTACATCTGTAGGAAAGCACCACGTGCTGTCATGAATAATTAAGAGACAGCATCTTCTCATAGGATAAGAATATGGCTCATGAATAATTGAGACACCAACACCAGTGTACTACAGTACATTGCCATGTCACTGCCTGTGACGTGTGACATGATGAGATTTTAACCCGGACGACGGAAATAGCGGAAAAAAGCTAAAAATTAACCAATTTTCAACTACAATTAAAATTAATGGGTGCTAAGATTGTCTCTTATGATGTGCGATATGAACACCTCTGTTAAAAATCTCAGGAAATGTAGTTCGGTGTTTCATGACGCTTTAAAGACATAAACAGGGCTAGCCACACATCTATTATTTTCTAACACACAAATTTCAGATATATAGGTAATCAAAAAAGTCTCTTGTGTGTAAAATTAGTAAACCCCATCATGTCCTCCCATTTATTTTACCCTAATAAGAGTTAATGCATTAAATGTTTAATAAGGGCTCTTGACCGTATTAGCATTGAACGTACATATGCTAACCATTAAGTAAGCAAAAACAATGATGTTTTTTTGCAATAATACACTGGATTTAAACTATGCTACAATATATATAATGCAACCGCTACCATAATTTGAAGCTTACCTGCTTGAACTCCTTGAATGAATCCGGGTGTCAGTCATTAAGGTGCTTTAATAGGTTTTTGGTTAATTATGATGTTCCCTTTGTGATCCTCCTCAAATCCAAAGTATTTCCAGATGTGGCTCTTTGCACCTTTCTTGTCCTCAAGCTTTTGTGGGTTTGGGGCCACTGCAGCAGCAGGGGGGCCATTTGCCATGTTTTCTTGTTGCACGGTACACCCATGAAAAGTTCCTGACTGACTACCTATCAGACAGCGCGTCAGTACTGGGTTGACCCCGTACTCTGTACTACTGATACTTATGAAAATCTGGTACTGTCAACTTTTTTCTTTTCTTTTTTTCTTTTTGTCTTTTTTTTTCTTTCTTTCTTTTTTTTCTTTTTCTTTTTTTAGTACCAACTTGGCACTGAAGTACCAGTACTTTTGACAACCCTAGTAGTGGATTACTCAGCAATGTGTACATTTGACAGCTTTTTTCCCCTCAGCACCAGGTGGTTACCATAAATCCTTGTGTATATACACACATTTAAGCAATATCACATGAGCAAAGGTTGTACTAAATATCAGCATGAGATTCAGCCATCGGCTCGATGAACATGTGGCCACAATGGAGAAACAGAGGTAGCTGTAGTATGATTTTAGGGCAGTCCAAATGAAATTCATTCAGACACAAAAAGGCATGAGAACCATTTAATTAAGGAACTTGGACAGGTAAAAAAATAAATAAATAATTTTCACAAGTCAACCATGAGGTAGCCCTCTAACCATACGCCGTGACGCCTCATACATACACTTATTGTAGAAGGGGTTTCTGCAGCATCTATTAATCCTTCAAAATCAACAGAAAGATTTTATCAACAAGCACACATGACAACTTTTAATTGCAAACCCTCCTGCTTTTTTTGTTCAGCTGTTTTCTTCATATGCGAAGCAGATTCTGAACATTGTGCATTCCACACTGGAACGAAAGGTCACGCTGTCACACGAGACTTATTGTTTCAGTACTAGTACTCCGTATCATGCACATAATCAGGTAGACCAGGAAATCAGTTTATCTGAGTGCATTGTTTTATCTTAGATTTCTAGTGTTTATATGAAAGATTTCTTCAAATGTTCTTTGCATTTGTATAGTTTTGCTTATTTTGGATCCTTGTTATTTGTTGTTCGGGGTTTTTTGTTTAAGATATTACTCCTTATTTTGTGTTCACTTTGACGTATGCCGTCAGTTTAGATTTTATAGCTGAAAGATGTATTTAATATACTCTGCCCGAAGTCTTTGCAATTTTTGGCAACATTAGCACACAAAATGCACAAGATTGAAGATCCACTGGTTTTTCCATGTATTGTTTAAGTGATTCTATGATTGGGGTGCTATTTGTGTCTCACTGATATTATGCTTGCAGTGGTAGAATTTTCTATATTTCCATATAAATAAACATAATCAGATTTTCACAGAAGTCCTAAAAGTAGATAAAGAGAACCCAGTTAAACGAATGAGACAAAAATATTATACTTGGTCACTTATTTATTAAGAAAATGATGTCTGGTACTATTTTTATTTTCAGTGATATTGACTAAGGTCATTTTGAAATTTTAAGTAAATCATCGAATGTCCTTTATGGCTTTACCATGGATGCTTTTTAACCACATGTTGTATTTGTTAAATCGATGATTCAAAATCTCTAACCTATTAATGAGTTAAGAACACAATGTAGCCATTGTCAGCAAGGAAGCATTGTGGAAAAATGAGAAAATTTACGCAAAGTTAAATTTTTAAGAGCTACAAGGCACCCACGAAGCACCAGATCATGGAATCACAATCACCCATTACAATTTTTGTCAAGATTTAAAATTTATCCTTTTGACTGAAACAGTACATGTGTATTGACTCTTGACATGATTTTATAACAATCTGATAACTTTTTCTGCAGTGGGGAACTGCAGGGAGAAGAGATGGACACCAGTCCTCACGACATATTCATACTTGACCAGAAGCCAGGGCAGGAGAAACTGGGTAGACACCGGGAGAACGTCGATGATGGTGATGTGGAGGAAGTAGACAGTAGTGAAGAAAACTCAGAGGACAATGACAGTGTCAGTGCCATGAAAGGTGTCAGCACCAATGAAAGGGGGATGAATGGGGTCAAAAACAGGGGTCATGTATCCAGTGATGAGAGCTCAGATGATGATGATGATGTGGACATTTCCACAGTTGCTCCTGCCAAGGCTGCAGTGGCCACATCCTGTATTCTGACCAATACAAGTTGATCATTCTGATCACTAAGGTATAAAAATGTCACGTTCTCTGTATACAGTACTGAATGGTGTGGCTGTGTTGAACGAGAGCAAGCAGGAACCAGGTCTCTCTGTCGACAGCTAGTATTAAGCAGTATGTCGTCTAATTGTATGTACTACTATAAAGGACATGCTTTACCTTTTTTATATCATGATCCAAATAGAAAAAATAATATTAATAACTTGTGCCCTTTGTTGTCAGTCATTGAGGATTTAAAATAAATTCACTGGTTTAAGAAGGCCTTTTTTTATTGTTAAATAAGATGAAATATTACACATAAGATCCCTTGTGTGCTTTTGTATAGAAAAATCACTTTGTGTCCCAGATGGATCTGTAAATCAGACTAATCATTTCTGTCAAGCAACTTCACGGGGAAGATCAGTGGCATCCACATCATCCTGCGCTGTCCTAAGGGGATAAGAGAAATCTGATTACATAGCAGACCAGCAAAACATAGTCGGGTCCATAATTATTTGGACACTCACAAAGTGATTATTTTAGGTGTCTACCACAGTTTATTGGAGTTTAAATTCAATAATGAATAAAAAAAAAAAAGAAAGACATACTTTCAGATATAATTTAATTTCTAAATCGGGATGTAAATGTTTAAGGGACCAGAAGCTTTTGAGTGGACAAATGGTTGCTCAGCCGTTCTATGGCCAGGTGTGTTATTCCCTTATTATTGCACTTAATGAGTAAGCAGATAAAGGGTCTAACTGTAAACTCTCAATATGAAGTCCAAAGAGCTGTCACTGTCAGTGAAGCAAGACACGTATTGTGTCAGCAAGACAGTGAAAATAAACCCGTCAGAGTTTATTGGGGGGTATAAAAATGCTGTAAATCCTACACCGTCCACCCGATTTGGATGTAAATGCCCTCAAATTAAAGCTGTTTTTGTTTTGCATGTATATTACAAGGTATAGCATTTTAAGTCTGGTTACCCAGAATGCATGTAGATTTTGACAGCTGAACAAACTGAATTGATTAGGGTTTTGTCCAGTTTTGTGACATTAATTGTGAGAGAAAAGCACATAGCTGGTAAGGCTTTAAAGACATGTAGGCAGACTGACTGTTTTTACCAATATGTTTGTTCAACATTATCTTTTCAGGAAGACAGCTTAGGCAAGGTTAAATTTTAAATACGACATTTTCATTATTTTGCTGTAATATACAGGATATTATTGATTTCTTGAAGTTCAGAAGACAATATATGGTATAGGCAGCCCCCCACCCACATACATACACACATTTTAGAATAATAATAAAGTCATCAGAACTATGCAATAACACAAATGAAACTATGGGAATTATATTAAGGAAAAAAAATCAAAGTAATTTAGTATTTTAGCATGTTCAAAGTAGACACCCTTTTTGCTTTGTGGAAGTTAATTCCAGGTTTATGAATAATTTGACCTAGAGGTTTATATAAAGTAAAAAGTAGTGGGCCTAAATCAGAGCCTTGTGGAACTCCAAATTTAACCTCAGAATGCTTAGAGAGGTCACCATTTATATCTACGAACTGATAACGATCGGTCAAATAAGATCTGAGCCAGGAGAGGGCTGTTCCCTTAATGCCAACAACATTTTCTAATCTATCAAGGAGAATAGTATGATCTATAGTATCAAAAGCTGCACTAAGGTCAAGTAACACAAGCATGGAGACACAACCCTGATCAGAGGCCAGTAGTGGGTCATTTATTACTTTAACCAGTGCTGTCTCTGTGCTATGATGAGGCCTAAATCCTGACTGATACATTTCATGAATGTTATTCCTATATGGGTGTGAGCATAGCTGCTGTGCTACAACCTTTTCGAATATCTTGGAGATAAACGGGAGATTTGACAGTTGACAATTGACAGGGGTCGAGGTCAAGTTTTTTAATCAGGGGTTTGATAACTGCCAATGTAAATGATTTAGGCACATAGCCAGTGCTAAGGGAAGAATTGATTATTTTAGAAGGGGTTCAATTACTCCTGGAAAAACTTATTGCCTGCTTTTAAGAATATTTCGATCCAGGTCATCCATTAAAAAAAGTTGTTGTTTTTTTTTTTGTAAATAAAATGTTAGTTTTCTAATCAAAGAAATGAATATGTTGGCACAATTATATTTTTGTCTACAACAGTGATTTCATACATTTAATCATACACCTTCAGATCAAAAAGTTTTTAAGATCATGAGAAACATTTCAGATAAGTGTCTCCTAAGTTTTGACTGGTAGTGTACATGGAACATAAATGCCCAAAAAAGAGAGAACCATTTAACATTCCACAGCACAATTTATTGTGCTGCAGGTGTATCTAATACATGTCCTGCTTGATCAACCAGAACTGAGGCTTGAGCAATCTTGCCAATCATGTATTTGATGTATTCACAGATTCCTATCTGTGCAATCTTTGTATGCGTGAAGCAAAACCAAAATGTTGACAGGTTTCTGACGTACAATTAGTGTCCAATATTCCAGACTACTTGGAGCCATGATATCTGACCTGTCTTACTCTTGTTTTGGACTCATTACAAAGCCACATTGAAATAATATGTAGACATGTATGAGGGAAACAGAGAAGAGCTACATATACCAACTAACATAATCAGTTTGATTACTTCAAGCCACAATGGGGTATTTTAGAAAAAAGTAATTTGCTGTGCTTTGAATTTCCTAATAAACTCAACAAAAAAATGAAACATCGTCTCGCATTCGACTGCTTTTATTTCCAGAAAATTCCTTAACATGTGTACATTTTTCTATTAACTTAAAAAAAGATTCAACATCTGAACACGTTTCACAGACATTTGACGAACAGAAATGGAGTAATGAGTCCCTGAACAAATATTAAATATTCAATATTAAAGTAACAGTCAGTATGTTGTGTGGTCTCCAGCTGCTTTAAGTACTACAGTGCATCTCATCCTCATGGGCTGCACCAGATTTGTCAGTTCTTGCTGTGAGTTGTTACTCCACTCTTCCACCAAGGCATTTGCAAGTTCTCGATCACGTCCAGGGGGGGACACATGGTTACATGTAATTTTACACTGCAAGGACGATCAGCTGTCCTTCCTGTCCCCCTGTAGCACCGTCTTAGGCGTCTTACTTTACAGACATTGCAGTTTATTGCTCTGGCCTCATCTGCAGTCCTCATGCCTCACTGCAGCAGGTCTATGGCATGTTCACGCAGCTGAGCAGGAACCCTAGACATCTTTCTTCTGGTGTTTTTCAGAGTTAGAAAAGTCTCTTTAGTGTCCTAAATTATTGCCAATCTGACATTAATTGCCTACCACCTGTAAACTGTTCGTGTCTTAAGGACTGTTCCACAGGTGCATGTGCAACAATTGTTCATGGTTCATTGAACAAGCATGAAAACAGTTTAAACCCTTACCAATAAAGATCTGTAAAGCTTATTTGTATTTTACAAAATTATCTTTAAAATACAGTCTCCTGAGTTTATAAATAAGAATTTTTTTTTGAGAGCTGTGTTCACTGCACAAATTTTGAGTTGAGATAGAAATGAATGCAAGAACTTCAGTTAGGTGTAGATTATATTTATTTGATTTTTATTGTACATACACAAAGGAAGAGATACAAAATTATTAGGAAAATGTCATTCTCAACAATCAATTTTTTTGTATAAAAGTAGATTTGCCAATTCTACATATAGAATTTAAGAGAGAATAAGATGATGATACAGTACAGAACAGATAATGTTCTCACACTTCACATTACAATAACGCATTCCACATAATTAGTTTAAAAACAAAAAAAAAAAAGACTATGTTTAATTATATAAAAATGCACTGATATGTAAGATCAATCATATGATATTGTACTATAGTGACAAGTACAATAAATATTGCATATATGATGCACTACATTGGATTTCCAGTATGGAAGAGATTTTCAGTATGGCTAAACAAAGAAAAAAGTATCCGAAACATTTTTTATAAACATTTCAGTACAAACCATAGCGAAGAAAATGTTTACATTATATATATGTATATATATCTATTAGAGATGGCACATTTCACTCACTGAGTAATCATTTTGATAGGATTCCGCATAGAACCTTCAAGTTAGCAAATCTCAAACTGGGTTGCTTTTAATTTGATCAGTAACAGCTTCAACCTGTAAGAGTGGTACATGTCTGAAAATAGCAGATGCTATAAAGCACTATTAAATTGTAAGGTGCCAGCCAACCATAACTCACAGCCTGCAGCTCTCATAACAATTCTGTTTTAGGACTACATGTCTATGTACAGACTGTGGAGAAAGCTTTTTGTCTGTTTGATTGGGAGGCATTAGACATTTTATTATTCACTAAGAGGATGTGGTGTTTGGGGGGAAGGGGGACCTCAGGCTGAAGTTTGAGAACCCTCTGCTTTAAGGGGGACAACCAAAGAGCCCTTAAACTTGTCTACTGTGTCAGTAATTCTAGTATAAGTGATCTATAACAAAATATATGGCATGCATCATTAAGCAGATTGCAGTTGCCGTTCAAAGACTTTCTGCCTAGATTTATGGATTAAGCAAAAGAAAGCAACTGCATTGGCTATGTTCAATAAGAAAAACAAAAGAACATTTTATGAGTATTCTGCTTCACTACACACTGACCTCTACCTGCAACATTAAACTGAATCCTGCTTATCACACGTAGCTAAGCATCCATGCTTACACGGGTCTGGTTACCCATATCTAGCTGGAATAGTGAAAAGAGCAACATTTCAGAGTTGTGTTCAGCGGCAGTAGATGTCCCCAGATGGAGAAAGCATCTGGCTTCTGGAGATGTTTTTACGTGTTACAGTGGTGCACCGTTTGAGGATCTCTTGTGCCTGAGGCCTGGGGGGAATTTTGGGTGTCCCGGGCAACTTGAACACGTTGGGCTCAGATGTGCTGGGCAAGAGCTTGCCATTGGTGGGATTCACGTGATCGGGCTGGGGCGTTTTACACTGCCGGATGTTCTCAGGGCTGTCCACATGGACAGACCTACTGCTTGAGGAGCTGGAACTGTCACTAAAACTTTCTTCACTGCTGCCGCTCAAGCTCCTGGCCCTGTTATCCTCCACTGGCTCGACTCTGATGGTGGGTGGCACATGGTGAACATCTGTGAGAGCATTCAGCGAGTGTGATTTGGCCTTATCATTGAGACTCAAGTTGCCTCCTGGAAGCTGCAGGAGGTTGCACTGCGAACGACTGAGCTCATATCCTGGGATCATCAGAGAACAGCTAGCAGTGCCCTGAAGCTGAGCCAAGTTTAGGTAAGAACTTTGAAGCCCCCTCTGAGCGTTAATTATTTTCACCTGTGGATTCATATATGGTTGCAGGTACATGGCAGGGATGTAACCAGTCCTGCAGTTGTACCTGAGATAAAAGAGAAGGGCAATGTGACTTCAAGAAACAATATTGGGAACAATTTAATGGGAACAAATCAAAGGAGATAAATCATCAACATTCCTTCATGCAATGTCCCTGTACACTTTTATTCATGCTTGACATGTAGGTCTCTGTTTATTCAATAACAAATGGTGAGTTTATCTGTGGTTTGTGCATTATCTGCTTCTTTGTTTGCGGTCACAGAGATGAATGCTTACCTCGCTAACCACCATCCGTCATTCGATTTTCGTAGAACCTCAACCACAGATCCAATCTCCACAGACAGTTCGTCTATTTTTGTGGATTTGTAACATTTGGTGGCAACAAAGAGAGCACCTATAGGAAGAAGATTGGGAATAAAAGTTACCTAAACTTTTTTACATAACTTTGAAGTTACATAACTTGAGATGCGTAAGTAAGTCATGACAGTAGAAGTCTGTCCTGTACGTGAACTCGGAACTACAATAACAACATTATGTCTGTAGGCCTATAAATTCCTCGACATTGGCTTAAAGCCAATGGTGACAGGTTTAACAAGCAATACAAGTCTTGGGAATGTTATTTTCCTGTCCAATTCACAAAGAGAATATGTTTTCTATAATCCTGTTAAAAAGATCTTACTTTCTCCAACTTCTTGATCTGCGGCCTCATCGTCTGCCTCAGCGTTCTCCAGGTATGGGGCAGGAAACCAGGCGAGGCATTTAGCCTCATTCTCAACCAACCACCAGCCTGTGAGGACACAGTTACAAAATTTACATGAAAGCATACAAACATGTGAATAGTGAATGAAAGATAAGGCATGAGGCTATATAATTACGCTCACCTGCTTTGTCCTTGATGAGCACATCCACAGCCTCTCCCACCTCAACCTTGAAAGGCCGGTTCTTTGTGTCCTTAGTCTCATAGGCAGCGATGCATCGGTACACCTGGGTCACGAATGGCTGGGTTACACCCGCATCTGATTTTGGTATAAAGCTTCTGCCCAGAGACTCTTCCGACGGCATGACCATAATGCTGTGCCAAAGAACATTTCACTTAGCCTACTTTATTTCATTTCTCGTATATAGAAAAGTGTGTGTGTGTGTGTGTGTGTGTGTGTGTGTGTGTGTGTGTGTGTGTACCTGTTCTGGGAAAATTCTGGTGTCAGATCTTCTGGTCTGGGAAGCAGAAATTGGATGAGATCGGAGCTTTGAGAGACAGATTGATGAGCGCTCAGCAGTGCCGTGCAGTACTCTTCCAGCGGCTTCAGCCTCAGGAGGGACTTACTGTAGTTCTTGTGAATGCCTCTCTTTACTTTCTCAGCTGCAGGCAGATGTGTGAAAAAAAGGCTCAACATTAGGTCTAAGGCTCAAATAATAGACACTGTTTTATTCTTTAATGTTTATTTAAAAATAAGTGTTTATTTAGAAATAGGTCATATGTATTCTATAACTATGTATTATATTTATATAATAAAAATAAGCACTTTATTTTAAAATAAATATGATTTATTATAGAATTAGTTTAGTTTATATGTTTTCAAGGAAATTCATCTTGGACCCTGAACCCGCACAAGCACAACACACAGCAACAACAATCGACACTGACATAAAAAAGAATAATAATAATAATAATAAGAAGAAGAAGAAGAAGAAGAAGAAGAAGAAAAAGAACCATTCTAAATACATTTATAGTTACAACTACATCTTGCTGTTTAAAATATTAATGGACATTAGGCCCAAATAATAGACACAGTATTTATTTTATGTTTATTTAAAAATAAGTGTTTATTTAGAAACAATTAATATGTACTATATAATTATGTATTATATTTATATAATAAAAAATAAGTATTTTATTTTAAAACGAATATAGCAAGACCATATTTACCTTTAAACTTAGGAACAATCCTGATCGACCTTTTAAAAGGACCTACATTTGAAGCTGCACATTTCTTCTTAAGCTGGATCTGAAGAACAAATAGCACACGTCAAAAAGTCTGTAGAAATTAGTCTAAAACAACAACAACAACAACAACAACAACATTCATTTCTTGGGGGAAAATACTTACATGCAATGTTCTGAATTCCTCGAGCGTTCTGTAGACGATGATCTCGCTTTGATCTGACCAAAGAACAGAAGCCATGTAGAGCTAGAGGAAAGGTACAAATTCAGATTTGCTACAGATGTAAACATTTTGTTCCGTTAAAAAGAGCAATGTTCTGCTGCTCTGCATAAGAAAAACTGCACGTGCACAGTAAACATGTGCCTTACTTTGCTCTTCTCCTTGTGCATCACTCCTAAAAGGCGAACATTAATAGGGGATCTGCGTTCTTCCATTTCGGTGTTTGGAGATTCTCTCTTTTCCACTGGAGATACACTGTTATTCTGCAGGTGAGCACAGTGAGGAAACGCACCCTGGACAGGTCTTTATAAAGCTCCGGAAGGCGGAGTCAGAAGCAGGAATGCGTTTTGGATTATTTAACCTCGGAAGTCTGTAATTATCGACGCTTCATCAGGGAATTAGGTAGCTATGTGGGGAAAACACACTCGATTATATGACGTGGCTCAATTATAGCAACACAAGTGGTTTTGAGATGAAAAGGAAATCCGGTGAGTGCATTTGGATCAGAATATGAGTGTAGAGAGAGTTACAAATTACAAAATAAACACAGTGAAACACATTCATTAATCTCTGACATGTTTGTCATAATCCTAAAATCTATTCCAGTTTTTTTTCCTAGGGTTAATGCCAGGATATTGTAGCACATGAGATAATTAGACTGTACAATCTACAAGTGTTTAGATGTGGCGGTGATTAGTAATGTATTCACCTCAGGACTACAGGGTGAACAGGGAAATAAAAATAGATATCACTTTTGAGTTTTGTAAGGAAGTTAGCTTGTAACTTTTACTAAGCATCTTGGTGAATCTTCCACAGTTCTTCAGGAGACACTCAAAACCCAACACCTTTCATTATGTTGTTGTTGTTGTTGTTGTTGTTGTGTGTCTAAAAGTGGTCTGGGTAATATGTTGCTTTCTTTACTCACATTTTTCTGTAAGTTTTTTTTTTTTTTGTATTACTTTTTAAAGTAATGTTTGGAAATATACAACTTGTTTTCATGACTCAGTAATGCAGAAGTCATAAACATCAATAACAAGATTTGTACAAAAATGAGATGCCTAAGAGTTTTGTACAGTACAGTATATTTCCAGCGTAACATAAATACAACAATAATCAACATTTTCCAAAATCCCTCATAATTGGGGATAATATGTGTCATCTAGACACATATTTTTGTTCTTGTTGTTGTTGTTGTTGTTGTTGTTCTGAATATGGGGGGAAATCGATTCTGAGATAAAAGCTTTCATATATAAATGAAATTAGGTGTTAAAACTCCAGTAAGTGTGGTTTACAAGGTTTATAAAGGAAATTGATATGTATTTCATATGCTATGTTTCAGATAATGCCTCTAAGGTTGCGTGTTGTTATTTTTATTACTACAGTTTAAGAGAAGTTGTTTTGCATTTAATCTTATAGAAATTTATCCCAAATTTGAAAAGAAAGATTGACGTGACCAAAATTGTCTACACGTAGTGTCTTTAGTCAAAATAGATCTATGCAAATGACTTTGAAGAAATGTGAAAATGCTAAGGAAGAAAGTTCGCTATTTCACAAGCCTACAGGAGTTTCAGGGGTGTAAATAGGAGTTGCCATTGTCTATACGGGGAAATCCTGCACTGTCGCACACTCCTGTTCTCAAAACACTCCTGGCTGAATACCAAACCCCTCCCTATAGCCTACTCCCTAGAGCTATCTGTTGTTCTATGAAATGACGAAGGTTATATTTATATAGGATTAAGGCTGCGACAACTAATTGATAATAATAATAGATCATTTAAAAAATCGACAACTAATTTTATTATGGATTAGGTGGGTCTGTGACGTCACTGTGGATAATCCCCCTCAGTGACCTCACTTCATACAAAACGCATTTCTATGAATAAAACACATCTGAAAAATAGCAGAGGTCACAGAGCAAGTTGCTGCTGTGGGAAAAGTGCACGATCCAGGTCGTATCCAAAACATGAGAATGTTTTACATGAATCGTCCTGACAGCAAGTGAGTCTCCATTAAATTTCACTGAACGAGGGCGAGTCCACGCATGCGCGTCAATCAAACAGCGCGCAATAGAAAGGAAGCGCAATAACTCTGAATAAAATATTCATTTTGATCAAATATGTTGTTTGATGCTGAATTTAGCTATTTTTAGGAACAAAAGTAATGGTGTTTTTTTTTATGAGAGCAGTAACTGTAATGGGGTTATAACATGTAATTGTATAGAAATATAAGCAGTGTCATACATTTACAGAATAAAGTTACTGTGTTCAAATGAGGGAATGTGTGTGTTACTACAGAACATTTAACCTCTTAGCACTTAACACTTAGTTTGTACTTTTGTTTTCCTTCTTTTTTTTTAATAGCATTTTTAATATAGGGGAGGAGGGGCTGCAGCGGGGTGTCATATTTTGAGTGGAAGGATTGTATTTGTGTTCTAACGATGATAAACACTTTTTAACGTAATTTAGCGATTATGTATTTATTTACTTCTTATAATTCAAGCACTTTCCAAGCACTATTATATATAAAATGACGTCTTTCAAGTTTTTCCAAGTTATTTTCAAAAAGTCAGATTCAAGCACTAAAAGCACCTAATATGAACTCTGATTGTAGTGTTTACACACACACACACACACACACACACACACATAACGTTAGCTCGCTTGGTAGCAAACAGGAAATCTTTAAAGATTAAGGTAAAGAATTTAGGTTAAATGAAGTGTCACTAAACTTGGTGTATTCTGCAAAAGGAGTGACATGTCGTGTTAGCGAAAATAGTATTATACACATTATACATTATACACATACATTAATTGCGGTACTACCATATTGACGAAACTATCGTTTAAAAAATACAGCAGCATCTGCGGTACTTTTTAGCTTTAGTATCGCAATAATACGTAGTACAGTAGTATATATAAATGTATAGTTAACGTAGTATATGTGAATGTATATTTATGTTCCACTGCCATTTTGTTTAGGTTCCTCTTCTTCTTCTTCTTCTCTTCTTCTTCTTCTTCTTCTTCTTCTTCTTCTTCTTCTTCTTATATGTACAGTATGTATGTACCACTTTACAATCTTACTGACCGTGTCAGTTTGACTGTGTCATGGTTGTTGGTGCCAGACAGGCTGATTTGAGCATTTCAGATCCTGCTGATCTCATTCAATAGTTTACACACATATACAGACTGACAGGAAGGCTACAGTAACTCAAATAACTGCTCTTTACAACCGTGGTGAGGCTACAGTAGGCACAGGCTCACTTGTACACTGCGGGGGGAAATCTTCAACTGTCCAGTTTTGTTGAGCCCGTGCTCACTGTAGCCTTAGATTTCTGTTTTTGGCTGACAGGAGTGTAACCTGATGTAGTCTTATCCTTCTCAAGGTTGCTTTCTGAGTGTATGTATTGCTGTGAGTGTATATTTATGTTCCACTGCTTACCCCTTTGTTTAGCTTCTTCTTCTTCTTCTTCTTCTTCTTCTTCTTCTTCTTCTTCTTCTTCTTCTTCTTCTTCTTCTTATTCCTCCTCTTCTTCTTCTTCTTGTCATTTATTTTTTCTGACCCTGCATTTGGTTTGTTTGGTCAGTGAATGCTTTGATGATAAACAATGCTTTTTAATAACATGGATCTAGTGCTGTAATGTCCAGATTCTCTCGTCATTGTCTCAATAAAAGTATTTAAATAGAATTAGAACATAAATATTTTGTTGTTCAGCTTAATTAAAATGATTTAAAAGTAGTAGAATTGTTTGCTTAAGCACTGAAATGTCAATTGTCTTGAAGGTTCACGTGTGCTGAGTCTTATAAAGGGTTAAAGGGTTTAACACAAACAACTTTAGTAGCCTTTTATATTTAAACTAAGAGTATAAAATTATGTCATGTTTAAATCAAGATATGTATTTTTAAAGGGCCTTTAAAATGTAAGTATCCTGTAATATTCTAGGAGTATCTCTAATTATCTACTTCAGCATATTCTTAAGTATGAATTATTAATATTAATAATGAGTTATTCTTTTAACATGTAGCACAAAACAAACAAAAAT
Source organism: Ictalurus punctatus (assembly GCF_001660625.3). NCBI lineage: Eukaryota > Metazoa > Chordata > Actinopteri > Siluriformes > Ictaluridae > Ictalurus > Ictalurus punctatus. The sequence goes on from NC_030417.2 coordinate 28,358,492, forward strand.
TTTTTCATTAACAATTGAGTATATATGTTGGAGTATATATGTTGGAGTATGCTCGTAAATAAACTGACTTAAAAATTATATAGGTCTCTAATATAAAAAGTCACTTTTAATTTTAATATGTAAGTTGATTTAAGATTCTTTTGTACAGTCACTGATTTTGGAGGGTAACATTTTTTTATTTTTATTCTAAATCAAAATGCCAAAACTGTTATTTATTTCCTCATTAGACAAAACAAATTATTTGTGAAAAAAGAAGTATGTAACAGTTAATTATTATGCACAAAATATTGTTTGCTTGATTGATTATGCTTGAAGATAAGCTGTCATTTACTCAAAGTGCGTAACAGGTGTGTCAATATTCTGACACACTAGCAAATCTTGGGCAATACAGTTAAACATGACCAGTGTGTTCAGAAATAGATTAAAGGAAGTTTTTAACACGAATTCCTGTCAAGTTATAAACGTTATTGAGGAAGTGTTGCTGAATACCTTTGTTTGTTTTCAGCACGTTCAGCACGTACACAGTGTCTGAATGGTTATCATTCAGACACTTTGTACAGTAATAATTCAGTTATTAAACTGGTAGAGGCCAATACATTTTTCCAAGGAATAATGACCTGTCTATCTTAGAAACCATTTCTGACTTACAGGTTTTTGGGGGTTTTCAAAACACTTCACACAGTGAGCACAACAGCTGTCTATGTGGACTAAACTGTGGCTCATTAGGGGCCAAGCCCCGAAGGGGCTATAACGCCTATTGTTTCTGTTAGTTTTCTTACTATCATTATTAGGGGCCAAGCCCCAAAGGGGCTGCAGCCCCTACTGTATCTGTTAGTTTTTAGGGGCCAAACACCGAAGCTGCGTAGACACCTATTGTATATGTTAAATTTCTTATTAGGGGCCAAGCACTGAAGGTGTGTAGGAACCTATTGTATCTGTTAGTTTTCTTCTTCTTCTTCTTCTTCTTCTTCTTCTTCTTCTTCTTCTTCTTCCCCACTGGGAGTCTATGGCAGCCCTATGGGTGTGTGACTGAACTGCGCATTTCAAAAGGACATTGAGCAAAGCCTCCAAACCCACTCTTGTGTAATTGTTTTTTTTAATTCTGCTTAGGACCCAACGGTTACTGAGCACAGGTGGGAGAGGTAGGATTTTCAGTGATGTGCAGGAAACTACAGTCGTTCAAATGGTCATCAAAAACAATGGCATAAAACATATTCAACCATATTGCATCATGTCTGATTCATTCCAGTAATACGTACTGCTTTGAATTCTAAACAGTAGAGAGTGTCATTGTTGTATTGCAAAGAAATTTGGAAGAAAAATAAATAAACGTTGTGTAATGCTCCCTGTTGTTAGCATTTTTTAAAAGTCATTGTTTTATGAGTGACAAAGTGAAGCTCACTTTGGGTGGCAACCTTTACTAGTAGAAGAATGAGTTGATTCATGACATGTATGAAGTGCATTTCTTGGGCATGTGTGACATGGGACATGTGTGAAGGTAGCATTTCGGGTGTGAAATTAACTGCTGTGCCAAGCTGAAAATTGGTTAGGAGAATTGTGTCAAGAGTTTTGGAAAAAATTACCTAAGTATTGAGAAATGGGTCTGGAAATTGTTTTCATTTTGCTTAGTTTAAGCTTAATAATTTAAATGCACAGCGAGAGATTAAACCAGTATTCCGTAATAAAAATATTATTATTATTACAGCTCTAGGGTTTGATCCAGGGTTCAGTTGCTGTCTGTGTGGAGTTTTACATATTCTACCTGTGTCCATGTGGGTTTCCTCCAAGTAATATGTTAAGAGGATTGGTTCCTCTAAATCTCTTCTACAAGTGTGTGTTTGTGTGTATGTGTGCCCCCAAAAAAGTAGGAATCTGCCCGTTTTTGTGCATTCATAGCATTTAGTTGGTACCTACAAGGAACACTGCTTTATTTTTTTGCTGCAGCTTTTATTTACGTTTTTATTTTGTGTGTGTGTGTGTATATGTGTGTGTGTGTGTGTGTGTGTGTGTGTGTGTGTGTGTTTTCTGTATTTACATGTGTCTTGAGCCACTGTGATTATCGTTGTGCACCATCCTTGGGTTTGGAAAGGCCCTAAATAAATTTGGTTAAACCATTTGTATTCCCTCTCATTTGAACTGAACCACTGTTGGCCACTAACACTAATTATAATTCAGTCTCACAATGCTGGTCTCCTTTCTGTTAGCATACAAACAAAACAAATGCATACAAAAGAAGATAATGTTGTGGTCTGAATTTGGTATTCACTATTACAGCACACGGACACTTCCACCATTTCCAGACTATACTTATTGTTTACAGTTCTGTATTTAACACAATCTGACAGCACCACATTATCAAGAAATCATTCCATGCCATTCTCTCCAATTCATTGTTTGACATAGATGGAATTAAATCTCAGTTTCAGTGAACTGAGGGTATTCAAATTGGTGCCAACTCTTGAGTTATCTATTATCCCAGCTATAACCCCCCCCCCCCCCCCCCCCTTTATTTACTGTTATATCATTAAGCCAATCCTGGAATTATTTATTTATTCAATATGCTCATTTTCTTAAACCAGAACAAGCTAAATATTTGATTTACTAGTAACTGGTCATTGCAAGTCAAATTTGTCATATTTCCACATAACAGCAAATCTCAAATTATTGTAAATGTTTCAGAAGATTATACTACTACTTTCCTTGCTTTTGCTCACAGACAAGATGCTCGCTTTATTGAATGCTTCCTTTCCAGTAAGGTCTCACTGTATCTTTCACCAGCACTAGAGTACCAAAACGCTCTAAGCTATCTCTCTCTTCCCCACACATAATTGTTACTAAAAGCTAGGGCTACATTCAAGACCCCCATTGTCAAGTCTAAGACTAAGACTAACCAAGGTCAGGTCTAGACTCACAAAAACATCCTTTTTGAGGCCTATACTTCACTTCAATTAGTTAGCATTATTCGTACAATGAGCCAATTATTAGACTATGTTTTCATGAAGACAACATTACTTCTTGTCAAACTTTGTGCAACAACACAAACATTATTTTACAGACTCATGGTCAAGACCAAGTCCAAGTACAAATGTCAATAAGTCCAATTAATCACTGCAGAGAACATCTTGGCACCAAAGTCCAAGAACAAATTGAAGTCCTGGGGAAAACACTCCGTTGTTTACCACTTTTAAATACAACAGAGGACACAGCCATGTTTGCAGTCATCAGTGTCATTTGTCATTTGTTAATTGTCTTGGTTCGCCAAAAATTCATACCTAAATTCAGTTAAGGGTTTGATAGTTATTTCTCTCAACCTATTAATAAAGAGCTGCTGATCAGCCATCCCAACAATCTTTCAATCTTTTCACACTCTGTAATCCAAACTTTGGTACTACAAACATACCATTGTTTGAGATGCCAGGATAAATGGAACCTCAGTTCCAGTCAACAATCCGTATTCAAAAATTCTGGCAACATTGGATTATCTAAACTAACAATCCCTCTTCCTCGTGTAATGCTATATCATTGAGCAGCCAACCCTGAAATTTGATACACTAGTAGTTGGTTTATCTGATTTCTTCACACCAGGTAAGCTCAGAATGATTCATAAGATCAGTTACACACATCCTCAACTCTCCTTCCTCTTGGTATATGTGTGTCTAAATTCTCCCCTGCCTGTTGTTTTACATTGTTTTGCATACAGTCACTAGTCACTTTATTAGTGCTGAGATGCTTCACTGTTCATGACAGTTGTAAAGTGGGCTTATTTGAGCTACTATAGACGTCTTGTCAGCTCAGATTAGTCTCACCATTCTCCTCTGATCTCTCACATCAACAAGGTGTTTCAGCTTGCAAACCTTCCACATACAGGATGTTTTTTGTTTTTCGCCCCATTCTGTGTAAACTGTAGAGCCTATTGTGTGTGAAATTCCCAGTCCATCTGGTACCAACAACCATGCCGCAATCACAAAAGTCACACTTTCCCCCATTCTTTGAACACCTTATATTAACATCATGTATACTTTGTGTATTCTATATAAACTGGGCTCAGTTTATGTATGAAAAGCCAAGTAATATTCTTGGGTTTTCATGCTGCAACCACCTTCTTTAAATCCTGCAAGAGATTTTCTGTCGGGTTCAATTCAAGTGACTGTGATGGCCCTGTAGAATCTTCCAGGACTTCTTCTGCAACTAAGCCTTGGTGGTATTTGAAGTATGCTTGGGATCATTTTCCTGCAAGATGGTCCAGTGACATCCAAGCTTCAGCTTCCTCACAGACAGCATGCCGTTTTCCCCTAAGATTTTCTGATACTTCAATGAATCCATCTTGTCTTCCACATGCTGCAGGTTTCCAGGGCCAGAGGATGCAAAGAAGCCACAGAGCATCACTGAGCCACCACCATGCTGGACTGTGGACAGCGTGTTCTTTCCTCATTCTTCTTCCTCCAGAAATACCGCTGATCCATCGTGCTGAAAATTTCTAGTTTTGTTTCATTGCTCTACAGAACAGAATCCCAAAACTTCTGTAGCTTATTTATATGATTTTGAGCTGACTTTTCTTGTGCTTTTGGGTCAGCAGTGATGTACATCTTGGAGTTCTGGCATGGAAACCTTCGGCGTTTAGTACGTGCCTTACTGTGCTCACAGAAACCTCAGCACCTGTTGCCACCAAGTCTTGCTGCAGGTCTTTTGCAGTCACTCGAGGGTTTTTCACAACATGCCTTCTCAGAAATCTGGTTGCAGCTGTTAATAGCTTGTTTTTTTCTGCCTTTTATACATTTTCTACCCCTAGCCAGTACAGATATTTAATGTGTTCCAGCTCAAGCACACCTGGTGCAACTAATGAAGCCCTTGATGTGCTTGAGACACATTCTATTCAGGGGGTTGAATAATTTTGAGACTGGAGAAGTCATTATAAGCTGTATTTTCAGTTGAATTTGGGGAAACCACTTGAAGCATTCGTTGTGTTGAACTATTTCAATTGCTTTTGTTTGATTTGTTCATTGCAAACAGCTGAATGTCTGTAAATGTTGACAATAAACCTGATTTGCAATGGGGGTTGAATAATTTTGATTGCGACTATATGTTACCTTGTTCATTCTTTGCATACCATGAAACGGGCTCATGTTACATGGCATAAGTTTTCCCCATGCCCATTCACCTAGTTCATAGCTTCAAATTAGTGTCTGTCTTCAAATTGTTGAACTGCTTGACTTATCTGTTCATGTGCCTCCTCCCATGCGCCCTCACTTTTTTGAAGCCACTTGTCAACAGCTGGTGTGTCTGTGGGTATGGCGTGCCATGGAGAGCCACAGAGATAAGAGAAAGAGATCATGCTGGCTGACATTTAGTGATAATGATAAACAAGGTGCATCACAATTAATCATTTTCATGGCCAAGAAGGCATGTGACAATAATCACTTACACGATTACAATATTCAAATAATATGTCAAATAATATTTTATAATAGAATTATTGTGAATGCTTATATTGTCATTATAGGAGACATAACTATCTCCATTAATTTTTGATTTCCTAATTATAGTTGTGTTGTATAGTGTGAAAGGTCTTTTTTAAATTATTATTATTATTATTTTAATAGTCACATCACCATGATTGGCGTCTCTATTGTCAGAGAACACACAATTGCAATTGTTAGGAATTTGTTCATTTATTTAGTACTATTTTTAATGAAATGTCATGATACAATACAATCTGTATTGGTTGAAAAAAGTTTATTTGATTATATAATAATTATATGCCTAGTGAGGACCAAGTCACCGGTTGCACAGTAGTGCGTGTTGGGCACCGGAGCTGGAACCACAAAAACCACATAGAAATTCTCACTCTTGACATTATCAGTATTCATTATCAGCATTTTTCATGATTGTGTGACCTCACTTTCGTCATAGAGCTGTAAGTGCAACCTAGTACTTACTTAAATCCAGATCCTGTCATGTTTTGTTGTTATGTGTTATCTGATTGGATTGAAAGAAGTCTAAACATCATTTAAGTGTCCACAACCACCGTAAGGAATAGCGGACATAAAAGATTATGTTATATTCAGCAGAAAATCTTTATACCTTGGCATACAGTGAGGGGAAATAACTTTGGACACTTTTGTTTTGTGTTATTTAATATACATCCACTGTATATGTGCTCCTCAGATTCCAGTGATCTGGAACATCTGCTCTCCGGACCTGCCTGATTCATCCTGATGCCTACTTCTGGTTGGATTTCTCATCAATTGGAAATTGGAACATGCTGCTGCTGAAGATGGCCCCACAGGGTGTAGCCTAAAGATTATTGAGATTACTGAGGATGGTAACACTTAAAAACCATAAAGATGGCTTTGGACCTCAATTCATATGAACAGTTATGTTATGATGTCTAGGACTACAATTGCTATTATAGATTTAGAACGGCAGTTACCACAAACAGTTTTGCACTCAAGTCTCTATCAGTGAACAGTGGATAAGTTCAACAAAACTGACTTCATGTAAAAAACTATAATGAACTGTTACACAATTAGACTATTTGACCATATAGTATTAGCACATTTATAGAAGAGATTTATTTATAATTTCACTATCCATTGTTACCAAGATGAGGATGGGTTCCCTTTTGAGTTTGGTTCCTCTCAAGGTTTCTTTCTCATACTGTAGCTTCTCAGGGAGTTTTTCCTTGCCACCGTCACCTCTGGCTTGCTCATTAGGGATACAATCATACATTTAAAATCTATATCCTGAATTGTTATAGTTCTGTAAAGCTGCTTTGGCACAGTGTCCATTGTTAAAAGAGCTATACAAATAAAACTGAATTGAAGAGATAGCCACTTCAAATGTACACAAATAAAGTCTTTTGAATTTATGTATAAATATGAACAAAAAAAATTTATGTATTCATAAGAATATAAAAACCTGTATTAAATGGCCAACATTAGTACATTGTTGCAAAACTGTTGTTGATAATTACAGCTTTGAGATGTTCATGGTATGATCACACATTTTCCCCATTCTGATGTTTGATGTGCATATTAACTGAAGCTCTTGACCTGTATCTGTATGATTTTACACATTGCACTGCTGCTATCTGATTACATAGGCTGATTAGATAACTGAGTAAATGTACAGGTTTACAGGTGTTCCTATTAAAGTGGACAGTGAGTGTATTTTTTGCCACGTGTACATTGCCACTCAAAAGTTTTTGAACACCCTATATTAAGATTATGTAAACTTTGTTTATTCTGTATAAACTGGGCTTGATTTATGTAGGAAAAGTGCTCGAGGTCTAAAATTTCAAAGGAATAAATAGGAATATGGTGGCTTCGTGGTTAGCATGTCCGCCTCACTCCTCCAGGGTTGGGGGTTTGATTCCCACCGTGGCCCTGTGTGTGCGGAGTTTGCATGTTCTCCCCATGTTCTCCGGGTACTCTGGTTTCCTCCCCCAGTTCAAAGACATGCATGGTAGGCTGATTGGCGTGTCCAAAATGTCCGTGGTATGTGAGTGTGCCCTGCGATGGATTGGCACCCTGTCGGGGCGTACCCTGCCTTGTGCCCGATGCTCCCTGGGATAGGCTCCAGGTTCCCCGTGACCCTGAAAATGAGTAAGCGGTAGAAGATGGATGGATGGATGTTTATAAAGGTGAAAGTTATAGTTTGAAAGTTCTACACCATTCTTTTAATAGTCACTTCACCATGACTGGCCTCTCTATTGGAAGCTTTTTAATATCTTATATTAATTGTCACACAAGTGCAATTTTTTTTCTGAATTTGTTCATTTATTTAGTAGTTTTTAATTATATTTCATGATGCAATACAGTCTGCATTGGTTGAAAAATAATTATTTGATTATACAATTCTTATATGCCTAGTGAAGATCAAGTCACTTATCGCTCAGTATGTTGTTGTGTGTTGAGCACCAGCGTAAGAAGAAATTAAGTTTTTGTAGCATTGTGTTACAATTTTGGCCCATTGCTCTTGGCCTCATTCCTCAAGGTTTTGAGGGTCTCTCTGATAAACTCTCATTGTCAAAATCCTCCATAAATGTTTCAATGGGATTCAAGTCAAAAGACTGGCTAGGTCATGCAAGGTCTTCTTGGGGTATTTTGGCTGTATGTTTGGGGTTGTTGTCTTGTTGAAACATCCATTTTCTCAGCAAATTCAGTCCGTTTGAAGATAAGATTAAATTCTTCTCTAATATGTCTCGGTACATTGCTACATTCCTGTTCCCTTCGATGACATGTAGCAATGTTTGCAGAGAAGCAGCCCCATATTGTGATACTCCCACCTCAATAATTTGCGGGTAAGCTGGGTATGCTGTTCTTGGGTGTCATATGCACAACCCTTTCTCCAAACATGATGCACTGAATTATTGCCAAAGAGATCTTGATTAAGCATTTGTCTAAATGCTTTTTAGACGCACATCTCTGTGCTTCTTTTTAAGCAGAAGAGTTTTGTTTGATGTTTAGGAATGGAGATGTTTGTTGTGCAGTTCAATGCTTGTTGTTTTCTGTGTAATTGTCATTTTCTGCTGCTTTCAGATCATTCTGCAACTCTTTTCCATTGACTGCTCATGTCTCTCTTACCCTCCTTACTATTAACCGGAGAGCATGTTGTGAAATCTTGTGTGGTGCACCTGTCCAGGGACAAATAGTTCTGGTTCCTTGAACTTTCTACCTGCATATTATTAAACTAGTTGTATGAGAGGGATGTTTAAGGTCTTGGCTATGGCTCTGTAGCTTGTTTCATTCGAATGTTGTTGAATAAAGTTGTCCATGAGAACGTTAGGAAGCTCATTTCCCTTCAACATGACTGACTTCTAAATCTTCCCAACCAATGGCAATGTTCTTTATAAATTTTCACAAATTGTATTTTTGTTGTTCTTGTTGGTTTTTTTTGGAGCATTTAAGTCTAGAACTTCATTTCTTGTTAGGTAACCATTACATACATATTTTTAACATAGTATCTGAACACTTCTCTCACTACCAATTTAGTTTTTAAACCAGTTCTTTGTTGATGCATATGCATACATTTTTTTCTTCATATTTAAAAGTACAATGCCAAAAAACATATTATGCATGTAAAGTTGAAACAGATACATGCACAGGAAGTATATAATAATAATAATAACAGAAAAAGTGTCTGAATACTTATTTCCCCTGACTGTATTCAAGTACAACTGTATATAAAATGTATGCATTTATCAACACTACATTCTTAAATTATTTGACTGCACTACACGTGTGCTGTAGTTTAGGTTTAATTACAAATTAAATTAAATTGAGCAGGAGAAAACATTTCCTTGAAGTAATAAATCTGTCAAAGTTTTCTCCCTTAATGATTCCAAACAGGGAAATGTGTGCTAGTTATTTTATAACTATAATAAAATAAGCAGATATGGGTGTTGTCTGTGTTTTTATCCTGAATTATGAGTTGGCCAGTGCAGCTCAGTTTTTATAGTTCTGTGCACATGATTTTAAACCTCAGGAACACCACAGTTTTGGGTCCTCGTTCACAACTTTTCACTCTCACCTGCTCAGCTATATCCTGTATTCTGCATATACTTTTCAAACCAAAAGCATCTCCCTAAATGTATAAGACATTAACAGCCACTTATGCTATGGGACCATATGTATACCATATGTATTGCAGACTAGAATTCAGGAAGCGACCTGAATTCAAACCATAGGCCGAAAGATTTCAAGGGTTTGTGTGTGTGCGTGAATAATATAGCTAATATAATTTATGAGAATGGCAATACGTCCTTCATGATAACTGACATAAACCTACGTAAGCATGTAAAAATACTTATTCCAACAGGTGTTAACTCTGAAAAATCTGATTATGATGAAACAGTGTTACGTGACACAAGTCAGGATTTTTTTTTTTTTTTTTTGACAAAGTGTTTGTGTTACAAGACATGACTTGGCTTATGTTTGAACATTCCAACAGCTTGTTGCTCAGTGTATTTCTCATATTTCAAAATTGCATCATTGTAATATTATGTCAAATATCAAGAACAAACTAATTTAAGGATCAGGAGTATATATATTAAAGTCTAATGGCATATATATATATATATATATATATATATATATATATATATATATATATATATATATATATATATATATATATGCCATAGACTTTAATTCTCATTGGGTTTAATAAAACCTTTATAAATAATGAAATGAAATGCACTTGACTTAAGGACTAGAAAGAACATGTACTGTATACCTCAGTGATGGTATGGCCATAAGTATTCACTCACTTTACTACTGCTACACAGAGCATCTTTTGAATGTTTTGAATGGTTAAACTTTTATGTTTAATTGACCTGTGACCCAGATTACCATAAGTTAGTTGGCACAAGCCTTAGGTCAATAAAAACCTTGTTGCGTGCGCTGCCAGTCAAAGCTTTTTGAACATGTGGATTTATTTTTTTATGATGTTATTGCAGTTTACTGACTACTGACAATTAAATAAGGAAAATAATAATTAACACATGTTCCATCAAATCAAGTTCAAGTAGGGTTTTAGTTCATTTCCATCATCACAAACAGGAAATAAAGTTAGGAATGAAATATAGTTCCCCTAGAGTCACAGTGCTGCATTTAACATGAAACATTGTCAGAAAAAGCAACAAAGTGACAGAGAGACAAATAATGAATCGTATATTAGGACTTATTCATTGTTCACTCTCAGTTCCTAATAGGACTGTAAATAAGTGCTTTGTTAAAGCCAAGTGCAATAGTTTGGTGAAGCAGTTACTGTAAGACTGCAAAGCCTATACAATGGGTAAAGCCCAAAATGGCAAAATATTAAGCTTTTAATGGTCTTACCAACAAATAATTGGTTAGAAAATTAGCAAGAATTAAACAAATGCACTCCTGAGACATTAGATTTGCTGTAGTGTAAATGAAACCACAACAGCGTCATCTAGTGATCAACATAAACTCCTGCAAATCGTGAAGTTGCTTGTCCTTATATTACAAATATAATACAGATTAAAACTGCTGAAAAAAAAACATCGATCAGCCAGAGAGGTGAAATGAATAACAATGATTATCTAGTTACAATGGCACCTGCCAAGGGGTGGGATATATATATATATATATATATATATATATATATATATATATATATATATATATATATATATAAGGCAGCAACTGAACAGTCAGTTCTCAAAGTTGAGGTGATGGAAACAGGTAAAATGGGCAAGTGTAAGGATCTGAGCAATCTGACAATGGCCAAGTTGTGATGGCTAGACGACTGGGTCAGAGCATCCGCAAAGTGACAGGTCTTGTGGGGTGTTCCCAGTACGCAGTGGTTAGTACTTACCAAAAGTAGTCCAAGGAAGGATAACCGGTGAACCGGCGGCAGGGTCATGGCCGCCCAAGACTCACTGATGCGTGTGGGGAACGAAGGCTAGCCTGTCTGGACCAATCCCAAAGAAGAGCTACTGTGACAAAATTTGCAGAAACATTTCATGCTGGCTATGGTGTCAGAAATGCACACAGTGCATGGCAGCTTGCTGTATATGGGGCTGCATAGCAGCAGACCGGTTAGAGTGCCCATGCTGACCCCTGTCCACCCCCGAAAGTGCATATAATGGGCATGTGAGCATCAGAACTGGACCATGTAGCAGTGGAAGAAGGTGGCCTGGTCTGATGAATGACATTTTCTTTTACATCACGTAGACGGCCGGGTGCGTGCAAGTCGCTTACCTGGGGAAGAGATGGCACCAGGGTGCACTATGGGAATTAAGGCAAGCCGGCAGTGGAAGTGTGATGCTCTGGGCAATGTTCTGCTGGGAAACCTTGGGTCCTGGCATTCAAGTGGATGTTACTTTGACACGTACCACCTACCTAAACATTGTTCCATACCAAGTACACCTCTCCATAGCAACAGTATTCCCCAATGGGAGTTCATCTTTCAGCAGGATAATATGCCCTGCCACACAGCAAATATCGCAAACAAATCTGATCCTTGGAGGCCCCACCTCACAACTTACCGGATTTAAAGAATCTGCTGCTAACACCTTAGATACCACAGAACACCTTCAGCTTATGGACACAGCAGAGGAACAAGTTAAAAACTCTGGTGGTAATTTCATTTCCATTTGTTGGCAGATGCACGCCAAATGCAGCAGCCCATCCTAATACATATAAACATACACAATCTGCCAATAATACAGCGCAATGCATAAAATCACACAGATACATGTCGAGAGCTTTAGTTAATGTTGACATCTAACGTCAGAATGGGGGGAAAGTTAACTCTGTGACTTGGACCGTGGTTTGTTTGTTGGCCAGATGGGCTAGTTTGAGTATTTCAGATACTGCAGCTCTCCTGGAATTTCCACACACATCAGTCTCTAGAAAAACATCCTGTGAGCACCAGTTCTGCAGGCGATAACTCAAATAACCACTCTTTACAACCGTGGTGAGCAGAAAAGCATCTTAGAATGCACAGCATGCCAAACCTTAAAGCAGACAGACCACAACAGCAGTAGACCACTTCAATAAGGCAAGAACTGGATTCTGAGGCTACTGGATAGCTGACGACTGGAAAATGGACTTTTTCATTTTATGCCCACTGCAGCCTCAGTTTCTTGTTTTTGGCTGGCAGGGGTGAAACCAGATGTGGTCTTCTGCTGCTGTTTGACGTTTTGTGTTCTGAGATGCTTTTAACTTTTTTTTTCATGTATATCAGATATATAATATAACACAATGAGGTCATCCTAATTACAGTGTAATATCAGTAGTCAAAAAGGAGGAAATAAGTCTTTGAACAGTATTTATTTCAATGCAAATTAAGCAAAGCTTGTCCGTTTGTACTGCACTTAAATCCTCAGTTGTGGATGAAATTCCAAGCACATAGCCTTGAGTAGGTGTCACTTCCTTCTTTATACACAATTCATTGTACAGTTGCAATCAAAATTATTCAACCTCCACTGCAAATCAGGTTTATCGCCAAAATTTGCAGACTTTGAAACTGGAGAAGTCATTCTAAGCTGTATTTTCAGTTGAATTTGGGGAAACCACTTGGAAGCATTCGTTGTGTTGAACTATTTCAATTGCTTTTGCTTGATTTGTTCATTGCAAACAGCTGAAAATTTGTACATTGTGACAATAAACCTGATTTGCAATGGGGGTTGAATCATTGTGATTGGAACTGTAGCTTGCAATCTCTTGTACTTTTAGGTCTAGCAATTGAAAGGCCTTTTATAAGAAAGTAATTTACATCACAAACTTTATTATGTACACCACTCTTGGGTCAACATTTCACTTTACACTCCCGCATGTATCATTTTATAAAACAGTCTTAAAACACCTCTAGTCCATCACACGCAGCACTCTCAATCAGAAGCTTCTCGGGTTATGAGTGGTACAGTGATCTCAGTGTGCTGATTATGAATAAGTGTGCATTTTTTTGTATCTGAAAGAATATAGTTACAGGAAACAGATGGAAGTGGTGACTTAATATAAAACTGTGATAAATGTATACAAGTCAAGATCTCAGATGCTTCTCTGTTCAAAAAGAAAAAAATAAGTTGGGCATGTAGACTGTTGAGAGTGTGACTGATCACAGATTATTGTGACAGTGTACAAATAAATTTCTTTCAGCAATTGACATCAACCTATTTACACAATCCAACACCAAACAAAAGCCTGGCAACAATGTGTCCTTGTTTGTACTATAATCAATTAGTATTTATGTCCTGCAAAAAGGTTTGGAGGTTGTTTTGGCATCACACCTGCTGACTCATGAACTTATACCATCCTTCATACTTGCACTCTCACAAATATTCTCCATCCGAAACAGCCTTACTGTCCAAAATCATTCCTACAATTATAAAACCACTATATACAAACAGTTGACATTTAAGGCAAAGGGTTTGACTAAAGCTTAAGAGGACTGAGCTGTAGTTTTCTGCAACAGGTATTTAGTTCTTATTACACAAATGTTTCTGTTCACACCCTCCTTCAACACTTATTTAAATCTTTTTTTGTGCATTTCATGAGCTTGAGGAGCAGAACAATTTATCTTATAGACAGCTAGTAACATTACATTTGTCTTTCCAGAAAACCCCTGGCCTGACTCCTGAAAGCCATTTAAGAGGAAACTTTCCTTTGTTTGCCATCAGGCTGTTGCCACCTGTATTCACGTCAACGCTTTTCAGCTTTAACTCCAAACATCGGAAATCGTCACCCATTCAGGATTATAAAAAAAATCCCATCCATCCAAAGTGCTTACCAATCAATACTCTTTTGGTTGTGATTAGGTATGTGAAAAATGCTACTGTGGTACAGTAAATAATATCTGGGAACTGTTGGTGAGCTAAGATTTTTATGTTGCATAGCAAAATGGAGAAAATATTGTCAGCTAGCTTTTCTCAAAAGCTGCCCATCCCTGACCTCCCCCCCAAAAAAAACAAAACAAAAAAAAAAACACCTGCTCACGCTAAGCAGCTTACGACTAGCACTGTGGGATATAAAATACCTCTTTCCAAAACATCTGAATCAGATTTGTTAGAAAATATAGAATTATATTTAATCTCTCTAAGACGCAAAAGGACCTCTCTGTTCTGATCCGTGGAGACATTTCTTATGTTCCTCCCACCTCGGAAAACACAGACTCCGATGCCCAAGTCACTCAAAGGTGTCATAATTACATCCTCCGTAATCTTCATCTCTCTCAAAGACATCCCACTGCTTTCATACAGTCTGATTTTAAAGAATTGGCTACGTGCATACAGCAATCTATATTAGTCTGGCCTAATGATCCAGTTGACCTGGTGAAAAAAAAATGTAAAAAAAATAAAATAAAATAAAATGATTAGCTTCTCTGTGGAAAAGAAAAATAAGAGGAACTTTAATCTCAAAACAGACTAAAAATGTTAAAATAATTAAGATGGAAGAAGGACAGAAGGATGTTTTAAAAACCTGGAGGCAAAATGAAAGTAATGATTAGGAAAAAAAACAAAACAAACCAAAACAAACAACAACAAAAAAATGCTGCTGTAACTCCAACAATCCATCACAATGATCCGCCTCAGGCCTTTGAAGACTTTCTTATCCTCATGTCTGTCTTTGTCATCCACTCTTTTGTGAGAGAAAATGACGAGTACTTGGCATGATTAGGCAGTTCTGCATTATTTCCTTGAGACCAGTGTTTTTGTTATATATCTCTGTCCAAAGTTTCACCCTCTTCCAGCCACAAGAGGGCTTTAGTGTCACCGGAACTCGTAGATGGGCGCGCTGTGTTCAGGAACATGAGTGAGGTTTAGTGACTGGTACCTGAAAAGCAACGCACAGAAATGATTTGACCTTTGGATGAGAAAAAGCAGGAATGGTATTGATTCTTGTACAACCGAAGGAAAGAAAGCAGAGGCAGCTGGTATGAATGGGTTTTCGTAGGTAATGAGACATAAATATAAAGGTTCGTTTTAGATACGTGAATCAGCTTATCTGCCACTATCCAGTCTGTGCAGGATTTCGTGGAGTTGTTTTGTGATTGTTGCGGCCAAAAATGCTTCTTGCTGAGTTTTTTTTTGTGGTAAACTACTTGAATTTTAGAAATTGCAATTGCACAAAATTGTTTTGCTTTTAGCTGTACTCATGTTTCACGCACATGAATAGAAGAGGGCTTTGGTTGAATGTGTGTTGTGATCACACCACACGTCTTGGCCCAAATCTGCGGAACATCTGTAGTCATTTTGAAAAATTGCAAGCGCCTCCAAATTTTGTGGAGTTTGCTTGATTTTTTTTTTTTTTCCCCATTCATTTCTGCGATCTTGGAGGGACTGATTATCAAACATCCAATCACAACCAATTGCAAAAAGCAGCATCAATGCTGGTATGAAGAAGTGAGGCTGGTGCTGATTTCTTTCTAATCCAGACTGTAGGTTCATGCAGCCTATCAGTGACAATGAGTGGAACGTCCCCTAGATTTGCTTTCCATTTGGTCTGATATTTTTCAGACACATCTGTCTTCAGCAGTGAGTGAGAAGGCACTTTGTGTCATCCTCATGCTAATTCAGAGACTAAGAGTACCATTAGTCTAAAAACTCTGTTGGGGAGGTTATAAAGTATGTGTATGTGATATTTTCTAATTATGCCACGGATGAGAGCATGTGATATAATGCATTGCTCAACTATGATTGCTGCATTGTCATGCTATTGATAGATATTAGATTTTAGCCCATCATGACCAGCTGTTACTATAACCTGGGAACAGTTAAGCCTGCCATGGCTTAAAAAAAGATTTCAGATTTTGAATTATAAATATCCCCTTATAAATATTCCTTTATCTACTGCATCTACGTACTGAAATGAACAGACACCCTTGTTGACTCAACCAAGAGTGTTAACTGGACTGTTAATCATCCAGGGCTGAGCCCAGATTCTTCTCCGTCAAAAAACTTTTAAAATTTACTTCTAAATAGACTGTTTCCATGCATTATTCTTCTTGCATTTCTTGGCTAATTGCTTAAAAAAATGTGAAAATTGGACAAAAAGTTGGATTTATCATAAAACTTCCCTCAGGTGTTATCACTGTTTGTAGGACTACCAGACCAATAAAACAGAAATCCTTTTGGCTATCTAAAACGAGACTAGGCTAGTTTGGTGTCGCTAACCAAGGGAAGGCACAACTAATCTATTATTCAATGCGTTTAGCTGCTACAGTGCCATGCAAAGTATGTTAGCTGTCCTTATGCAATGCTCATATCATGTTCACCTAACTAGGAACTCATTAACAAGAAGGAAGACATTTACACACCTTTTTATCCTGCTCAGCATGAGAGGATGTTCATTTTCAATCCCTTTACTTGTAAAAAAGTAAATAAATAAATCTGTGTATATCCATTTTTTCCCCCTCACACTACTAACTGACTGTGTGGGCTAGCGTTTGGCAGAATTAAGATCTGTCAGCCGATAAGACACAAGTATTTCCATGTATTTTCCTGTAAACCCTGTGTGATTGGTCTCGACTCCATTCACTGAAGCTATAAAATTACAACAAATTACAACGCCTTCTTCTACTGACATTCAGTTACGTAGTGACAAACCGCTCCAAGTGGAGAGTTAAAGAAGAAAAAAAAAAAAGAAAAAAAGAAAGAAAGAAAAAAAAAACGGAGCTACAGCCCCTAATGCCCAGGCCAGCTTACGTCCCTGGACTCAACTCACTTGTAAGGAAAGTTTATGAAGGGTTATTTTCTCTTTTCTATACACGGAGATGATCATGCAAATACTACAGATAAATTAGAGAGAGCTTATGCTGGAATTTATGCTTCTGCATCTGTTAATGTCTGTAATTAGCATTTCAATTAGTAGCTTCTGCACAGTTATGAATAAATAATAGATACGGTATCGATCCCGTAAAGGAAAATGCCTTGTTAGAGTAGCTAAACAAAAGCACAGTGTATACATGATGAGCAGCTCAGACAGATACACAAGCAGCAGCTAAATATACAAGCGCTAAAAACGTCCTATAAACACAAATATACCAGACTGAATTTCTTAATTACAATATATAACACTGATGTATCCAGTCATTACGTATAGCACACTAAATGTCCATCTGCTGCTCAAGATGTACATGTTTAAAACAAAACATACATAATTATATATATATATATATATATAATTTTTTTTTTTAAATTATATATATTTTATACATTACTGATAAAAATTGATTCAATAAATATTGATCCTTTCTGTTAAAACTGTGCCACCTACAACTGGGTCATCTAGATCACGTCTGGTCAAGTTGAAAGCGTACCATTCAGAGCTTCTGTGATAGTAGAAACCCTCGATGGTTGCTGTGGACTTCTGGAAGCAGATGTAGTAGAAACCAGCAAAGGAAGCGCCGCTGATGTCTTTGATTGTGTGGTCTGGGACAAGAAACTGCTCCTGCACTCAAGAGAGGGAGAGATTTTAGAATACAATCATCCTCCTTTGTGAAGAGTGCACATGAAATGAGATTCAAATCGAAGTTTGTTTCTCAGTGCAATTCGACTCAAGAACAGTATCGATTCTGCATTTGCCCTCCAATGCATGAAACAGAGTGCTATTACTCATCCTTATTTGCTGTGACTAATCGCATAATCGTTGTATCACATAACCACAACAAAAGCAAGGCGAGTTTACAGAAGAGAAAAGGGAGAAACCATATTGTAATTTTAAAATGACCTAAAACACCTGCTTGTAGTGAGAAGCAACAAATGTTTTCTAAACAGAGTTAATATTACGCACTGACGAATAGTAAATTTACAATTATCAAACAAACAAGGGCTAAATGTATGAAATGAATGAATGAATGAATGAATGAATGAACGAGGTGAGTGACTCATGGCTGCCCATGCTGTCTCTCCCAAAACTTGCCAGTGGCACATTATGCATGCAAAGATTGTGTTCATTAAGACCGGTTTTCATCCACAAGAGGCTTATGATTTGCTATCAACAGAAGAAGTATTGCCAAGACTAATTATTTAAGCAGGTGTTAATATTGCTCATTTCCATTTCACTCTTGGAAAACTTTATGCCATTTTAAGCATTTACATTTATGGCATTTGGCAGACGTTCTTATCCAGAGTGACTGACAGAAGGCTACAGCATTACAAACGCATCAGTAAATCAGTAACTCAAAACGCAAATACAAACAGCTGCTAGGAAAATGTAGCTACCATGGTCTGCTACAGTAATGTAAGGATTTACAAAATACACGTTATTCCTCACAATATTGGTCCAAGAACTCGTGATCTCAATTCAGAGGCAAAAAAAAAAAAGAAAAGATTCCTGTTTCATCAAGAAACATGCACTACTACTGTGACATCATTCAATACTATTCACATTTATTAGCATTTTACTCACACCACAAGCCATACAACTGTCTAAACACTGTACCTTCCATCGCATGAAGACAAAGTCACTGTTCTTGAGGTCTTCGTAGTCAAAGTCGTCCGAGTTAAAGCTTTTCGCGTACTGATAAAATGCCTGGAACTTGCCCTGTGGATATACAAAGCAAATCAGACACATTAAAATGTAATTCTTTAATCAATCATTAAAAGGCATACTTTAGCGTTTTTCTGTCTATTGCATACACATATGTGTATGCCCATGCTTGGTCAATCCCCCCTGGAAATATTTTCATTAAAAAAATTCTGCAAAGGCAGTTGTATATTTAGTTTTAAAGAGATAGGACTCCTTTTTTCAGAGGGAACAATTTGTGCTGACAGTAGGAGAAATGAGTATTGAACGTGTCAACATTGTTTTCAGTAAATATATTTCCAACGAGGTTATTCACATGAAATTTTCACCAGACATCAGTAACTCAAGAAATCGCAAGATATTCAAGAAATCGACAAATATAACAAATTCACAACATTAAAGTACATAAAAAAGTTGTGTGTAATAAAGTGGAATGAGACAGGAAAAAAAGTACTGAAAAAGCTAAGAAAAAGCAAGGCATGGAACCTTCTGAAATCTGTAAGTATTTAGAAAGTAATTATACCTCCTACCTGTGGAAATTAATATCAGCTGGATTAGTAAATTGATGGTCTATATAAAGGCTTTTCATCACCTAGGTGTCACACAAGAAATAACTCATGATGGGCAAAGAGCTCTTCCAAGACTTTTGCAACCTTATTGTTGCAAAACATATTGATGGAATTGGATACAGACGTATTTCAAAACTTCTAAATCCTCCAGTAAACACCATTGGGGCCATTGGTTATCCACAAGTGGAAATAACATCACTCTGTCATCAACCGGCCACGCACAAGAACTCCTCACAAGATTTCTGACCAGGGAGTCAGAAGAAGTCACAAGAGCCAAGGACCACTCGGAAAGAGCTCCAGAAACACTTGGGGACAGCAGGTGCCATGGTCACAGAGAAAACAATAGGCAATGCACTCCACTGCTCACGCTCACCCTGCAAGACTCCATTACTAAAGAAAAGGCATGCCGAAGCTTGTTTAAAGTTTGCTACAACTCCTTTGGACAAGCCTATGAAATACTGGGAGACTGTAGTCTGGTCAGACGAGAGCAAAATTGAACTTTTTGGCTGTCATACTACACACCATGTTTGGAGAAGAAATGGCACTGCACATCACCCTAAAAACACTACACCAACAGTGAAGTTTGGAGGTGGAAACATCATGGTGTGGGGTGGTTTTTCATCGCATGGTACTGGCAGACTTCATATAAGTGAAGGAACAATGAATGGAGCCCTTTACTAGGAGATTCTTGAGAAGAATCTGCTGCCATCCTCCAGAATGAAGATGAGACATGGGTGGACCTTCCAGCAGGACAACGATCCAAAGCATACAGCAAAGGAAACTCTCAACTGGTCCAGTCAATCACCTGACTCGAATCCAACTGAACAAGATTTAAAGGCAATATGTTTAGAAGAATGGGCCAAAATCACACCTGAATACTGCGGCCGATTAATTTCTTCATACAGGAAGTCTTGAAACTGTCATTGCAAACAAAGGCTTCTCCACTAAATATTAAATATATTTCAGTTAGCACGTTCAATACTTTTTTCCTGTGTCATTCCTCTTTATTACACATAACTTCATTTACAGACTTTCATGTGAATAGCCTCATCAGAAATATATTTACTGAAAAAATGTCCCTCCATGCAGAGCGGAGGTGGGAACTGAACCCTGAACCCCGGAGATGCGAGGCAAACATGCTAACCAATAAACCACCATGCCTCCACCTTAAAAATAAAAAGAAATTTATAAATATTCCCAAAAATTCATAAATGAAGAAACCAGTTTGAGACGACTTTTCCTTTGTGAAATTGTGCATTATCATGTTAGAAGTTGCCATTAGAAGATGGGTAAATTCTGGGCATGAAGGGGTGCACATTACCAGCAACAATACTCAAATAAGCCATGGCATTCAAGTCATGATTGATTGGTATTAACTGGCCCAAAGTGTGCCAAGAAAACATTCCCCACACCATTACACCACCTCCACCAGCCTGGACTGTTAACACAAGGCAGTTTGGGTCCATGGATTCATGCTGTTGTTACCAATTTCTGACCCTCCCATCTGTGTGCCTTAACAAAAATCAAGATTCATCACACAAGGCTACATTTTTCCAGTCTTCAACTGTCCAGTGTTGGTGAGCCTCAGCTTTCTGTTCTTGGATGACAAGTTGAACCAGACATGGTTTTCTGCCATTGTAGCTCATCTGCCTCAAGGTTCTACATGTGCATTCTGAGATGCTTTTCTGCTCACCACAGTTGTACACAGTGCTTATCGGAGTTACTGCAGCCTTTCTGTCAGCTCAAAACAGTCTGGCCATTCTCCGTTAACCTCTCTCATCAACAGTACTGCCACTTACTGGATGTTTTCTCTTTATTGCACGATTCTGAGTAAATTCTAGATAATGTTGTATGTGAAAATCCCAGGAGATCAGCAGTTATGGAAATACTCAAACCAGTCCATCTGGCCAATCATGCCACTGAGATCACACCCCCACCCCCCTTCACTACCTGAAGCTGTTGGCCCGTATCTGCATAATTTTATACACTGTACTGCTGCCACACAACTGGCTGATTGGATAATTGCATGAATGAGTAGATGTACACATGTTCCTATTAGTGTTCAGTGAATGTATTTTAACTCTGAGTTGGGACCTCTGCTGTTCACACAGTTCAACTGATTTAAATGCATAATCAATAGAATGTAGATCCCCACAACGCACATCTTCAATACTTTTGCATCGTGACGCATCACAATCGATCATTACACCCGTAGTAGTTTTGACTTAAAATTAAACTGTTTCTCCAAACAGCTTTCATTTAGGAAGGAACTTAGGATAAGCAGTGAGGAGATCAGCCTGTTTGGGAAGTTTAAGAAAAGCCTCCTGGAAAAGCTCCTTCGTGAAGTGATTTAAGAAGTTGAGAAGTGTGTAAAGATTCGTCAGGAACACTTAAGAATTTAAGATTTACAACAGTTTTGATGTGTTTAACCCTTTTCTTTTCACTTCACAAGTCTGTGTTAATGTTTGCATTATTTTGAGTTTTGACTAGTTCTTCAAGTCCCACTTAGTGTAACCGAGTAAGCATTTAAAGCATATTTCTGAATTAATGAGACAGCTTTCTGTAAGGATTCAATTATCTAATGCGTTTGGGACAAAGAGAACAAATAGCAGGAAATACAATACGTGTAAGCTCAGGCTACGGCAGACTGTAAGCACTACCATTTAAACACAGCCACATTTTATAATTCCATGCCTCTTTAAATGGCAAAGTCTAAAAAAAATTTAACATTCAGGTTCATTACCCAGTGCTTGCGGTCAACATCCTCATCCGCGTCCCACTTCCTGGTGAGAAAGGGACGTTTCTGACTGATGATCTCCCCAGCAAAGAAAGTAGTCAGGGTGGGATATTCCTAAAGGGAGAAAATGAGCAGAGCTTAACTCAGAGACCCAAAACCTATTTACCTAATGTGTCCATATGGGCGAGCACCCTTGAGCAGAACACACTGCAAATCTAATTAAACATTAAATGCAAAAGAAACAACATGGCTGAACAAACCAGGATAAGCAAACCTCCTTTCCTGGCTATTAGAGTTTATTCGTCTACATGTAAGTTCAACAACCAGATAAAGAAAATTAACTTTACTGCAGTCTACAATCATCCCCTCCCCTTAGACTGTAATCTCACACTTAACTAGCTCACCATGTTACATTAAGTTTAGCTTCCACTTTTTAGTCTAGTACAACCAAAATATGGAAGTGGGCAAGTACACTAGAACTTTCATTTTCCTGGTGAGATAAGTAAGGAATTTATCATTATGACCAGCCCCCCCCCCCCCCCCCCCCCCCCCCCCCCCCCCCCCCATGCCATACGCTCATTAATCTTACTTATTACTGCGCTTTGTCATTTACTAGCAAGCAGAGAAAAGACAGAAGACAGAAATAAGACTCCATAGACCTTTTCAGATAATATCTAGTTTAAGACTTCTTTGGATTACGCTGCATTGGCATCTACGGTTTACGCACTTGTGTTTTGAACTGGTCCTTTTTGGTTATTTAAGTACATCAACATTAAATCTCCAGTCTAAAGAGATTCCATCTGGTATCTTCTTCGATTGGTCCCTCTAGGAAAACCCTTAACGGTTCAGCGAAGCGCCCTTCAACGTGAAACATCTCCTCACACCTAACCAGTACTCATGAGAAATGATCGCAAGGTGTACAGCTGCCAGCACCAGTACAACCCATATGACAAAAAGCTGATTACGATATAAGATGGATGCAGCACTCCCACTGCCAAAACTCTGTCCCCTCATATAAAACATTTTAGACCTGCGACTGGATAGCAGCATCCAACATCTCTCACACTTAAGAGTCTGAAATTATAACCTGTGTCAGCAAGGAGGTCTGGAGTTGTGGGCTACAGCAGGAAGTGAATTAAACTCAAATCCATACTAACTGCCAGGTTTATGAAAGCAGACATTAACTAAGAAAGCTTGTGTCATTAGGACGTGAAAGTCACCTCACCTCAGTAAGCCCCTTGATCTTGAGATATCCGCACAGGTACGAGTCCTCCATCGTTACATGCTACAAAGAAGAGGGAGATGAATATAAATTAGGGGAAAAAAGGTGCCCATTGCTACAATTGCAATGCCATTCATTTGGGACCACATTCACAAAACTATGTCAGTGATGGCTAAAATACACTGCTTACACTCAGTTGTCATTAATGACTACGCTTACATGGACAGCAATAATCTAATTACTGACCTTATTCTGAATAAGACAATATTGTGATTAAGGTGTTTACATGAGTCGCTTTTAGAATATTCCTTTCATGTTCCCGTTTTACATGTTGTAGAACATAGTTTTGTTAGCGGCATACGTCATTACGTCCCCACGCCACGCCGTCCCACGTTCCCTCCAGAATTTCACACATCAACATACAGTTGGTCTTCATTATGGTATTGTATACATTTTTGGGGGTTTCATTTTTAATTTTATGAACGCTTCAAGTGCAGTTAATTATTTGTCATGCTATACGTGCACATAGACGGCTGCTTGAAGCCATGGGCTGCATCCCAAATCACAGACTTACTTACTATATAGTAGATGAAATACTGTTATTTCACCTTCTATATACTGTAGTATGCAAGTATGCGGTTTCGGAAGCAGCCGTGCTCTCTTGTTTGCCGTCAAACAGTTGAGCACTGCCGTGTGTGTGTGTGTGTGTCAAGACGCAATATGCGGCGAAAACGTCCACAAGTGTGATTAAGGTGTTTACATGTCTAAAATGCACTCTGATAATGCGACTAAAACAGGAATACTCCACGTGTCTTAATTTGATTTGTGTTTAATTCAAGTATGACTTTAGTCGGATTAAGGTCATCAATAATTTCGGTTTACATGCTAGTTCCTTAAAGACAGAATCGTCTTAAATCGGGTTAATATCGGAATATTGTTGTCCATGTAAACGTACTGAATATTAGACTGCGTTCGACGGTCAAGACGCGAAAAACAGACGCACACAAGAAGACTGGTACGGAGTAGGAGAAGCCACACTACAGGACTGTGCCTCAAATCTTCCTACACTGCCAGAATTTAATCGGAGGAGAAATCTGATCGTGACGGCCGTTAATCGGCAGTCAGGGAGCACATCAAACTAACGATCAAAGACTATAGATTTTGGCCTAGGATTATAGGAATCTTTTAGGATTCTCAAAATTGGTCTCAGACTACCGAATCGTGGCCAGAATCTTACAGTGTGAACCCGGCTTTAAACAGAAAATAAAATCAAGTCAAATGAGAAGCAAATGACTTAGTTTCTTTTGGTTTTAATTCATGTACTTTTGGAAACACAGACACACACACGCATACATATGGCCCAAATTGTTGTTTATTTGCTGTTCACACTGTCATGAATAAAATCCGTCTCATATGAGGAAACGATTAAGATTTGCTGTGACTATTATATGCAGTATTAATGTAGTCATAGTGGCACAAATCAGAACCAAACATGCTAACCTGAGTATGGAGCGGTGTGTGTGTTTTCACACGATCATGAAAAAAAGCCAGACCTGTGCTACATGATGGTAAAATATCTGCTTTGGTGCCTGTAATGTGAATGAAGCCTTTTGCACTAATCACGCAGCTACTTGGCACAATTTGACACTTTCGTCATGAAGCTCCACTGTGAGCCAGAAGCGATAACACGTCTAAAACATGTCACTTGTGTAACGTGTAATGAAGTAACGTTAACATTCAACCCGCTTCCAATGCACACTGTTCAGAAGGCGTGCTGGTCTTGTGACACACAGCTCGGCGTCTGAATCACAACACGTAGCGTTACTGTGCTGTAATGTCTTAGTCAGCTAACTAGCATGACCCGGTAGTTAAGCAGCTAGTCAAACGGTTACACGGTTCCAGAAACAAGCTAGCTCTCGAGCGGACATGTCAGATGTCAGCTGCTAACAAGTGGCGCGCTGAACTACCTGCGTTTCATGGTTAGGAAATAAAACTAGCCTCACACCCCGTGCGTAGCAGACCAGGTTAGAGGACATGCGAAGTAATCATTTACAGAGTTACCTGGAGGACAACTTCGACGTCGTAAGAGTTGCCTTTGCTCTTCTGGTGTCCGCGGAACTGAGAGCCGCTGTACAGGAGTGAGGTGGCCACGCCGGGCTGCTGCGTGTTGATCGGGGGCGGCGGAATGAGAGAGGCCGAGGACACGCAGGCCGCTGCTGAACCGGGACAGCGCTCGGTACGGACCGGCATGGTTTGTTTTGATCGCTTCGGCGGGGTGAACCCCGACTCAGAGTCACGAATCGAATTCAACAAGATATAGGAACTCGACACATGGGGCGGTGTGGTGTGTTAATTCAGAGAGCTGTCCTCCGGTCAGCCTTCACTCGGTCGGCATCTATGAAGGAATGGGGTCGTCAAAAACTAACATTTCTCCTGATTGGATGGGGAAGTGTCACGTGTTAGAGTAAAGCCACGCTGATTCGCTATTTTAAGAACAGTGTGATGGGAGTTGTAGTTTGACTGAAGTGCAGAGCCCAGAAATGAATACTAAGCACTGGATACTACACACACATATATGTATATGTATATATGTTTGTGTGTATATATGTATATGTGTGTGTGTATATATATGTATGTATGTATGTATGTATATATATATATATATATATATATATATATATATATATATATATATATATATATACACACACACACACACACACACACATATATATGTATATGTGTGTGTGTGTGTGTGTGTGTGTGTGTGTGTATTGGTTAACTTTAAAACACAGCGTTCTCTAATGACAGCTTGCTTCTGGGTATTATTTCAGTAACTACAAACTAACTCCTGCCTCTAACATTCTTTCATGGTCTCAAGCTCGTCAAATGTGTATTATCTTGTAACTACAGACAGTTTTTTTTTTTTTTATCAGTATAAAAATAGATTTGTATAAGAATGGTTCAGAGACTGTTCCCAGAATGTTAGGGGAACGTTGTCCAAACTGTCACGGGTTACTGCAAGCTTATTTAAATGTTATGGGAATGTTAGGTGAACGTTCTCAACAAAACGCAAATAGAAAACCAAACAGAAACTAAAAGATCAGTTCTCAGAACATTTTGAGCAGTGTTGGAAAGACTACTAAAATATTCTACTTAAGTAAAAGTAATATTACTTTGATGAAATTTTACGTATGTACAAGTCAAAGTACAGGTCTAAAAATCTTCTCATGTAAAAGTAAAAAAGTAACTTCTTAAGTTGTTACTTTGAGTACATTAGTTACTTTTTACTTAGTTACTTTTTTAAAAGCGGGAGGGGGGGTCTCTCCTGTGTAGAGCCAAAAGGACAAGGGGATGGGATACTAGTTGTTTTTATTTAAAGGAACACCTTTATAAATTAAACTGCAGTAGCAAAATAAAACATGTCGACATGCGACATTTAAAGTATTTAGGGAGGTATTGTGTCATTTTAGTGCAGACCATCCTATAAAGTATTTTTAAATACAACCATTAAAGGTGGCATTAATTGTGGATTCTGTAGACCATTCTTCTTTTCTTCACCAGCAACAGTCATACTGCAAATCTATAAATCAACTCTTGTGGCTTTCCCTAAATGACCCAAAGAAGTCCAAACTCTATCAGGGACCTTCAAGATGTTTTTAAGACAAACTGTGCCATTCTTTGATATCAGACTGTGCTCTACCTGTCGAATAACAAAACATGTCAAATGAACCGCATGGCAGCTGCTATAAAAACTTTTTAAAATTGCCCTGCCCTACTGTATATCCAGATTACAGTTCCCTTATTTGTGTGTCCATCTTTAGAGCATTACTCTCTGAACCTCCTGTTAAGTTTGAGCAGCAGTTGGTTTTCAAAGTTAGTACAGTTCATCCTTGCTCACTTTGCAGTGAACAGCAGTCCAGCACAGCTGAAGAGACACTCACAGGCGGCTGAGGCAGGCAGGCCGGTGTTGAGTTAGAGAGAAAATTTTTGGATGTGTGGAAATGAGTTCAGCAGATCCATCTTGTTTGAGACACAGGCAAGGTACCCATCCATCTCAGGGACCTTGTGACCTTCTGGACTTCATTGAGGAGAAGAAATCTTCATCTGATGAATCTTGCTCCACCGCAGCCTCTGTCAAGGTGTTGTCTCACATAGACCAGACCTGTTGAGTGACAATGCATATTGAATAACACATTCAATTATTGAATAACAAACAATTAAGCTTTGATTAATGTGGCAACGAGAGTTCATCATAATCCAGAAATGACAATAAGTACAATTTGTGTAGCAAGACTAATATTATTGCACTTAGGACATTGTGTTGAGTAGAACCAAAGTGGACAGAACTGGGATTAATAATTAACAACTGATTATAGTATTAAATTAAATAATGAAATCATACCTGTTTCTATGATATCCGCCCTCTCAGTCCAGGTGGTCTTGAACTTTGACAGAAGGATTGCAGCAGCAATCAGTTCAGGGTCTTCCATCATCCCAGCAAAGTGCTTCTGGACATCATGCTGAATGGCTCTGATGAGTGGCAGACACATCTTGGAGGATGTCTCCAGTCTGCTGATTTTTGCTTGTAGCTGGAAGATCACCGGCAGGAGCCACCCCGAGTGCGTGTTGGTCTCAGACCGAAGGATGTTTAAAGCCTTCACCACAGGCTTCATCGCGGTGCAGTACTCAGTCAGGAAAGCAATTTCATCTGGACTCAGCCTGTATGACATAAAGCAAACGTACACAACTTTTAACAAATTTCCAAAGCAATGTAGCTTAGCTTGAGGCACTGTTTTTCATTTGTGTCATTCACATTTCATACTTTAGAAATGAGAAATAATACTCACATTTTCACTTTGAATTCTTCACAGATATTCCTGATAGGGTCTTCCCCCCTTCTCTTGTATGATCCATATGATTCTCTCCACAGCCATGTATGTCGAGTTCCACCGAGTTTGATTTGGCCAGATGAGCTGGAGCTTGCATTTATCTCCCACATTTTCTACTGTCATGTATGACCAACCTGACTTGTTCCAGATTGCTTTTCCCAAAGGCTGCCTGTGATAGCTGTTTGTATGTGTCATTCTTCTCTTCTGCCGGGCAGCATCTGTTGTGGCGAATAATTTCAACAGGTGGCATGCAAACCTTTGATGTGGAGGAAGCTGGTACTCAAGACCGCTATCTTGATCCAGGATGCTGAATGTGTCCATGTAGTGGGCTTTGGGTTCTTCAGAAGAGTCTTGTTCTGACTCTGCTTCCTCAGGCTGGCTTTGCTCACCAAACACACTGAAGGCTTTAATGAAGTGTGAGCCGTTCTCTCTTGTTTTTCTTACCACTTTCCCCCTTATTCTGTATTGACAATGAATGTCATCAAGGGCACCTGCTAGAACATGAAAGGTGTGGGACCCTTTCAACCTCTGGCAAGCAAGTGCAGCGGATCTCCTCTCAAAGGTTTCTTCATCTATCCAAGGAGTTGCTATGTAACTTTCCTGGTGTGCTGTGCAACAATCTGTAGTGCTGGCAACATATCTGACTTTACTGCGGTGCGAAATCAAAGTATTCTTCAACTTATTGGCAGCTCCCTTCTTCTAGTCCAGAGAGTGGCTCTTGAAATGACCTTGCGTTGAGGATTCAGTGTCAATAGAAGTTCTTTAAAAGCAGGTTGTTCAACCACAGAAAATGTATGAAGACCCTCACAAATGAAGTTAATTATGAGCTTGCAAACCTTCGCCTGTGGCACATGTTTGCACCCACTGCCATCACATCACTTGTTTTTACTTGCTTGCTTGGGGTTTCTGGTGGTTACACGGTTCGCTTCCGTGTTGCCATGGGGATTTCCCAAATCTATATATCGTTTCGTTGAAGATCGATTAAAATCTAAGAATCTATCTTTTTTTATCCAGCCCTAAATAAGTAAGAAAAGTAAAATAATAATAAAAATAAAAATGTACCTCATACAACCCCACTTCAGAACAACAGAACTATCCTTTTAACATATTAAGGCCTATCCCTATTTACATTCAAAAGAGGTGGTCATTTTAATGGGACATCATCATTAGCGTTAGTATAATTAAGACCTAGTTACCAGCAGGTTGCTAGTGCCAACCAACATTACCAATGTCATGTGATTTTGGCTAATTTAAGCAAAGCCTCATACTAAACTATGAAAATTAAAACTAATTTAAAAAGTAAAAGTACACCAAAAAAACAAAACAAAAAACTACTCAGTTAGCCTACAGTTACGCGAGTAAATGTAATTTGTTATTTTCCAACCAAAAAGACACATTCCTGCAGTGTTCAGGAAACTTTAAATGCTTTACTGTATCTTTGCCGGGGGAAATTATACATTGATATAATTTTCATACCAAAACTGACAAACAAGGAATTAAGGGATGTCCAGGAAATTGCTATATGTACAGAAATGTTGATCTTTAATCAAATTTGTTATCAGTTCTAAATTTAGAACTCTGTATAACTCTACATGTAATTTTGGCACCCATGAAAGAAATCTTAAATCCTAGTTCAGGAATATGCTTAGTTTAGCTACCCTATAAATGTAATAAAACTGCCAGTTGGTGAGCTAGCTACCAAGGCTACTAATGTGATAGTCTAAGACAGTCAAGAGATGGTGTGGTGTATGCTTTGCCATTTCTGAAAGTTATACATAACAAAAATATTAAGTGATATCACATGAATTCAACAGAAATGGAAAAGGAATGATAATGAGAACTGTCCCTTTTATGTCTATAGCTTGCAACACCTATCATGCCCTGTAGGTGGCGGTATTGCCCAGCAGGAAAAACAGACAATTTAATCTAGTACTATACTGTAGAAATTGGCTCTCAAACACTGACCCCTTTCGGAGTAAAAAAAACAAACAAACAACAACAACAAAAAAACAAATATAAATAAAAATAAATAAATAAATAAAATTAAAAACCCGGAGAATGTATACTCAGCAAAAAAGAAATTGTCCTCTCACATTCCACTGCTTTTATTTCCAGCAAATTTCTTAACATGTGTAAACATTTGTATTAACAAAAAACATTCAACAGCTGAGACATAAACTGAACAAGTTTCACAGACATTTGATGAACAGAAATGGAATAAATGTGACCCTGAACAAAGGGGGGGTCAATATTAAAAGTAACAGTCAGTATGTGGTGTGTTCACCAGCTGCTTTAAGTACTACAGTGCATCTCATCCTCATGGACTGCACCAGATTTGTCAGTTCTTGCTGTGAGATATTACTCCACTCTTCCACCAAGGCATTTGCAAGTTCTCGATCACATCTGAGGGGACACATGGTTACTTGTAATTTTCCACTGCAAGAACAATCAGCTGTCCTTCCTGTCCCCCTGTAGCACCGTCTTAGGCGTCTTACTTTACAGACATTGCAGTTTATTGCTCTGGCCACATCTGCAGTCCTCATGCCTCACTGCAGCAGGTCTATGGCATGTTCACACAGGTGAGTAGGACTCCTAGGTATCGTTCTTCTGGTGTTTTTCAGAGTCAGTAGAAAGGTCGTTTTAGTGTCCTAAGTTATTGTAACTGTGACATTAATTGCCTACCACCTGTAAATGGTTAGTATCTTAAGGACTGTTCCACAGGTGCATGTGCAATAATTGTTCATGGTTCACTGAACAAGCATGAAAACATTGTTTAAACCCTTTCCAATAAAGATCTGTAAAGCTTATTTGGATTTTACAAAATTATCTTTAAAATACTCCTGTAAAAAGGCTGTCTCTTTTTTGTTGACTATATATTCCAACCCTTCCATTATTGGATACATTATTATAATGTATTTCCATTATTGTTTTGGGGTTTGTTTGTTTTTTTTGGTCAATGTATACTCACAAAACCCACAAAACCTAATTCAAATATTAATAGCACTTATCCTAGTTTTAAAATTGCAGTTAGATTTATGCTATTATTTATACTTGTTTGTTTATACTTGTTTATATATGTTTTATTAAGACTAGACTTTAGAATAGAACATTTAAAACCCATTTCATCCACCACTTAGGCTTATACCCATAATATCATCTATTCAGCTTATGTAAATAAAAGCAATGTGAAACAGAAAGCAATGTTCACATACTGAAGACTGGACAAAGCAGTCTTTGGACTGCTTTTGTTGGAGCAGAGAGGAAAAAAACACGAAAAAATAAAGTCCTCCGTAAAGAGGATGCTGCGAAATGTAGTAAAATAACAGACATTTTTAAGGGAACTTAAAATGGTGTTTAATCTTAAGATTGGCTGATTAGATATTTGCATGAATGAGTAGATGTACAGAGGTTCCTAAGAAACTGGTTAGTGAGTGAACATTACAGTAGGTGGTCAGTGGTCTCATAAAGCATTGGCCTGGGTGGGTGTGAGACTCCAGATTTTTGTCCCAGTCCAGCTCTGCTCCTGCTACTGGTAATCAGGCAACAGTGTCTCCTCCAGCTGGTCACAAGCATAATCAACATATTTCTGCATTTCTGAGACACGTTTGCGATTCCTTTGAACCTCATCATCATGTATCTGTTAACACAAAAATGTCTTTTACATTGGAGCTCACTTGTTCAAAGAGTATATATATATATATATATATATATATATATATATATATATATATATATATATATATATATATATATCAGAGCAATTGTATAGCGGATCTCTTGATCTGATGTGCACTGTAATATAATACATTGTACTAAGTCCTTCACCAGAGAACTGCCTAAGTTAATGTTTAATAGGTTCCGACTCTCTCCTACCGACTTCATTAGTTCATTCTTCCAGCCGTTGATCCGTGTCAAGAGCTCATCCTCTCTGTTGTCAATCTTCAGCAGGTGTGTGTCATGTGACACGCTGACTGCGTTGATCACCGTGTCTTTGTCCACGAAGAGCTAGATGACAGCACTGAACAGTGAGTAGTGATCTTATTCTGTAATAATCCCTCTATCCAGAATCTGATAACACTCATAAATGTATGTTCTTCTACTAACCAAGAGTACATCATCAGGCAAATCCTCCTTCAGCTCATTCTTAACCACTTTCTCCAGTGTTGCCACAGCAATATTGAGCACTTTCTCATGATGGTAGTTCTCCAGATCTCGACACTGGGCAAATGTGCAGCAGAGTTAAAGAACGTGCGTTTGTTAATGTTTGACATAAAAGTGAGACCAGATTCTCTATTGGACTTTTTTTTTGTTGTTAAAAAGGATATATGCCTTGCACAAATTCAATAAAGCCTCCAACCAGGTCTGTGATGTTTCTCTCAATGTCTTTAATGATGTCCTGAGAAAAAAGGGTTACAAAAATTATATGTACAGTTAAAGGAATATACAGTATGGTGCAGAAATAACTGAAGATTTAGTCGTTTTAAGGTGATTATGCAGCACCATGTGAAATTCACACTAAGGGATGTGCTAATCCTCAACGAATTAGATTATATTCCTGTAGTTGATTATATTCCTATAATAGCACTTTCCAAAGTGCTTTTTTTTTTATATATATATGTATATCTGTACAGCAAATTGACAACTATAACAATTGTTTTAATTAAAAAATAAAGATTTTTGTTATTTATTTAAAAAAATTAAAAATTTTTTATTAGTCTATATTTATTTGTGTGGAACATCTGTGAAACATAGCAACTTATTACAGAAAACTCTCAACCATCTGCAACATCCTCACTCCTGATGACTTTCCCATGGGGGAAAACATAAAAAAATTGCTTTGGCTCTGTCTGTTACAAAGCACTGACACTGGAGACTCCTCCCAAACAATTACGTATCAACAACTACGCACGTTTTTCATCTGTATATATGGAATGTCTGAAAGTCCCTGTAACTTATCTGTTACTATAGAAACAATAACATATTAAAACAATTAATTATATTTACACATTATCTCATATTTTACACATTATCTCATCATTGACATAGATGTTAAATTCTGCAGCCACAGTGTAAGAACATGAAGTTAAAGGTGGTTGCAGACATGGGGTTTTTCTAATGATCTGTGAATGTGGACTAGAACAGCTCACTCCAGTGCACTGCTAATCCAGCAGAGGCTGTACTCATATTGAGTATTGACTCATGATCTGGTGATTCATTTTGCTTAATGGTTTATTCTATAACCAGTTTTGTTTTTCATCTCTCCTATGTTGGATTCTGTCTGGTAAAGCAGATCATACATCCAAGCCAACATTATTATGTATATACACTATAAGGCCAAAAGTATATGGACACCTTCCCCATCATGCCCATATGTGCTTTATAAACATCCCATTCCAGATTTAGTCCCTTTTTGCTGTTATAATAACCGCCACTCTTCTGTAAAGGCTTTCCTCTAGATTTCGGAGCGTGGCTGTGGAGAGTTTTGCTCATTCAGCCACAAGAGCATTAGTGAGGTCAGGCACTGATGTTGGATGGGGAGTCATGGAGTGCAGTCAGCATTCCAGTTCATCCCAAAGGTGTTTATTGGGGTTGAGGACAGGCACTTGATTTCTTCCACACCAACCTTGTTTTTATGGACATTGCTTTGTGTACAGGGGTAATGTCATGCTGGAACAGGTTTGGACCTCTTAATTCCAATTAAGCGAAATCTTAATGCTGCAGCATACAAAGGCATCATGTACAATTGTGTGCTTCCACTTTTGTGGCAACAGTTTGAGAAAGGCCCACATGTGGGTGTGATGGTTAAGTGTCCGCATACTTATGGCCATATAGTGTGTTTATATATCGGTAGTAGCTTGTGCACCATACCTCTAACTGAGCCACTAGTTGCACCTCCAGAGTCAGGAGAGTTTCCCGCATCTGCGTGATCTCATTCCTGACTCTGACCTTCAACAAACTGTGATCTGCTTCCTGCTGCATCTCAGCCATCACCTACAACCGAACCGAACCGAACAGTATTTGGGTTATTTATGTGACTGGCATTGAAAGCAATTACAGCTATTTTCTGCTGTCTGCCTGTGGCCGAGGCTGCGAGTTGAAAAAAAAACCCCACCTGTCTCCTGGACCTCTCAAAGTCAGCTATTATTTGAGCTCCTCTCTGCTGATTGTCAGCCATGGCCTTTTGCAAACAGGTGAAGAAGCAGTCCACCTCATTCTGCCTTTGAGTTTGCTGTGTCAATCCCGCTTCAAAAATCTGAAGGCATAATGCATCAAACTGTGTCTGATATGTATAAATGCTGTTAAGGAAGATGCAAAGTGAAATACTGCCTTTAAAGGAGCCATTCGTAATATTTACAGCTCTTTGTGTGCTTCATCTGTGCTTCTGTGCATCCTTCCTTTAAGGTGAAATAGAATCTTACCCAGCGTCCCAACTGGCATACGTCCCAAATCGTAGTATGTTGAAATGAGTATCCCAAAGGTACTAGGATGGTCTACTATTTCTGGTAGAAGTGTGGATCCATGGACATTTTTGCAACTAATATCGCCCACAACTTGCACGAGGGAAGAAGAGTTCTGTTATAGTTTGTGTCTGCGAATTCAAGGATGCATTTTACAGATGTGGAAAAACAAATCAAGGGAATGATCAATTAAATTACGTAATATAAATTATATAAAGAATAATGAATAAAGATAAGCTGAAATGCAGCGATTTTGTTTATGGAAATGGTTTTCTCTTCCAGGCAACAATGTTCTCTTCCATTACACGACGTGTTAGTCCCGGTACTTGCATACTCTTTTGCAACACACTCAAAAGTATGTACTTTTTCTTCGCAAAAAGAGTACATACTATTAGTTCAGAGTATAATTATGCCAAATGGGATGCAGGGCTAGTTTCAAATTGATCCCCTTTTAAATTGACCCACCCAATGATGTATGCCTAATGAATAGCCTTTTAAGGAAAAGAGGTAGGGCTGAGCAGCCTTGTTGCTGCTTGGGGGTGGAGTTATGCTGCATTCGACTAACTCTGAAGTGGGACGTTGTAAATTGGAATCATTATGATTAAATAATGAATGTCATTATCGACCTCTGTGTGTTTGAGTTACAATAAGGGGGAAAACATGGATGCTTCCATGTTTGTGTTTTGTAAGCAGAAATCTAGCAAGTAAGATTGATGTATATTGTTGATTTGACATGGTAAATGGTCTGCACTTATATAGCGCTTTTTTTTTTTTTTACTTTAGCAGTTCTACAAAGCGCTGGTTACATTGGTTCTCATTCACCCATTCACACACACACTCACACACACACCAATGGTAGCAGAGCTGCCATGCAAGGCGCTAGCTTGCCATCGGGAGCAATTGGGGTTCAGTGTCTTGCCCAAGGACACTTCGGCATGTGGGCTGGGAATCGAACGGCCAACCCTACGATTAGTGGACAACCCGCTCCAACAGTCGCACTTAAACTCATGCTGAACTTGGTTGAAGGGACCTCCCCGAAGTTACGAATTGAAATTCCATGTTGACGGGGTGTTCTCTTTGGATTCTTCCTAGTCAGAGGACAGAAATTGTCCCAGAGAAAATAAGCTGTGTTTATATGTATATCATCATTCTGAGTATGATGACAGCATAATGAGGAAGTAACATGCAAAGTAAGGATATGATTCCAGTAGTTTATCAACTCCAGGAAGGTGTGCCAACTTAGATGCCTCAACATCATCCGCAAACATGCTGTCAAATAGATGAGACCCATCCAAATGTTCCACAAAAGCATCCTACAACACACAATTCAGTAAAGAGCATTAACACCATTATATCAACACTTGCTGATGACAAGAAAATGTTAGCCTCTTAAGCCTAATCTTTGCTAAGATAGCAGAGATAACTTGGGTAATATTAGCGATGAACAATATTGTCATTGTTATGGTATAACTAGACAGATTTAGTTGCTGTTAAATAAATCAACGAAAGTATGATAATACAAATCAAGACACCATTGCTGAATCTCAATCGTTTTTCAGTGGCTAAATGCAAGCTAGCTTACTAGCAGTTGCTTGGTGGGTTAGTGGATATGTTAGCCAGCTTAACTAATGTTATTGATGATCAAACTCTTGAGTATTATGGCACACTTTAAAGTATTTGAGTGTGAGATACTCAAATCTCACTTGTGTCTACCTGCCAGTTTGCTAGCATGTAGCTAGTTATTAGACTAGTGGGGATGGCAGGAGGACATGGGAGCTTTGAAAATTGCATATTTATGTATACTCACAGATCCTGGCATTTGTAATGGGAGTAAATATATTGAGATGTTGGACATATTTAGACGGTGACACCCTGGTCAGTGTGAGGAGAATAAGGACTGTTGAGGCAGGCGTGACAGAAACATACAGAGAGAGACACATTTATTTTAAGCTTTTGGGTCTGGGCATTTCAGCTTGGCCACCAACTTAAAATGAAACAACACACACACACACACACACACACACACACACACACACACACACACACACACACACACACAAGCTCAGCAGGATGCAGTTAGGGGAAATTGGCATTGCTCTACACTGCAGTCTCTCTCCCTGCTCAGCATGTTGCGCCTCACTATAAAACGCACAGTGTATAAATACACCAACGTTAATCACGCATAGCTGTACACTCATTCAGGAAATTACCCACTCCTCCAAACCCTCCATTCACAAGCGCTGCTAGACCACGCCCCCATCGTGTTTTAATATTAAAATTAACATTAACAAATGAAATATTCTACACATTTGCTTTAATTTTATTGTAAGGACTGTTACCTTATGCAGCTGAAGATCTTGTTCCATCTTTTTCTGAGCCTCTATTGCTCTCTGCTCCTGAAGTTCTTTGTCTATTATATTCTTAACTGCATTGTTATACTCGTGCTGTGCCTTTTCTCGCTGTGGATAGCGCAGAGATCAAAGTGAAAATTTTTTTTTCAGACAATACTCGATGTAATCACTATTATATTATGTTTGTATATTGCACACATGTATTTAACAAAGTTTTTTTTTTTTTTTAAATAAATAAACCTGTGTTTTGTTTGCAATTGTTTGATATCCGTGAGAGCAGAGGATTTTTGTGAATTTTTTTAACAAAAGGTTATCAATAAAGACAATTTTTCACACCCTTCTTTTCTCACATTTACCAAGGGTGCCAATATTAGTGGAGAGCACTGCATATATACAGTGGGGGAAATAAGTATTGGGATGCGTCAATATTTTTTTTCAGTAAATATATTTCTTATGAGGTTATTCAGATGAAATTTTCAATGGACATCAGTATTATCTCAAGAAATCCAGAAATATAAAGAATTCACAACATTAATGTCCATAAATAAAGTTAATATTTTTTAATGGATGACTTGGAGTGAAATATTCCAAAAAGCAGCCTGTAAATGTCCAGCGTTGGTGGAAACTCCTTATGTATATATATATATATATATATATATATATATATATATATATATATATATATATATATATATATATATATATATATATATGTGTATATATAATGTGTGTGTGTATATCACATAGTAATATATGTGATATAATAGTAATATTGAATTCTTAATTCTGATAGGTTGGAAAGTGTCACAGGTTTATATTAATGCATTTTAGAACATATTATAAAAACATACAAAAACACACTATGAACCACATTAATGTTAGTAAGTTTTATAGTAATGATTAATTCATAGGTTTTTAAAAAAGGTACGGAGCATACGGTGCATTTTTTTGGAAGTGCTTTGTAACGCTCAGAGGTAACTCTGTTCCTTTAAGTTTTCTGACAGGAAGGTCTTCGGGACAGAACACTATATACTTTGTGCATTTTTATCTTATTAACTCCAAAAAAGAGCGGATGATGAGGGAACAACTGTTTATAGCAGCTAGAACTAGCGTGTTTCACAGACGTTATTAACCGTTATTAAACATTAAACATAACTATAAACTGATTAAGCACAACACGATCCATCCATCCATCTTCTACCGCTTACTCCTTTTCGGGGTCACGGGGAACCTGGAGCCTATCCCAGGGAGCATCGGGCACAAGGTGGGGTACACCCTGGACAGGGTGCCAGTCCATCACAGGGCACACGCACATACACACTCACACACCCATTCATACACTACGGACACTGTAGACATGACAATCAGCCTACTATGCATGTCTTTGGACTGGGGGAGGAAACCGGAGTACCCGGAGGTAACCCCCGCAAACTCCGCACACACATGCCCCCGGCTGGACCCGGACCCTGGAGGTGTGAGGCGAACGTGCTAACCACTAAGCCACCGTGTGCCACCACAACATGATGTGCTTTAATAAATAAATATGTAATCCCTGTCAAATTGTTATGGTATAAGAGGAATAAAATACTTGGGGACGTATCGTTGTAACGGAGTTACATGTTGATTATTGTCCTATAACATCACCCATCGTGTTTTTTTTATTTTTTATTAATTCTTACATAAGTTACATACAAGCATTACTTGTATGGTATAGTATAAAAACAGTATAAACACATGTTGTTTTCTACACTTTAGCAGAATGTACATGTTTTTATTGAATAAACTGACAACCAATGAAATCCTCAAGAGTAGATATTTTCTGGAGCACAGGTTCTCATATATATTTTTGTGCACTCTGACTGAATTGTAAGTCATGTACTTGTTACATAAATTTCTAACTCACAGTTTGGTGATCTAGTAGCCTGTAGTCGAGGTAAACCAGGTCTGACAGGTACGCAGCCACAAAGACTTTGCAGTTTTCATCTTCGCAGACTGGATTTCCAGCAAGGTCAAGTGTGCGCAGGTTCTTAAATTTTCTTAGGTATATTATCTAAAACAGAGTGGGGACCAGATATTGTACATCTGGCAGGCACAATACAGGGTGTCCTAAAAGTCTCCATACAGAGGGGAAATCAACACTTTTTAGCAAAATGTCTTCCTAATTTTTTCATCCATCCATCCATCTTCTACCGCTTACTGCTTCTTCGGGGCCGCGGGGGAACCTGGAGCCTATCCCAGGGAGCATCGGGCACAAGGCAGGGTACACCCTGGACAGGGTGCCAGTCCATCGCAGGGCACAATCACACACACACTCACACACCCATTCATACACTACGGACACTTTAGACATGCCAATCAGCCTACCATTCATGTCTTTGGACTGGGGGAGGAAAACGGAGTCTAATTTTTTCATACGTAGTTTAAATTATATATTTTTATCAGATAGCCTTACGAATGCTTTGATAAAAGAAGAACGTTCAGAAATCGTTCTCATGATTGGATCAGGAAGCTGTGAAAAGGTTGCGTTGGACTTTAACAGGAAACAGGGCAAGCACATCACACACACAACACTGTTGCCAAACTTATTAAGCAATTCAAAAAGACTGGAAATGTTGCAGACTGACCGAGAAGTGGACGTCCACG
This sequence comes from Ictalurus punctatus, assembly GCF_001660625.3. NCBI lineage: Eukaryota > Metazoa > Chordata > Actinopteri > Siluriformes > Ictaluridae > Ictalurus > Ictalurus punctatus. The sequence continues at coordinate 28,398,362 of NC_030417.2, forward strand.
AACACCCACTGACGAATTCCTAACTGACGTGGTGCTGCCAAAAATTGTCCCCTCATGTATGCAGACCTTTGGGACACCATGTATTATCTTATATGTTTTTATGTGGATATAACATATTTGTTATTCACAAAACGTTTCCGATTGTATAGCACTTTTAACAATAGACATTGTCACAAAGCAGGTTTATAGAAATCCTGATGTAGATTTATAGCCCTGATGAACAAGCCAGCAGTTCAAAGAGGTTACAAATCTACAGCATCCATGTGAAACCATCCACATATGTAGCTGTGACTCCAATTTCAAAATATTCAAAACTCAATTTCTCAATATAGTAAGCAGTAATTGAAAGCTACTAAAAATTATTTCTTGTGTCATAATCTACGCAATCAAAATGATATTATGTTAACTATTCAAAGCTTTCGGACTTACATTGTCAAGCTGCGAGATCAAATTGTTACCAAGTGAGAGGATATGCAGGTTTTGCAGTGCATCCATGTTCTCTATTACAGAAATGCGATTGTTGAACAAACTCAGGTCCTGAAGTTTCACGAGCGTATCCAACCCTTCAATCACTTCTATATTATTGAAGGACAAGTCTAAGACAACAGTAGAAGAAAGGATAACACTGCTTGTGTGATTAAGAAAGTCAAATCAGAACTTTCAAACATATAAGTATATTTCAATATTCTGAAATAAAACAGGGGGAAAAAGAAAGTACTGAACTCACCAAGCCATACCAGGTTAGTGAGCTTTTCTAATCCCTGGATCTTCTCGATGATATTATTGTCGAGTTGAAGCTTGGTTAGAGATGTGAACTGCCATAAATGTTCTATCTTTAAGATGTCTGAAGAAACACATGCAGTCATCAGGCCACTAATGATATACAAAGTAGAACATACAGCAGAACTGACAATGTGAAAACGTGACTCTTACATCTGTAGTCCAGGCGCAGTTCAGTCACTTTGTCGTACCTTAAGCCCTCTTCTTTGTCTACAAGTCCAGACTGCCCTCGAGGTCTCTGCTCTGCAATTGCCTTTTGCAGCATTTCCTCATCAATCACACTGGCTTCCTTTACATCATATAGTTCGCTCATTTTGACGGTGCTGCCACAAAGTGCGACACATATTAATAACCTATTACACAGTGTACACACATACACTTCTTGTTACCATATTTCTTCATAGTTCTCATTAAACACCCTAGAAATCTGTCTTTTGTGGCCAAATACAAGATTATCTTATTTTGATCTACAGGCTATCTGAGTTGTTTCAAAAAGTTGATGAGTATTAAAAGGTGTGCGTTTGGAGGCAGCCTGGGAAAAAAAAATGTTTCTCTTTTCTGAAATGTTTCTCATCTCCATTTCAATTCCACTGTAAGATGCATACCTCTACATTTATAACTTTATCTACTTATGGAAAAGTAACATTACTGCCAATTTTGTAAAGAAAGATAAGTTTTCAATGGGGGGGCATAGTTGCTTAGTGGTTAGCACATTTGCCTCGCACCTCCAGGGTTGGGGGTTTGACTCCCACCTCCGCGCCATGTGTGCGGAGCTTGCATTTTCTCCCCGTGCTTCGGGGGTTTCCTCCGGGTACTCCGGTTTCCTCCCAGTCCAAAGATATGTGTTTTAGGCTGATTTGCATTTTCAAATTGTCCGTAGTGTGTGAACAGGTGTATAAGTGTGTGCGATTGTACACTGTGATGGGTGGCACCCTATCCAGGGTGTTCCCCACGTCATGCCCGGAGTCCCCTGGACAGACAATGTTTAATGACATTAAGTGTTTAGATTTATATCCATTTTATTCTTGCATGTAACTATCCAAAAACTGGATCGAAGCATGACATGACAGTCATTGTTTAAGAAGATCAGACTTAGCTAGCAAGGTTTTAGACGTCTTTAGGCAGAACGTTAGGTTTGTTAAAAAGGCTCCTTACCCAACGTTATCTTTGCAGGCAGACAACCAGGGCAAAGTGAGAAAGTGTCCTAAAGAAAAACTCAATTTTGTTGAAAACCAGATTTATTGGGGGGTCATTTTGGGATGTTTTCCAGAATTCCACTGCAGTGACATCTGACAGGTTTTTTTTTGCCAGACAACCACACATTTAGTACTACTACTAATAATAAAACAATTACTACAGTGTACTTACATAATATAATATAATATAATATAATATAATATAATATAATATAATATAATATAATAAAGGTGCATTCTACATGCTGTTGACATTTTATAAGACCCTTGCCTCACACAAATAATATTTAAAAAACAAACTAGGTAAACATGAGATAGTTTGTTGTTGGTAAGACTATGTACATATTAGCACTGGAGAATATTTCTTCAGAAAGTAACAGAACAGTTCATATGTGCAAGTATTACAACTTCTTCAAGGATCATGTTCAGGACAATCAGTAGTTTATGTTTCCTCAGAGCTAATTCTGATTTTCAGATGGTATCTGGTTCACCTTATGCCATGCACTAGACTAGTTTTATAGCGACTCAGTGCAACAGAAATGACGTGAATTCGCTATTCAAGCTCTATAGTCCAGAAGTAGTACTTTAGTAATCAGCAATACACTCATAATACTAGCAAAATATCTGACATTCAAAATGTGAGCGAAGAAAAGTGAAAATACGAGTCAGTGAAAAGTCACTTACCGATTAGGTTTCTATTTACATAGAAACTCGCGTCTCTCGTCTCCAGCTGTTGCCTAGCAACAGAGCATAGCTCTAGAGTACCTTCAACGTCATGGAACGCTTATAGTGGTTCTTTAATGGACGATAGTCGAATGTTAGCTGATTGCACATTTACACGGAAAAGCCCAGGCATTAATTAGACTGTGTGTTATCACTGGTAGCCTCTTTTACACATTTGGTGTTAAGAAAGTACTAAACGTGGCACAAATATATAAAACTTTCTACTGTATAAAGCAGAACTCTCTCTCTCTCTCTCTCTCTCTCTCTCTCTCTCTCTCTCTCAAAAGGTTGCTTTAATGGCATGACAAATATTAACATTTGTATTGCTAAGCTTGGGTACAGACAAATTAGAAAATAACTACAGAAATACTTCAATTTCAATTTCAAAGTACTTTGTTGGCATGATTGTTTACATACAACATTGCCAAAGCATCAATATAGATAAGAAAGGAGAATAAAAATATATATTCTCTCTCTCTCTCTCTCTCTCTCTCTCTCTCTCTCTCTCTCTCTCTCTCTCTCTGTGGCAGTAGTGCTGGATCTTATTTAAATCATAGGTTTATATTAATGAGCTTGTAAAACATTATCGCTTTAACAGCAACAACTCATTTACCGGGACAATCTATAATCTATAGTAAGGCTAATAATAAACAGATTACAAATGTATTCTTATTTAACAAAGAAAACACATTAGCGTTGAACTTTAGTAGTAAGGTTTTCTGTAACGATAAACTTACATAACATCTCTGGAGGCTTGGGTGTCAATGCTTCATAATGATTGGTAGGTTTTCCACCACAGGGGAGTCTTCAGGAAAGAGGGCTTTGTGGTTTTGGTAACATGACAAGCTGCAGTTATTAAAAGAGAGGTTGGTGAGGGGACAACATTTATAGCTGCTATAATGTAAGAGACAACAAGGATTAACATGCTTCATGGATGTTCCACAACATTAAATGTAACTATAAAATATTAAAAGGCATGATGTGTTATTCCTTACTAAATGAAATAAGTGCGGTATAAGGGGAATAAAATACTTCTGGACATACTTTTATAAGAAAATAATCAACTTTGGGGTGGTAAATAACCTTGGTTTGTATATCACCCCACCCCATTATTGATTATTTTCTTACAAAAGCACATTGTGTTTTATTCCTTACTTAGTCTTATTCAGTTTAGTCTAGCTAACTAGCTAAACATTGGCGCACTTACACGCAAATATAAATTAACAGGCTTAAGTAGCTTGAAATCGGTTTTACACTTGAGTTCAACGAAAGAGGAGCCTGTGAAGGTAGCGCAGAACGCCCTCGATATTTGATTGGCAGGCATTGTCATCACTCAGGAAAAAGTTTTATCTGTGTTGTCCAATCACATCTCGTTGTGGCAGACGCTTCCTTCTGCGCCCGCCCACTGTCCTCTCCTGCCTGTGCAGGGTTTGTTGTTATCAAGATGGAGTTCTTGTTGGGGAATCCGTTTAGCACTCCCGTCGGCCAGTGCATTGGTAAGTTACATGGTTATACCAGGCCTTTATTTAAAATATATGTTTTGATAAAATAGGTTGTGTAACTCGACGCTTTCATTTCATCGTATTCCACAATTAATTAGCATACTACCGGGTAGCTGTTGAACTAGCCTAGCTGGCTAACAGTGTTAGCTGGACTGTTTCAGTGTAACGTTAAATATTATCCAGTGTCACTGTTAGCAAATCTGCTGATTCATATACACGCTAACAGGCAAACAAGTTAAATAAGATAGACGCTTGTCTTATGGGCTGAGCAATTATAAAACTAATTGTACTTTATTTTTATTTTTTATTTAAACGCTGTAACCGGGTACGTCAGGGCAAAAAATCTACTGCACATACACTTTATTTCAGATTTGTTCACTATGCGTTATTGCGTAATAACGTATTTACGTCATTTCTGTTATTCTGACGTGTATTTCACAGTTTGTCCATCATTTAAGCCGGAAATCAGGCTTGTCCAATAAGAAGAAGGGAATGAACTCTCTCCTATTGGACAATCTGAACCGAGAGTCTGCTCTCATTAAGGACTGATCTGAACCCAACACCAGTTTTATCACTAGAGTGATAAATCGTCTTTTGCTTGTGTTGAATGCCAAACTGATTCTTCCATTCTCAGTACAGTACAGATAGAAGAGGTTTTGGGATGCTTTCACGCCTATTAGATTAAATTAGATTAGATTTATTGCCATTTGCACCAGTACAAAGCAGTGAAGGTAAATGGTCTGCACTTATGTAGTGCTTTTATCCAATCACATGCTCTCTAGAATCTGAAGTGTCCCTACATTGCCAAAGTTCCCATTGTTGAGCGATTGGCTATTTAAAAAAGGGGAGGAGCCACTCAATATGTCCCACCCTGACTTCCGGTTTCAGCGGAAATTACATCAACGCATCGAATGCTATGCTCTCACCGGCCTGAGAGAACTCTGAAGGGGAAAACATACAGGGGTTCAATTCAAATGATTAAATTACAAAAGAATAAATGCTGCATATGTGAAAGTATCCTTAATATCAGCTGCTACCCAGCCTTAATCTGAACTGGTAACAGAGCCGACTTTCTTGGAAGCCTCTCTTACTGAGCTGTGTGAGATTTCATAGGCACGACGATGAGAACATAATGAGGTGAACGACGGGAGACAATCACTTAAAAGGGCCCAGTAGGATTTGTACCAGGGCCAATGCCACCCCAGACTCTGCCCCCCTCCACATTCACAAGCAATTCCTGCTTCATAAAACATTCTTAACACACTTAACATTCCTCATTCTGCCCTCAGTCATTCAAAAGTGAAGTATGCTCATGAGGTCTTTGTAGCTAACCTGTTAACCGAACAGTGATTTTGTTTTTATTCAACAATGATTGCATTCTGACTCTTAAATAAAACAATTAAAAAAAAAAAAAAAGCTCTTATTTTAAGCAGCACAAACTGAATGTCATTTTCAATATGGTTGGGAAGAATCTGTTACGATCTTGTTGGCAGTATGGGTTTCCTGTTCCTCTGCAGCAGACTGTGTGATTCAGCAGTTTGTTGTGTAAAAGTAGAGATGCATGAATCATGCACGGGTGCAAGTTTTCTTAATCATCTCGCTGAACATTTGCAAATGTTTTGCAAATAAATATTGTGAACATTTCGTAAATAAAAGTGCTCATGGAGGCAAGCAGAAGCTATTCTGTTGAGCTCTGTGGTTGTTTACTGACGTGAAGTGAAGCCAGAGTAAATGAGGGCAGTAGTAAATAGGTCAGGTATTAAGGCCCTGATAGGTGTTTATTGATGATTTAAAAAAAAAAAAAAAAACAATTTTATTGAGTCATGGGCGAAAAAATTCTGAGCTGCTGCTGTGAGACTCCCTGACAGTCTGGATTGAAAATGTGTACTCCGTATGTATTTATACAGCAGCTCAAATGCATCAGATGTCATCAGGTCTCAATGTTAGGCATGAAAGAAGCAGGACTACATGGTGACGGACAAGAGCTGACAGTCAGTCAGGGGAAAACAAGCATGTGAGAGTATAAACAAGGCAGGTGTGAAACACTGAGTAAGATACTACAAGAGAAAAAGTGATTAGTCGATTTATCCATGTTGTAGAATGTTACCCAGTTAGGCATTTAGGCATACTACTTAGCACACATTATGTGGTTTGAGATGCAGCACCGAATTCTCTTTAAATGTGTATCAATGTGGCAATCATGGCGAAGAGCTTAATCCATGAAATGTTCTTCCCAGTACCAACTCACGGTAACAGTTTTCCAGAGAAAACAGCATTCCTACAGCATTAAATAGAATGTTTCTCAGAAGATCTCTCCAGCTTTCTCCACCCTTAGGCACTTTATCTTCTCAGCAGATTTCTCAGTCATTTCTAGATGCTCTTATGTTTTTCTCTAATTGTAAAAAAAAAAAATAATAACCAAATTGTCTATTATTATTTATAACAGTTTTTTTTTTTTTGTGACCAAACCTTTATATAATGATACAGATCAAGAATCATGACATGATATTGTTGTGTTATTGTCCATCCCAGATCTCTCTGGGCCTGTCTGTTTGGGGTCCTGAGTGGATTAACAGAATAGCGTTTACCCTGTTGTCGGAGTAATCTGTGACCTGGAGCCCTAAAGAGCAAAATTGGCTAAGCGCCTCTGTGGATGGCAGTACACACTTCCCCGATGATTATAGTGACACTGAGCCAATCTGTGTGCGCATATATGCTGAAGAGGAGAGTTAGTGTTCATCTCTAAGTGTTCTACACTCTATACATTCTGGCTTTCTGCTTGTTCATATATCGTACAAGATAGAGGTGTAAATGGGCCTCTGTAGCATTCTGTAGCATAATGGCTGCTAAGTGGTTAAAGCAATGGACTACTGATTGGAAGGTCATGAGTTAAATCTAATGGTCCACAATTACATTCTGAATACTGTGACTCGTCCTCTTGTTGCCAGTTTGATCACACCACGTTCCACGAAACTTTCCTAAGAGTGGGTGGATGTTCTGGATCCTGCTGGCTTCCTCCACTCTCATTAACAATAACAAGCTGCTGCTTTTGTGACTGTGGAAAAGAGATTATTGTGCTCATCCTGAAAGGGATTAGCTGTTGATGTATTAGCTGTAGGTGCTTTCCACGTTATGGCTCGGAAATCCACCAGATGAGTTGGACTCCGCGATTTCACGATATGGCATTGATATCGTCATTTATCACCATGATCATTTTCACGAGTATCATTAGGTGTTGGCCCTGTTATAAAACCATCGATAGTCACTGAAACAAGTAACTGACTGGATTTTAAAATGATATTTTTACACCAGCCCCTTACTATGACTGGGCAGTATGAAAGTATAATATTTACACTCAATGAGCACTTTAGGAACAACTGTACACCTACTCATTCATGCAGTTATCTAATCATCCAATCATGTGGCAGCAGTATAGTGTACAAAATCATGTAGATATGGGCCAGCAGTTTTGGGTAATCTTCACATCAACCATCAGAATGGGGAAAAATGTGATCTGAGTGATTTCGACGGTGGCGTGATTGATGTGTCAGACAGGCTGGTTTGAGTATTACTGCTGATCTTCTGGGATTTTCACACACAACAGTGTTTAGAGTTTACTCAGAATGGTGCGATAAAGAAAAAAACATCCAGTAAGTGTCAGTACTGTTAACGAAAGAGGATAACAGAGAATGGCCAGACTGGTTTGAGCTGACAGAAAGGCTGCAGTAACTCAGGTAAGCATTCTGTGCAACTGTGGTGAGCAGAAAAGCATCTCAGAATGTACAACATGTCGAAACTTGAGGCAGATGAGCTGCAGCAGCAGAAAACCATGTCTGGTTCCACTTCTGTCAGCCAAGAACAGAAATTTGAGGCTCACCAACACTTGAAAAACGTAGCCTTGTATGATGAATCTTGATTTCTGTTGAGGCACACAGATGGTAGGGTCAGAAATGGGTCCCAACAGCATGAATCCATGGACCCTAACTGCCTTGTGTCAGCAGTCCAGGTTGGTGGAGGTGGTGTAATGGTGTGGGGAATGTTTTCTTGGCACACTTGGCCTGTTAATACCAATCAATCGTGACTTGAATGCCACAGCCTATTTGAGTATTCCAGGTCAGTGTTTCCAGGTTTGCAATCAGACACGCCTCCCCACCAACCAATCAGCGTTCACTCGACGAATAGCAACGAAGATACGCGCAACGATTCTGTTTAGCCCAGGAAAAACATACTAGAATTGATTCTTTTAAACACATTGAATTTTGTAGAAATTTTAAGACTGTTTTAATAGCATTTGTTTAGACCGTTGATAATGACAGTTGATATTTGCCAACACCTGATTTATACCTGCATCTAACGTATGCTTGTAAAAGATTGTCAGAACATATCGCATACTTTTAATCTTGTGGCATTTAATCTAAATTTGAAAAGTTCATGTATCACATTAGCGGTATAAGAGCTGTTATAATAGTGTGACCTCTGAATGTGTGGTGCCATGACCTACTTTTTTTTTTTTTTTTAAATAGCAACCAATGCAGATGAAAACCAAGCCACAGTTTTGTAAATCATCTCTGTTCATCTTTCCAACCAGAAACTGTAACACAAATCTTTGCAGATTACTGTAGAAAATCTGTTTGTGTTTGCAAAATGGGATTAATATGTAGTTTTACCAGCGCTCCTGGCCCAGCATCATCCCAGTGCTTTTTGACTATATTAATCTACACTATACGATAAAGTGCTTGACGTGAACATTGATTTGGGAAAATGCAGCAGTGCTGGTTGTGACTGGTTTGTGAGTCTGGCTCTGAGGTAGCGGATGGTACAGCCTGACGCTCAGCATCACATGACCTGCAGTGTTTTTCCTCTCAGATGAAGCATCTTTTGGTTGTAGAAGAATGGCCCAGATTTGCTTTAGCTTTGTTAGTTATTTGATTTGACACTTTATCTGACCTGCATCCTTTCCATGTCTGTCTGTCTTTTGTCTGTCTTTTGTCTGTCTTTTGTCTGTCTTATTTAACCAGTTTTCCTTCTAAGGCTGATTTGAACTTGTGTGTTTACCTGAAACGCAACTCGGACGACGGAAGTTGTTAAGTGTCTCAGACAATACCGATTTCTCTCTGGCAGCAAGCTACTTACAAATCTCTGCCTGTTTGTGCAACACATACTCTTACAGTTCTTCTCATGAAAAGATATTACTGTATTAGAATGCAGGGGGGGTCATGATGGCTTAGTGGTTAGCATGTTTGCCTCGCACCTCCAGGGTTGGGGGTTTGATTCCCACTTCCGCTTTGTGTGCATGTTCTGTGCATGTAAGTGTTAACTGTTAAGAAGTTGAATGTTCTGCAATAACACACACATTCCCTCATTTAAACTCATTTACAGTTAAACACTGTAACATGTTACTTTTTTCTGTAAATGTATGACACTTCTTACATTTATATACAATTACATGTTATAACCCCATTACAATTACTGCTCTAAAAATAGCTAAATATAGCATCAAACAATATATTTGATCAAAATGAATATTTTAGTCAGAGTTATTGAGCTTCCTTCCTATAGCGTGCTGTTTGACTTGTGCCCATTCAATGAAGTTTAATGGAGACTCACTTGCTGTCAGGATGAGCCTTTATGTAAACTTATAGAAGTGGTAGCTCAGCGGCCAAGACATTGGACTTCTGATCAGAAAGTTGTGAGTTCAAATCCCAGCTGCCGTTGTTGGGCCCTTGAGCAAGGCCCTTAACCCTCAACTGCTCAGTTGTATAAAAATGAGAGAATTGTAAATCGCTCTGGATAAGGGCGTCTGCTAAATGCTGTAATGTAAGATGGAAATACATGTGTGAATTTCTAACATTTACAGATAAGAATATAAAGGTAAAAATGTCATTTCTGCACCGAAGACAACACGTCTGGAACACATTAAACAGCTCACGCATCTGTCAACATGACAAGCCACGTTAATACACTTACTAGTTTGTTTGAAGTGCTTAATATAAAACATTCTCATGTTTTGGACGACCTGGATCATGCACTTTTCCCACCGCAGCAGCTCACTCTGTGACCTCCACTGTTTCTCAGATGTGTTTTATACATAGAAATGCGTTTTTCACCCTCATGAAGGGACGTCACTGCCGGTGGTTATCCACAGTGATGTCACAGACCTATCTAATGGTCTGTTATTAATAATCCATATTGAAATTCGTTGTCGAATTATTTTCATTATTGATTAGTTGTTGCAGCCCTAATGCAAGCATGCCAAAAGTGTAAGTTATTAATAGGTGTGATAGCACCCTTAACTGCACGCTACCTTTTTTAAATCTCTTGACGAGAGAGTGCAAGTAGCTGGTTAAACTACTGCAAAACCTGCTACAACCAACTGACCCATTTTTGATTTATTTTTTTAATTTAAAATTTTTTTTTTTACATTGGGCCCGACTTGTCAAGCTGAATATGAACAGAGTTATCCACAAATCTTCCGTAGGAGCATTTATACAGGAAATTTGATATGCAAATCCTGTATGGTTAAAAAAACAATCATATCCTCCTCGTGCTCTTCAGTGTGTCTAAATTTATGCATAAAAGACTTTACTAAAAGATTGATAAACAAGCTGCATTGACTCTGAAATTAGCTGCAGAACAAATTGTTCGTCGGCTAAGCTTGTTAACAAGTGATTTTGTAAAAAATCATATTCCGTACCTGTATATAACAAGTCAAAAAATCAGATTCTCGATCATGCCGTTCAATTCACGTGTAATGTAAAAAAAAATAAAAGAGTCCATAAAAGGAATGAATGAGAGCGGGCCAGAGCACAATTATTGCCTTCGTTGGTCCTGACAGTTTGCATACAGCAAAAGGCCAGTGCATGAATAAGGCATGGACGGAGGTGTCCAGATTAGAGAAACCGCCTTCATCCATCCATGAAAGCCAGCTCTGTACTCCAGCGTGTCTCTAGCATGGTATAGACAGCTCTGTGGCACTGCCAGGCAGAACCGAGGGTCATCACGGCTGACTGATGGCGGCTCCTGTCCACCACTGTGAAGTGCCAAGTCATTCTCGCTCGCGTATTTATTTATTTATTTATTTATTCATTCATTCCACCTCATGCTGGTTGGTGTGGTGGAACCTAAACTTTGTTCTGGACGTTCTTTTAAACTTTGAGGTGTGAGACGCTTCTACACATAGGTTTTCCGACAATAGAAGCTGCTGCACACAGGGAGAGCAGAGACCCTCAGGTTTAGCTTTTGAGCTCTTATCAGAGCTGACAGGCCATGAGTCCAGATCTTACATCTCAGCGGGCTGCGAGTTCTGAGGCCCAGACTGTGTCTCTGCTCTTGCACACAGGGTATGGAAGAACAGGAAAAGGAAAGGACTGAGGTAGCGGAGTTGTTACTGGTCTCGATAGAGCCGAGAGGTGAAAAACGATTTCAAGTTTCACCCTGTTGATGAGTAATGCAACAGTAATTAAACCTGTTTAACAGAGTGCGATGTCACATGAAAGTGAACTCTTTTGACGATGGTTTATTTTAATTTATTTATTTATTTTTTAAACAGGAGGCTTATGGACAAATGTGTTTCATCACCATGATCTGCATTTCATCCCATGAAATTCCCACACAACTTGTCAAAATCATAGCATGGGAAAGCCTCATTTGAAGAAGGCTGTGCACTTTTTGGGTGAATTACATGAGCTAATATCTATCTCAACCGGGTTTTTAAATGTCCAAAATGTACTAGAAGACACACTGGGATAATAAAACAATGGCATCTTGTCTACACTCCATCGGTATTAAGACAGAAACAAGGGCGTCACTCAGTCTAGTGATTAGACAAGCTGAGCAAGGTCTAAAGATAATTACTATCACAATTTAACCACATTCCTGTAAATCCTCATGTTGTACCAACAATCACATAGCACTAGTTTATTAAATCATTATTTACAGGGTTATAGATGTTTTATGGCCTGTAGATCTAGAAGCCTTGTCTAAATTTTTAGCACCCATGTAATCCTCACTATTCCAGTGGTGGATATGTGAATAGTAGTTTTGTGTGTGTGCATGACTCAGTCGATGATTGTGATGTGTTTATGACAGAGAAGGCAACTGATGGGTCCCTGCAGAATGAGGACTGGACGCTCAACATGGAGATCTGTGACATTATTAACGAGACAGAGGAAGGGTGAGTCCACATATATACACACACGCACACACCTAGAGTCCGTTGGTGACTCACTGCTGCTCTGGGTGACTCATTCAGTTGCTCTGAAATACTTCTTCCTTCACTTTGTGCATTCTGGCGGCTAAATCAGTACTTGATGAGGCTCTCAGTCTCGCAGCAGCTGAAGAGGTTACTCTTGACTGCACCGCCTCACATCATCTTACTTTAAAATGTTCTCTTTCTCTCTCCGTCTCTCACTCAGTCTCACACTCACTGTTTCACACCGTCGTCACAGTCCTGCCTCTGTTCCATATGAGTGAAAGAGCATCTTGTAGTGCAGGACAACAGCCGGTTACTTTGGCCTGGCGTCCTCTTTTGTGTCCGAAGTTGTGGGTGATGACAAGAATGTGAAAAATGGAACATACAAACTCTCTTCACCAAGTCTGAGAAAGGAATCCGTACTGTATATAGAACGTCCTTAACATAATCACCTACATGTGTTTCTGGTTCCTCTTTCCAGGGCCTGTACTTCATACATAGCGTAACAAATAAGAGGTCCGATTTACTGATCATGATGGATCTAAAAGGAAGTACACTTTAAAAAAAAAAAGCAGCTTGTTGTTATGAAAGTGATGTTTAAAAGATGATTTTGAAGCTTGATAACGACAAGATGCAACGAAAATGTATGGTTTCTGGATCTCTAACCCCCCCCCCTGGGTCCAGTCCTGACAGATTTCCAACTCTTTCAGACATTTTCTAATGGACCTAATTGTGCTTAAGGTTATTTTTAACCACTTATGTATTTTTATATCCATTAATGCAGGTCAAGGATATGACCGTTTGAATATACTGTTGTGCCCAAAAGTTTGCATACCCCTTGGGGAATCTACTAAATCTTAATACTCTTAACAAAATAAGAGGGATCATAAAAATCCCATGTTATTTTATATTTAGTCCTGTCCTGAAGAAGCTGTTTCACATACCAGATGTTTACATATAGTCCTCAAGAAAAGATTATAGCTGAGTTTATAAAAATTACCTCGTTCAAAAGTTTACACACTCTTGATTCTTAATACTGTGAGTTGTTACCTGGATGATCAATGAGTGTGTTTATGTTTTGTGCTAGTTGTTCATGAGTCCCAGTTAAACTGCCCACTGTTCTTCAGAAAAATCCTCCAGGTCCTGCACATTCTTTGCTTTTCCAGCATCTTTTGCATATTTGACCCCTTTCCAACAGCGGCTATATGATTTTGAGATCTGTCATTTCACACTGAGGACAACTGAGGGACTCGTACACAACTATTATAAAAGATGCAAACGTTCACTGATGCTCAAGACGGCAACACGATACATTAAGAGCCAGGGGAGTGTAAACTTTTGAACAGGCTGATCAGTGTAAATTGTCCAATAAAAATCATTCAGATGGATTAACACATCTTTAGTCACCACTTCTAATCCACCGGGTGTGTGTGTGTGTGTGTGTGTGTGCATGTATGTGTAGGCCCAAAGACGCCATCCGTGCCATCAAGAAGAGGCTGAATGGCAATCGAAACTTCCGGGAGGTGATGCTGGCTCTGACTGTGAGTATAGCAGCCTCTGGGTTAATGTTTGCTATGGGGCCGCCCTGCTCATTAGATGCTAACAAGCCAAACTATGTAGTGAAGAATGTAGCATGTTTGTGGAGTTCTGCTTTGCTTCATGACTTGATGGTGCGCATGCACAATGTGATGCACTCTGCAATACCAACTAGAGGCTGTTTATTTTCCTTTAATGATCTGATTTGTGGCTTCACAGCTGTGAGCCTCGTTTGGCTCTTTGAATCTAGCCTCATTAGTTTAAAGCTTCTCTTTTGGCTGTCAGGGGGGGAAAAAAAGCATATGAAGTTGTATTTGTGTGAACGCAGCTCATAAGTCAGTTGGAATTAAAACCCTCTGTGTTCTCCCAGGTGCTAGAGACTTGCGTGAAGAACTGCGGCCATCGCTTCCACGTGTTCGTGGCCACCCGGGACTTCATCGACGGCATCCTGGTGAAGATCATTTCTCCGAAAAACAACCCCCCCACTATAGTACAGGATAAAGTGCTGGCACTGATTCAGGTGAGCAGTTTATTCTACAACTCTTCTTCTCCTAGATCCACCTTCCTTATCTGTGGCCTTTAATAACATGCTGGTGACAAGAGTCTGAGTGCTGTATGCCCTGTTTATTCAGACAGAGGTAAGGAAAAATACTTGGTGCATTTACAATAGGGAAGAGCAGTGTCTGGTCTGATTTGTTTTCTTTAAAGCTTGAAACTCTTGACCAGAACAAAAAATTGTTGTTTAAATACAGTCAGTTTAAATACAAGGGAAAACAATTTCAAATTTGAATCTTCTACGTTAAGCATCATCTCTTTTTTTTAAGTTACTGTGGTTAAATTAAATTATTATCTGAATGACCATTTAAAAATATTTTTCAATTTCATATACAGTATCTCACAAAAGTGAGTACTCCCCTCACATTTTTGTAAATATTTGATTATAACTTTTCATGTGACAACGCTGAAGAAATGACACTTTGCTACAATGTAAAGTAGTGAGTGTGCAGCTTGTGTAACAGTGTAAATTTGCTATCCCCTCAAAATAAATCAACACACAGCCATTAATGTCTAAACTGCTTGCAACAAAAGTGAGTACACCACTAAGTGAAAATGTCCAAATTGGGCCCAATTAGCCATTTTCCCTCCCCGGTGTCATGTGACTTGTTAGTGTTACAAGGTAGCAGGTGTGTTAAATTTGGTGTCATCGCTCTCACACTCCCTCATACTGGTCACTGGAAGTTCAACATGGCACCTCATGGCAAAGAACTCTCAGAGGATCTGAAAAAGAATTGTTGTTCTACATAAAGATGGCCTAGGCTATAAGAAGATTGCCAAGACCCTGACACTGAGCTGCAGCACGGTGGCCAAAACCATACAGCGGTTTAACAGGACAGGTTCCACTCAGAACGGGTCTCGCCATGGTCGACCAAAGAAGTTGAGTGCAAGTTCTCAGCGTCATATCCAGAGGTTGTCTTTGGGAAATAGACGTATGAGTGCTGCCAGCATTGCTGCAGAGGTTGAAGGGGTGGGGGGGTCAGCCTGTCAGTGCTCAGACCATACGCCGCACACTGCATCAAATTGGTCTGCATGGCTGTCGTCCCAGAAGGGTGCCTCTTCTAAAAATGATGCACAAGAAAGCCCACAAACAGTTTACTGAAGACAAGCAGACTAAGGACATGAATTACTGGAACTATGTCCTGTGGTCTGATGAGACCAAGATAAACTTATTTGGTTCAGATGGTGTCAATCGTGTGTGGCTGTAACCAGGTGAGGAGTACAAAGACAAGTGTGTCTTGCCTACAGTCAAGCATGGTGGTGGGAGTGTCATGGTCTGGGGCTGCATGAGTGCTGCTGGCACTGGGGAGCTACAGTTCATTGAGGGAACCATGAATGCCAACATGTACTGTGACATACTGAAGCAGAGCATGATCCCCTCCCTTCGGAGACTGGGCCGCAGGGCAGTATTCCAGCATGATAACGACCCCAAACACACTAAAGAAGCTGAGGGTGAAGGTGATGGACTGGCCAAGCATGTCTCCAGACCTAAACCCTATTGAGCATCTGTGGGGCATCCTCAAACGGAAGGTGGAGGAGCACAAGGTCTCTAACATCCACCAGCTCTGTGATGTCGTCATGGAGGAGTGGAAGAGGACTCCAGTGGCGACCTGTGAAGCTCTGGTGAACTCCATGCCCAAGAGGGTTAAGGCAGTGCTGGAAAATAATGTTGGCCACACAAAATATTTACACTTTGGGCCCAATTTGGACATTTTCACTCAGGGGTAACCTCACTTTTGTTGCCAGCGGTTTAGACATTAATGGCTGTGTGTTGAGTTATTTTGAGGGGACAGCAATTTTACACTGTTACACAAGCTGTACACTCACTACTTTACATTGTAGTAAAGTGTCATTTCTGCAGCGTTGTCACATGAAGAGATATAATAAAATATTTACAAAAATGTGAGGGGTGTACTCACTTTTGTGAGATACTGTATGTTTTCCAATTAAATTCATCAAAATAAAAGTGCTTTAAATGATATATTATTTGTATTTACAAGTTAAATTTTTCTTTTCCTGAATTGTTAATGCCGTTTTATTAAGCATATAGGACATTATGTAGGTTGTCTAACTGCATTATTTGATAATAATCCCAGCCATTTGGATTCATGAATTTCGAAGTAGCTTATATTTATTTAAAAATCCTGCCTTAAAACATTGCAGATCTCAGATTTTCTTTTTATAACAGTGACAAAAAAGCATTACTGTCGGTAAATAAATAAACAAACTCAAACCTGAAGCATTAATGTTTGAGATAAAATGGATATTTTGATATGATATTTTGCTTTTTATGTGATGCAAATTATCATTAATATTTAACTAGTAACTAGTGTTTTTAAAAGTTTTGACAGCCCTACAATATACTGAAATCAACTACTCTTTTAATATTAAGCCTCCGATTAATCCAGAAATACTCTTACTCTACAGTGCTAAAATTTTACTGTAAGACACTGTAAGGTCAGGGGCATAAAATATCAGCTCACTTGATCTGCAGTGACCTTTATCATTGAGAGTATTTATATCTATACTAAATAGTGGCTGGCTAGTTGGACGTGTATCACCATATATTTTTTTACATACAGCAGCAAAACTGCACATGACTGTGAATGTCAAAAGTCACATGTCAGTACTTTGTGCTTTGTTTGCAGGCTTGGGCAGATGCATTCAGAAGCAGTCCAGATCTGACCGGAGTCGTCCAAATTTACGAGGAGCTGAAGAGAAAAGGTGTCGAGTTCCCCATGGCAGACCTGGACGCTCTTTCACCAATTCACACGCCACAGAGAGTACGACAGCCACATCATGCGACATATTCTACAATTTTCCTGCCATTTTTTTCATCTTTTGTCTTATGAAACCAGCACATCACATGCAGAGTGCTCCACTCTTATGTTTGTGTTTCAGTTTGAAGAGAAATATTTTTAAGCATATTCAGCCAGAACAAGAACCGATACGTTTGTTTATCTTCTTTTCTTTTTTTTTGATGATTTTTAAAAAATGGCTTTATCTTTCTGAATTTATGATTTAATCAGGGAGTCCCAGAGGTTGATCCAGCCTCACATAAGTACAAAGCTACTCCCCAGCCCAAGCCAGCATCCCAGACGCCTCAGACGTCTGCTCCAAGTAGCTTGCCTGCTCAGACTCATTTACCAAACATGGCAGGGCCCATCACGCCAAACCCAGAACAGGTCAGTCTGACCATCAAACATTGTGTCTTGCATTGTTTACGTCGAGATGTATAAAACCTAATGCCTCAATGAATACTTGGGATGAATGAAGTGTTTCATTCAGTGAAATTGAGTCTTAGATTTGATTTTAACCTGTTTATAAAATTGCCCAATTGAGCTTCATGTAAGTGACTGTATATATGCTGCTGGTGTGTGCATGTGTACGGACCGGCATGTGCACGGGGCGGCTGTGGCTCAGTTGGTAGAGCGGGTTGTCCACTAATCATACGGTTGGCGGTTTGATTCCCAGCACACATGACTCCACATGCTGAAGTGTCCTTGGGCAAGACACTGAACCCCAAGTTGCTCCCGATGGCAAGTTAGCACCTTGCATGGCAGCTCTGCTACCATTGGTGTGTGAGTGTGAGTGTGTGTGAATGGGTGAATGAGACACAGTGTAAAGCGCTTTGGATAAAAGCTATATAAGTGCACCATTTACCATTTACCATGAGTGTCTTTGTGTGTGTTTGTCTGTGCTTTCAAAGATTGCCCGGCTGAGGAGTGAGCTGGACATTGTGCGTGGAAACTGCAAAGTGATGTCAGAGATGCTGACAGAGATGGTGCCAGGGCAAGAGGATGCCTCTGACCTTGAGCTCCTCCAGGTCCTAAATCCTACTGGGTTTCCTTCCCACTTTCAACTTGTTTTCTAACAAATGCCTGTGTTCAATCATTGTGTGCATCACACAGTATTCTTCTTCCATAATGACCATTCCTGAATGCACCACTAGGGGGAGTAGAAGCACTGTGTATATAAGGAAGCAGATATTTTAATGGATTTGCTTTTCTTCATAGAAGTGGTCAGTTTTGGGGTATTGTGGGATTGATCATTGAAATAGAAATACATTGATATCGAATGTACTTAGGAACCAGTATTGGTATCATTAATAGAAGCTTCGACTCAGATTTATAACCAGCATATTAAACTGAACTACTAGTGCTGTAGTCTTGTGAGCAATGTGCAAAGTGACGTGCCGATGCCATGCATGTGTTGTGTGCGAGTAGGAGCTGAACAGGACCTGTCGGGCCATGCAGCAAAGGATAGTGGAGCTCATCTCTCGTGTCACCAATGAAGAGGTCACAGAGGAGCTGCTACATGTCAACGATGACCTTAACAACATTTTTCTCCGCTATGAAAGGCAAGTACTTATGTTTGAAGTCCCAGAAAGCCTAAAACCAGTGATTCTTTTCTGATGAGGTTAATGTTAGTCCATGCACATACAAAGTTTTAATGATTAGTGACTTTCCCACATCTGCTCGTAATTCACTCGAATTTTTATGTAAAGTGGTTGGCCTAATCTCACCCATCACAAGGCTTGTCTATTCCACATGGTATTTGTCAAAATTGTGCATTTATACTTGAATGGCTTCTTTGAGATGAAGCAACCTAGTGAGAACCTGTCAAGCGCAGATGACTGTGACAACGCCAAGATTTGAACATGCAACATTGAACAGTCCTGATTCTCCCAGCTTGTACTTATTGTATTTAGTTCTGCTTGAGTGGCGAAACAGGCTGAGAGTCTTGAAAAGAAGGGATGTCAATCAAGAATGCGTATTACAATATAAGGCTCGCTTTTCAGCTCCGTCTGATCAGAGAGTTTGGCTGATCACGCAGCTTTGCTGGATGTCTAATAGCTCATTAAAATTTGGGATCATACATATATGTTTAAAATTTAAAAAGTCACTCACACAACTATTGAAGACCTACTTCTTCACTAAGCACTAGGTATGAAAATTAATTTAATAGAGAAAGGTGTTTTGTTTTTTGCTGACCGATTCACTGCTTCTGTGCTTACAGGTATGAGAGATACAGACTGGGCCGGAATACACAGAACAATGGGGTAAGTTGGAATCTGCTGATTTTATAAGCCTAATATTATCTTATACATATAACCCCTCATCCTTATATTGCTTTATAACTTAGTTCATAAAATTTGGTCTGTAATTTACGTTTGCTGTGCTAAACTACCAATAGTGTATTATGTACCTGATATATTGTACATAATAAAAGTTAAAAAAAAAAAAAAAAAAAAAAGGAAAAAAAAATAGTTGTACCCACCTGGTGTGTTTATGTTGCATGCTGATATGCCAATGGTTATTTTTTGTTTGTTTGTTTGTTTGTTTATTTGTGTTTGTACACTGGATAGCTAATGAAGGCAAGTATAGTAGAATTGAAGCATTTGTGATAAATATGGGTGAAGGTAAATATGGCAAAAGTTAAAACATGGCTTGCACATGTCTGACATGCCCTAATGACATGTTTTAACTTTATCTTGCTGTAGAATACACTAGAGCAGTCCTCTTCATCTATTATCCCGCCCCTCGCTCACACACACATTCTTGCAGTTCTTTGTGGTTCCCTGATCCCATAGCCATTTCCTATCCACCTTTATTCTCCAATAGCAGCTACAAAACTGATTAAATAAACGGCAGCAATTCTGTTTTGACTAACCTGGTTCCTGTGTATGTGAAGGTGTATTGTGTAGTGTATAGTAAGTGACTGTGTCTGTGATGATGTGCAGGTGTTGAACGAGGCTTCAGTGGAGGATAATCTGATAGATCTGGGTCCAGGCTCCCCGGCTGTCGTCACCCCTCGAGCCAGCGCTGCAGCCACTCCCACACCTCCCTCCAGCCTGACTGCTGCTGCTACTGCCCCGTCACTCGCCACACAGCTTGCAGGACTGAGTAAGTGACACACAGGCACAATCCTGCCGTTACAGCCTATTATTATTGTTGACTCTGACAGCTGTAATAGTTCACTTCACACTTATGGCAGGATTTTAGTGAGACACAGGTGCACATGCATATGCAGAAATTCATGTCTGAGCACATGTACATTCAACCACAAACTCTGCCCTCAACCAAAGTCATAGCTCTATGGACCCATATACACTACTAGTACTAGGAAGGACTGTTGTCTGTATTTGTGTGGCAGCCTGGGAAAATATTTCACTTGGTGAAACATTGCCATTTTGTATTTTTTTTTTATTATTCTGTAGTTCTGAGAACTACAGGCGTTTTCTCTGCATGTACCAGAAATATAGTTATAGCATTTTAAGATCTGGTTACACCCAGAAAATTTATATTTAAAAATTCAGACATTTTGACAGCTGGTGGCTGATCACAAACTAAATTGATTCAGCTTATATACATTATGTACATTTCACTATGGCACATGGATATCCAAAAACTTGGTCAAAGCATGGCATTCGCCATGTGAGGACGTCACTTAGCTAGCAAGGTTATATTTCCTCCTGAAAAAAAAAACAAAACAAGAAGAAAGATAGTCTAAGCGAGCATAAATAGTAAATTTTAGGCCAAAGGTTCATGGACACCTGACCAGGTATAGGTAGTAAATAAGTTCTAACATTTGGTTAACATGCTAACTCTCAAAACATTATACGTAGCACTTGACAAACAATATCCATAACAAGGATAACGTGCGTTCCCCCCACCCCCACCCCCCACCACATCAATATAAACACCCATAAAAACATGCATCAATATCAATACAAACAAAAGATCAAAAGGTTAAACAATAAAGACCATTTTTCACAGCCTTCTTTGCTCATATTTACCAAGGGTGCCAATATTAGTGGAGAGCAGTGTATGTGTGTTGGTGGTTGTGATTCAGCATTAACACTGACTACCACTGAAAAGTGAATGGGCCTGCTAAGAGACAGAACCCCTAGCAGGCCCAGCAGCTCAATCATATTTATATTAGTAATGCACCTATACTACCAATGCCACACACTTTACAGATCAGTCAGTTAATCAAATATTCATTGACCTTATGATTCTGTCTATGTATAGATTTGGATTCTGAAAGTGTCAGTGGCACTCTGAGTGCACTGTCTGCTCACAATCCTCGTGATGACTTCGACATGTTCGCCCAGACCAGAGGAAGCTCCCTTTCTGACCAGCGCAAGAAGTAAGCCTTTTGAACCTAGATATTAGACTCAATAATGCCACCAATGCTTTGTTTTCCCTCTGAATTTTTTCTCCTCACTCTGTTTCAGCGTGAAATATGAAGACCCACAGGCTCTCGGTGGCCTGGCTTCTGCTCTAGATGTCCGACAACAAAACGCTACTGGGGTGAGTGCTGTTAACTCTTTGTCCAACCTTCCATGTGTCATGTGATGAAGGGTTGTGGTTGTATGAAATGTTCATGGAAATGTAGCCCACTGGAGCTCTAACTAACTTTGGTATAGAACTGCTTTTAAGTAGAGCTTGCATCCTAGTATGGTTTGTGTATAATATTAAGGTTGCACTGAATTTCTATTTGAAATTTATGCTCTTTATAAAGTATATTGTGAATGCATATTTGTAGATAATGAAAGCAGGTTTGTTGCCACTGTTAGGATAGGGTAAGAAAGCTCACCAAGACCATCCTTCAACTCATCCTAGTTGTGCTTTAATGTTAATGTAGAAAAAAACTCCATTTTATCTCCTGTTATCACTACTTCATTTGTATTACTTAATGTATTAGAATTTAGTATCTCAGAAGTTATTTGGTCACTAACTTTACACTATGTTACTGAAGATGAGTTATTTATGATAGAGGCCTTGCATGATAGTCAGAAAAAGTCTCTCAGGTTTGGATATTAGATAAATTCCATACATAACTGGGAAACATGCGTAATAATCCAATACTAATTACAAACTTGTAGCAACTGAACCAAGTCTTATCAGCTTTGAATCTGTGAATAGAAATGCATAAGGAGATTATCAAATCATTATTTATCACCAAGTACATGAGGACTGATTACAGCTTGTGTTCAGTGCCAGGCACCGTCGAGTGTTGAAATCATCAGGCTAAAGTCAGTGTGCCGTGTTACTATAGTGCAGAATTTACTGATCAGACCACTGGTCAAAGTTTATTCCCTTTTTTTTCCCCATTCCACCTTTCTTAGGTGATTCTGTTATCGTTTGTCACAACATTTCTATATCAGACAAGTTCTGCACTTTAAAGTCGTCAGTCACATGTCATTTCTATGTTTCTCTTTCTTCGTTTATCTTTTTCTTTATTTCTATCTTTCCTTCTTTTGGGGGAGTTTGGGTTCTGCTTCACGTTTTGTAAGGTGTTTTCTGTTGTTGATTCAGCTGAGTGTAAAAGGTGATAACGCAGAGTTGGAGCCCATAGACAGCTGGCTCATTACCCAAGGAATGGTGAGGACTTCACCAGTAGCACTGTCTCCTCCTCAGTGTCCTCCTGCGTCCATCCACCATGTCATCCCTACCCCCTCACCTCCGCTAAACAAGCCCATCCCGTACAGTAAAAGGGAGAGCCAACTTACCCATCCTAATTAACGTAATATGTAGACTTATTGAATTATTCAATATTCTGTTTCACTTGTAAGCCATTGGATTATAAAGATTTGTTTAACAAACCTACCAAATACGCACAGTCAGACTTTATTAAAATTTATTTAAATGCTCTTTTTTGTATTTCATATAGTTTTGCTTTAAATTAATGCTGCTTTTCTTCTGAAACTGTAGGCTTTGTCCTTTCAGAGAAGTCATTTCTCCTTGTCTCAAAGCCTAAGCTTTTCAGAACACTTCAGGGTCTGCAAATTTCTTTCAGGCCTTTTCCTTCACTTTGTCCCTTTTACTGTGGGCAACTCCATCCTCCTTTGCCTTCTTTGCATACTATGACTTTCGAAATGAAAAGACCTGCTTGTTCCTTGGGACATGTATGAATTTTCATTATATACAAACAGGATCTTGCCTTTAGCTTTAACCAAGATGGCCTAGCCCTGGTTCATTGAAGGATTATACTGGTATGGCGTATATGTACTGCACCAAATAGGATTGTGTCTGAAAAATCTGATATACTTAAAAAGAAGAAAGGAAGAATTTTCATGTGGTAATACAGTGACCAACACCAACCCCCACAATGCCAAACTGATGTGGTTATAGATAGCACATATTTATACTGGTACAGCTTCATGCACAGGGCTGGTACACACCGTTAACCGATGAGCCTGGCATTGCTCATGGCATTTGCATGCTGATCCAACAGCTGTGCAGTAAGAGCTTTTCCACTCACTGTCTACATTTATTATGAATAACACTTTGGCCAACTACATTTCATAATGACCATCACGATTAAACGACTAGCATGTTCGTCCTGTTCTAGAACTTATGTTTCACACCCTTACGGTTTACTAATCCAATTTTAATCCAGCTGTAATTTAATCCAAATTCATGAATATATTTCACATTTTTGGTAACCATTTTTGCATCTGCAGGTAAATAGAAAGTCAGAATCTATTTGCATCCAATTTAGTCATAGATGTTTAGCATAAGGTGAACTAGCTTGCTAGTGAGCATGGTTTACACAACTCTGGTTTACAACACAAAATATTCTACTTTTAGCTAGCTTGTTCATGCTTGGTTTAATTACAGGACATAATACTTAGAGTAATATCAGTGAGCTTGCTAGCAAACATGGCTAGTTAGTGTCGAGAGAGTTAATCTTGGGTAACAGAGGTGGACAAATAGTACATTTCTTAGCTAGCCCAAGTAAAGTCTCCAGTGTGCTGCTCAGTCCAATGTTTTGGTTGGTCTAACTGAATAAGTGAAAGAGTGGTAGCTAATGTAATGTGATAATGTATGGCGAGCTAGTTAAGTGTATTAAAATGAATGAAGCGTTATCCTCTTCTACCACATTTTTTTTTTAAGTAGTGCATCATCTTTTTGCCCTGGACAAAAAAGTTTTCCACTGTGAGATGTGGTGTTCCGTCATCACATCGCACGAAAAAGATTTTCAAGTCAGGCTAGCATCTCAATATTTTCTCTCACAAAGTTTATGTATTTAGCAGGAGAATTATATGATAGCCTTTGCTCGGTTCCATAAGTGTTACACTATATGGCCAAAAGTATGCGGACACTTGACCATCACACCCGTATGTGAGTCTTCCTCAAACTGTTTTGCCATAAATTTGGAAGCCCACAATTGTGTCGAATGTCTTTGTATGCTGTAGCATTAAGATTTCCCATCACTGGATATAAGGGATCCAGACCTGTTCCAGCTTAACAGTGTTTTGTCAAACACATGATTTCCAAGGTTGGTGGGGATGAACAGGAACACAGACGGCATACCAAGCCTTCATGCCTAACATCAGTGTCCAACCACACCAAATCCCCACAGCCTCGTTCCAAAACCTAGTGGCACACATACCCAGAAGAGTGGAGGCTGTTATAGCAGCAGAGGGAGGACCACCTCCATATTACTACCCATGGTTTTGGAATGGGAATTTCAATAAGCACATAGGGATGATGGTTAGGTGTCCGTGTACTTTTGGCCATTTAGTGTAACTGTGTGTTCCTCATTCAGACAAAAACAAATCTGTCATCCATACATGCTAATTTGGATCAAGTAGAGGATGCAGTAGGAACGTCAATGTGTAGTACACTACCGTTAAGTGTATTACATTAAAACATGCAGTACATATCAAGAGAATGTCTATTTTGTAAAAAGTCAATAAGGAGTAGTCTTTTTTCCCCCTCTGGTTGTTGAACATGTCCACACAGATGTAAAATCTGCTCGTCCTGGTCCTGGATGCCCGAGTTAATGTTTTGTCCACCCCTGTGTAGGATAACTACATAGCTGGGAACATTAGTGCCATATTATGTGTTCACATAGCTGTTAGCTGGCTGTCTTGGGAATTTTGGTGTTTAAGAGCACATATCACCGTAGTTCACTGTAGTGTGTGGCCAATGTTTTTTTTGTCACCTAGGTGCAAACAGAACTAAATAGGAAAACAATAGAAAAATGCTTGTGGCTTAAATCTTAATCATGGTGAGTATTTCAGGACCTAGCTAAATCAACTGAGGTAAATCTAGCACATTGTAGGATGTTTTAACTCTTAAGGTCTTTATAATTATTTAGAGCTGCTTTGAAGCTTGAGTGTAAGTTCACAAAAGCCAAATAAAATTTCCCGTCTCAGGAAATTCCTTATAGTCACACACACACATCAGTATTTTCATCTAAGACATTACGAATGTCCTACCATACATCTTTGTCTTGCATGCAAGAATATAAAAATAATTTTTTTTTAGAATATCTGCAGCCGTTGATCAGAGCCGTTGTACTGTCCTTTTCCTGTCTGAGCTTCATCACGGTTCTCTCCAGACAGCTCCTCATTTTTCACTCTGCCTCCCACTGCATGCTGTACAATATAGCAACGTTCATGCTTAACGTGCTCTGTGTGTGTAAGTGTGTGTGTGTGTGTGGCTGGCGGTGTGAATCCATGCATACTGTGATTGCATGTGTTGCTGTTGTTATTTTCCTAGCAGAGCTCCTTGTGATTTTATGCTTGTTGTTTTTTTTTTCTTTCTGTTCTTTTTTGTTCGGGGGATGGGGCGGCTTTATTTGGTGGCTTTGCGGGGGCCCTTGGTTTTTCCATGGCTTTGCTCCATAGATTCCTGTATCGCAGTCTACTGTCATGGATGACATTGAGGAGTGGCTCGGTGCTGATGTGGTGAGAATTCTTTACCTTGATTTCATTCTTTCTTTGGTTTTGCTATCGCATTCCACGCCCATTTCATGTAACCCAATACGTCTATATAGGTTTCTTAACTTCATATATGTACTTGGCCGTCGATCAATCATATTAACATAGTCCGCAGTCAAGCTTGCCTCGCGCCTGTACTCATATCATTGTTATTTTTTTAATCAGGGAACACAGATTTCCAGCAGTGGCAAGTCATGTAGTAAGGTTGTCTGTCACTTGGCTTGTATGTGTGTACTAAAACGCTAATTATGAGAATGGTGGTTGCTGAATGTTTCAGTAAAATGGTGCATATTGCTCTGTGGGTCTAGTGAAATGTCTTCATACTCAGCTGGATTGTATGGTTTTTGTGTTGATCATATGAAAATGGTATGTCAGATCTGAAGTGATATGTTCATTTTCTTCAGTGAAGCTGAATGCTTGCATTAAAACTTTGTTGGTATTTTGAAGGTGCTCTGGAAGGTGGGTATTATTTAAAGGAATGCTCCATTGTCTTTCAACTGAATTTCAAGCAAGTTGTTTTAATAATCGATTAATCTAGCCATAGTTTTTCCAATTAATTTATTAGATGAATTATTTGAAAAATTTATAAAATACCAAAAATATTTATTTGCAATTTAATCAGCTAATACTACTACAGAACACTTAACTAGGTGATGGTATTCTGTACATTTTTTTTCTGGTTCTGGAAATATAGCTACAAACTTATCTGCATTTCAAACCCTGATTTGATAAATTCCGGCCAAATAAAGGCAAAATAAATATCAGCTGTCTGCCTCGCTAACTGAAACACTTCGATGCTACATTTTTTGACATACATATTTCAATGCCTATGATCAGAGATTCCACTCTTTTTGGGATCGACTTCGATGTGAACCGAAAGCAGGATGGCACACAGGATTTATTAAAAATATATATTGTTTATGCTAAGAAAACGAATCGATCAAAGTTGTTTAAGTACTTACAAGTTAATTAATGCAAATACCTTTACTATGCGCTGCCTGACATTGCATAATACACGCTTCATAACATGGGTTTTGAAATGAAAAGTAAAAGGTCCATCTCATAGACCAGTGGTCACCAACCCACTTCCTTGAGATCTACCTTCCCTCAGGTTTCATCTTTGTGGGAATCTAATCTAAGACTTCTAATGATTAGATGGTCAGGTGGGCACGATTATAGTTGGAGCTAAAGTCTGCAGGAAGGTAGATCTCCAGGAATAGGGTTGATGACCATTGTCATAGACTAATCATTCAAGACCATAAGTTGTCCCATAAATTACCAACTTTTTTGGCCAAAGTAACATGAGATAATGTTTTCTGGTAGGGCAGGAAAGATGGAGTTAGGATATTAGATAAAGCTATGTATACCTCAGTAAACGTCGGTTAATAAGCAGGACCCATGCAGGCACATTGCGCTTCCACTATTTCCCACACTGACCACAAATGAATGATTATAAATTCAAAATATTACTCACTTGAAAACACAAGTTATGTCATTAGGCCAGTAACATAGTGGTTTTTTTTTTTGTTTTTTTGTTTTTTTTGGGGGGGGGGGGGGGGTCCACAGTTTTTCCTAAATATTTCTTTAAGGTCCTGACCACTGCCCTTAGACTTCCATTAGAAGTAAGTTTTGAGAAAACAGGTTTCCTATTCTGTTCTACATTTCTGTTTGTGGTTATCATATATATGTTGCACATACAGTAAATAGTTGAAAAGCACTGGAGCATTCCTTTAACTTTGATTAGACAAAAGGTCTACCATACGATAAATAATCTAATAATCCAACAATACAAATAATTATTTTGCTTCTTGTGTTCTACTGAACAGAAAGGTGATGAGCCTGAGGAGGGAGTCACCAGTGAAGGTAGGAAGTGTAAAACTGTGTATTAAGACTGTAAACAAGTGAATTTTAGATCAAAACCAACACTGCTGATGAATTGCCATTGTTCTTTGCCTATATTTTAGAGTTTGACAAATTCTTAGAAGAGCGAGCCAAAGTTGCAGACACAGTGTTACCGTCACCCCCTACAGGCGAGCCCTCTGTTCCTGTGAGCGCACCAAGCAGCAGCCGTAAGAAAGCCGAGCGGACTGAGGACAACCTGTTTGCATTGTAGGTCACTCATGAACTTTAAGAAAAGCTCCGTTCATCCCCCTCAGCGTTCCTCTGGATGCCTGCTGCCTTTCCGTGCTGCACTCTGTCACACGTTTCTTGATCCATCATGGGACTCTTGGTTCATTTCCACCTCTCAAGCGGCTGGCCGGTGTGGGGCAGCTTCTGAGATATGGCTCCTCTTCCAGACTCAACATGCTTTTGTATGTAACTTCAGGGGCAGAGGGATGAACCGTCTTAAACGAGTGAATTTCTCAGCAGCGAAGTCATCTTGTAGTTTAAGTCTGTTTTGTTAAGATATGCCATGATTATAACTTACTTCTGTTTTATTGACAGAAGCCTTGCGGAATCTGGCTTGGAAAAGCGTTATAATATCTCAGATTTCCCATGCAAGTTTACATACTAATCTGAAATATGCCATTCCATAAAGGTTCATAAGATCATTTCAAAGGTCTTTAATTCCTGTGGTCCAACGTCATTAAACCACTAATGGTGAATCATATACAAAAGAGTGACAAATTAAAGGAAAAACAGACATAAAGTGTCTTAAGTTTTGGGCCTCCAGAACTGTCAGAACAGCTTCCTTGTGCCTTGGCACAGATTCTACAAGTCTCTATAACTATACTGGTTGGATGAACACCATTCTTCCAATCTTTATTTCCTCAAAATGGTATTTTGGTGATGGTGGAGAGCGCTATTTAACACATCACTCCAGAACCTCCCATAGGTGTTAAATTAGGTTGAAATCTGGTGACGGTAAACGCCACAGCATATGACTTAGATTATTTTCATACTCATCAGTGAGCCTTTGTGCCCTGTGGATATGAGCAGGGTCATCCTGAAATAGACCACTCCCATCAGGATAGAAATGTTTTAAAGGATAAAGATGATCAGTCGGAATAACATTGCACTGATTTGCATTGATTCTTTCCTCTAATAGCACTTTTCCACTCGGTAAATTACCCATAATCCACGTTGTGGCCATTTCCACCACCATGTGAGTGCAGCTAAAATAGTGCTGGCCATTGATTGCTAAAACATAGTCAAACAGCAGTCATTGATTAATGTCTCTGGCTGAACTCTCGTCTCTACAGGAACAAAATCTTTAGTAAATGGCTAATAGTGACTGCTAGAGTGACTTACTCTTTTGAGTAGTCCTTTCTCTGGCAGATTTAAGAAGCAATGTCACAATTTTAAACAAGAATTTAATGTTTCAATTCGATGTTTCATTTTTATGCCTCCACCACTAGGTCCGTCCGTCTGTCCGTCCATCCGAGATTCTCATTAGCGATATAGGTTGAATATAGGATTTATATGGAATTATCATTGTAACCAGAAGATGAACTAATTACATTTTGGACTTAATACAAACAAGGTTGAGGTCATAGCGAGATCAAATATCTGAAATTTTTAAGGGTATTCTGGCCATACAAATTTATAACAAAGAAGACTAGACTTGTTGACACAGGAGGCATCCCCGTTAATGCCATTGTACTTGTTATTTATTTAAACAGAGTAAAACTTGACACCTTCTAGGGCAAGTCCCATGTAACTTTCTCTTCGCTTTGTTTGCTATCTAGTGCCCTTATGCATTTTGTAGAAAGATATTTGGGATTCAGCCAAAGATGCACAGCTTTATGTGTGTGCGCATGTGTTTTTAACATTGTCTAATAAGGACACTCAAATGACTGACTTTTCATTAAAGTACTGGCAGGCATAGCTGTGTTTGGGTCCATAGGCAGCCATTAATCAAAAGCTTGCTCCTCTGTTAAGTAGAGATTAGAGTGTTGGCACACTTGTGTTTGAGTGTGTGCTTCCATTAAAATAAATTCCGTGCATCTTGTTCATTCAAGAGAGAGAAATATAAATCAGAGAGGCATAGTTTTGTTGATGTTTTTTATTTCCATATTTTGAGTAGTATTTCTTTGCCTGTACCTATCAAATTAGGCCTTTGATAACGTACAGAGAAACTC
The DNA here is from genome assembly GCF_001660625.3 of Ictalurus punctatus. Taxonomy (NCBI): domain Eukaryota; kingdom Metazoa; phylum Chordata; class Actinopteri; order Siluriformes; family Ictaluridae; genus Ictalurus; species Ictalurus punctatus. The sequence goes on from NC_030417.2 coordinate 28,428,667, forward strand.
CTCCTACTTTCATGAGTATATTATATTATGGGAAAGCGACACATGCGCTCTGCCAGGTTATACGGATAGTCCGAGTATGGATTTGTTTTGGAGTTGTGGCAAATTGAGCTGTTTTGTGGAGAAGCGCTATAAAGAATCAAGCCATGCTAAGAAAATACCCCCAATAGCAATACAGAGCCATCAGTTTTTTCCTTAAATTTGTCATGTTTTTGTATGTATTGAGTTAAACCTGGACACCAGGGGAGGTTTTTTTTTTTTTTTTTTTTTTTTTTTTTTTTTTTTTTAAATAAGGGAAAACAAAACAAAAAAATTACGCTTGCATTTCTTTCTCTGTCAGGGTTTCATTTCTCAGTTGCTTTGAGTGTTAGTATGGTGAAGGAAATGCATTGTCATAATTATTAAAATGGTGACCAAAGACAGTTTAGACAGTTTATAAAAAGGGATTTGTTAGCTCTTGTTTCAGAGAGCTAAGAGTATTTCCAAACGGTTCTTAGAATTAAGCTCTATAAAACGCACTGCCTACTTAATTAACCATTAAATAAGTGATTTGAGGAAATATTTCACAAATACTTATGAAGCATTTGTGAAAAATATTATTTTATTTTCAGAATCCTGTATTTTTGTGCATGGGTTGTTTTTCATAGCCAACAAAAATCAATAAATCACACATGAAAATGTGGGCCACAGAATTAAAAAGTAAATGGATGGAATTTGTTTCCTGGTGGTCTTCATCTTGCAGGATTAAATTATGGTAGCATAACTTGTGCACTATGTATTTAAATGTACACATAAATATATGTATATACAACCCAAAAGTAATGAATATAAATGTCCGTTATCATTTCTGAGTAAGTTGTTATTCAGAAAGAGATCAAATGAAGGAGTTCAGTCCACTCAGTCAAGAGCTCATTTATGTGACTTGGTTCGTATTTTTGGTCGTGATGGTTAGGGTAGGTGTGACGTTTCATAGCTGGATAAGTGGGTTAGCTAGCACAGCAGGAAGGAATATAGGACAGAATGTAAGTGAATGCAGCGAAAGAAAGGAAAGGAGATGAGATGCCTGATGAATTTAGGAGTTTCAGGTGTGATTTGTGACACTTTGAGTCTGAACCTCTGTTGTAATCTTGGTGTACATCAGCTCTTGAAATGCAGCAGTTCAGTTTAGTAGTCATTCAGCGTAACATGGAGTTTCGGTGTAGCATTAATTAGAAATTGGTCACAACTAGCCAAAAATATTTTGATGAGATATTAACATTTCAATTGTTCAAATTGGTACAACACTTAATACATTGTCTTAATACAATTCAAGCTGTCATAAATCAGCGATAAAATGTTGAGTATAGATGGGCCTTTTATATGTGTGAAATGAATATACAACACAAATCAGATGATAACTTACATTAACACCTAAATTACACCTGTTTCCGAAAAGGAATTTTCAACAAAAGTCACAATTATGAGCATTTAATTACATAAAACTTTTTTTTTTTGTTTTGTTTATAGCGTTATATAAAGTAAAACAATAAAGCCGACCTGTCAGTAACTCTCGGTGTCCTATAAAAAGCTTTGCTTTCCAATGAGGTGGCAATCGTTATTTTTAATAACTGCTTTAATGAATGTTACCATGTGACATTAAGTCCTAACTATTTTGATTATTTGTCTCAAACATTAATGTCTTAATGTATTTTAGGATATGTAATAAAGTTTCTTATTGTGATGTGCAATGTTTACGTGTCTTCTTTAAGGAAACGACAAATTTAATCTTGGGAATAAAGTAAACCTCATTGTAAAATATTACAACCTTGCTGTAAAATATTCATTTTTATATGCTATTCACAGTGAATTACTACTAGGTTTACTAGTTTATAGTAATTTAGTGTACCTTATTACCTGTAAGTGACTGTATACTTTGACTTCTTTGATTATACTTTGATTACTGATGTAGCTGTACACTTAAAATTACACAACATATACACACCAGGAGGATAAAACGGCAAAGTTTAAATTGTGTACAAAGTATCAAGTAAATACACTGAGTAGTGTAATAAAGCAAATAAATTACAGGCCACTTTTGAACTAAGTTATAAACCAATATAAGATTAAATGTTGTTGTTGTTTTTTTTTTTTTAACTCACCCTGTTGTTCCAGCTGATTCAGTATTTCTCTCAGCTATAAACACAGTAACAGTGATTCAATCAGCACTTCCCAAACATGTACAGTTGAGGTCATAAATTTAAACATTTAAAACAAGAGGAATCATAAAAGTGACATTTTTTAAAATTTAGTAGTGCCCAGAATGAGCTAGTTCACATAGCAGATGTTTACATATAGTCCAGAAGAAATAATAATAACTGAGTTTACATAAATTGACCAGTCCAAAAGTTTATATTCCCTTGATTCTTAATACTGTGTGTCGTTACCTGGATGATCAGCGACTGTTTTTATGTTTTGTGATAGTTGTTCATGAGTCCCTTGTTTGTCCTGAACAGTTAAACCGCCCACTGTTCTTCAGAAAAATCCTCCAGGTCCTGCACATTCTTTGCTTTCCAGCATCTACTGCATATTTGACCCCTTTCCAACAGCGGCTATATGATGTTGAGATCCATCTTTTCACACTGAGGACAACTGAGGGACTCATACACAACTATTACAAAAGGTGCAAACATTCACTGATGCTCCAGTTGACAACACGATATATTAAGAGTGTAAAATTATTAACAGGATCATCAGTGTAAATTGTTATTTTGTCTGCTGGGAAACATGCAAATATTTCATGTAGATTCTGAAGGGCAGTATGAAATGGGAAAAAAAAAGAACTTTACACAAAATAACACCAATTTATGATCCTTTTTATTATTATTTTTAATTATTAACATTTTACAGATTCTCCAAGGTGTATATAAGTTTATGACCACAACTGTATACATATTACCTCTCTGTACTGAATACCTGTTTTAATTAAGCCTGTGGCAATTAGCCGATAAAGTGTCAGAGCTGGAAAAGCTCCTGTATTCCAAGACTACTAGCAAGACTACTATATTTTTTATTGTCTACATCTTGTGTAGCATTTGTGCTAGCATGAGCATATTCTCATGCTAGCACAAAAAGCTCAGGGTCTGAATCAAGCTAATATCCTGTTAGAGAGGAAGGAGTTACAACGAGTTTGTACATCAAGCAAAGCAATACATGTTTTTAAGATATCATTTATTTATTTATTTATTAGTATCAGTGCTCATGTAAGTGCTTGTACAGTATTGTACAGCAACTGTAGGAAGCACAATAATTCTTTACAAACACTGCTTCATTTAGTATAGTTTAAATGATACAAGGAAACGTGTAAAACACTATTTTTTATTAACAATTCATTTCATTTCCAGGTTGAATTAAAAATAATAATAATAATGTAAATAAATAGCTTGGTGACATGGAGGGAAAGCTCTAGAGTAGCCTAAAACCAGCAAACACAAAATGTTTCCCTAACATTAGCATTTGGTTCCCCTTTGGTTATTTTTGGGAGCTATAACATCCTGATTATTTTTGGTTGACAGAGTTTCTCAAAACCTTTAAAACTGTGCTATAGTGTGGTTTATATGCCAACAGACAAGGAACGTTCACACATTTAGGTATTATTTTTGGTAACTACAAACTAACCTTCTGGGAACGTTCCAGTAACATTTTCCAAGTTTCAAAGATTGCTTTTTGGATTTATTTTTTATTTAACAAACTAATGTTTGGAGCACAGATGGTCCATTAAACAGACATTTCTGTAGACATTACAGTAGATATTGTTTAAAACATTTGGCCTCTCAAAAGTCAGTGTGTATCATGATTCGGTATTTGATTGCATACAATGAACAATTAAGCCACAGGTCAAACATTTCAATTATTGTGTTAATTCACTCGTGGAGACTAATGGAGGCGCTGTAAGTGTTTACACAATAAACTGAGGGAAGCTTTGAGAACTGGCTCATCTAATACCTGTGTTACTTTCGGTCATTGACCCACTTCACCTTATTTCACCCATGGTTTATTTTGTTTAGATTTGTTTAGAAACATCAAATATTCATCATAAAGCACAGCATGAAGTAATTCCCTGTTTATCTCAATATATATTTATATTTGAACATAGTTTAACATATTCAACAATGGATTATTATGGATTATAATTAGTAGGATCATGAATGAACTGTGTAGTGTACAATTTTGTTATTCTATTATTATTATTATTATTATTATTATTTATAACCTCGAATTCATCCTCATTATTCTAAGAGAAAATGCATGATGTAACCACGGCAGCCACATTCGTGATGTCATATCACCCCATTCCGTTTCTGCCTTCCTATTGGCCAGTTTCTCTGGTTCTACAGGCGGAGTCGAGTCTGCAGATCAGAGAAGCTTGAAGCTCCATAGCCCTCCCGTCGCGCATTCTGATTGGCTGTGTAAGACATACCCACCGCGGCCATCACGGAGCTGTTGGGAACCATGTTGGACGTATTGTAAACAAGCGATTTGCCGCTTGTTTTTAGTCGTGATTTTTATTTCAAGTGTTTAGTCTACGTTCACTTAAATCACTATAATTGTAATAATTATAATCATAGTAATAAAAATAGTACATTTCCCGACGTGTTGGTGTATTACTTGGCATAACGGGTTAGGATCATATGTATAATGCTACTGTAGGACCTGGTCAGAAAACCAGACATTTTTATCAGAGACAAATAATCCAAAACAAGCTTCATATCTATTTACGTGATACAGTCGTTGCTCCATAGCGAGACAATTAGTGCAAACTAACATCCTGCAATTTAACCCATGAAGATCATTGGAATAGCGTTGACATGCTTGAAGGTAGCGTGGGAAACGTGACGTAACAGAGAGCTGCACTTTGATTGGTCGCAGGAAGTGTCACTCGCGCGTGGGTCTCTCTTGGGTTTGCTCGTCCCGTCAGCACGCGACTGTTTAGACTGTTAACTCTGTTTAGGCAAGTTTGTCTTGTGGGCCAGTGTGGAAATGGCAGCAAGCATGATGTTGACAGATTAGAAACAAAGTTGGATTTTTCTGAAGTCTGAAGAGTCTGTTTGTAAACAAATGTACCTGTACATACAGTCGGGTTCTACTTGCAAGAAGTTTCGAGTTTATATGGAATAACGCATTGTCTTTGGATCTGAATATTATACAAGTCAGCTGTAGGGAGAGAAGCGGATCTGCGGGAAAATGAATAATTTGTCTTTTGACGACCCGTCACTGGATAGCTTGGATCCAAGTTTATCCCTAAATGATCCAAGTGATATTGACACAGCTCTGCTGAACGACATTGACGGTAAGATGAGCTGTTTGAGTCAGTTTCCTAACCTACTTATTTACATTTTAATCGTGATTAGTTAAATAAATAGTCAAAGATGTATTGTGTGTTTTGACTTGATCAAGCCAAGTCAGCCTGGCAGACAATTACACGTCTTAGACAAATGCAGAAACAACATGGAGGGACGTTATAACGTACATGTTGTCATTTTAACTGTTGATGCGATTATTTTGCTTGCCCTTATCTAAATATTGTGGTTAATATGCGTTATGAAGGGAAGGGTCGTATGCATAAGCACCTCGTGACTGTCTACAATGCCTAGTATTGCAATACAGAACCATATATTAGTGAGCACACATGCACCTGTACACACAGGGTGTCTATATATCAGTTCTGAAACACTAATAAATCAGTTGGCGTTTGGATTTTAAAAAGGTTTCTCGATTAGAAATTAGAACTGTGTCATGTGTAGCCATTGTTTGAGTTATAAGTTGCGTTGTCGTGGCCACGCCCCCGCGAACTTACGCGCATGACGCCACCAGAGGTTACTTCCGTTCATTCCCCTTACTGTGTCAGGGTAGTTAAACACCATCGCTCCTTGCAATCATTTCTGCAATTCAGACATCCGATTTCACGCTGCGTTTATCATTTCAATCTGAATAATTTCCATTTTATTTCTAATGCACAAATAATTTGTGTACCTGATGGTCATTTTTTTAAAATGATGTCGCGTTTAAGATTTGTATTTTGGTATGGTGTGAGGAACGTATAATGTTTTTGAGTATACATTTGAATGTCTGTCTTTCTAAAATGCGAGCCGTTGCACACAATGAAGCTGGATAACCGTGAGTAACCCCAGTGTCCGATAGTAACCCGTTGTCTGTAGAGCTCAGCGCGCGCTCCTCCCACCGCCTGTGTTACTTTAATGCTGAGCTCGCGCGCTCTCTGATTGGTCGAGAGCGATCACCTCATCCAAAACAGTGGTGTACAGATTCCTATCAGGGCTGTGCACAGACCTGTGTGTGAACGACATGCTCAATACATGCAAATATAACCTGCATGTAGGTTGCATAAATAATAAACAGATTAATGAGGTGAATTGAGGTATCTTTTTAAGAAACAGTAGGGAAATTGTAATGTATACAACTTCTTCCATTATGCCAAATATACCTAATCAGCCAAGATGTGTCTGCTTTACTTTCGCACCTACATTGCTAATGTTTCTAACAAGTACAGAATCTAATAAAATAAAATAAATATGTAAATCAACATGAAACTACACTGTTATCATATCAATCATAACGGTGGCTATAAAATCTAGGGTACAGATATTGCTTGAGGTGGCAAACAATGTTCTTCTATGTATTCAGCTTCAGTAAAAGCTGTATTTTAGTCAGGGTCAAAGAGGATCTGGAGAATATCCCAGGAACACTATTTGAATATGCCTTGGATGAGACACCAGTCCATTGCAGGGCACCATACATACACACACACCCCTCTACAGACAATTTAGTGTTGCCAATCCACCTACCAATATGTTTTGAAAGGCGGGAGGAAACCAGAGACCCCAGAGGAAAATCAAACAAACATGGCAAGACAGGTGAGAGACACACAGGCAGAAATCTGAGATCAGGATTTAACTAAAGGCCCTGGGGAAACTATCAGGCAGCAACATTACCTGCTGCACCACAATGCCTCCTAAACTATGTACAGAGGAAGGAAATGATTCTGGCTTCAAGATGGCTGCCACTATTTTAAGTGACAGAAGCAAGTAAGCAAGTCCATTTTAGGTCACAACTCGATTAACCTTCAGATAACTTGGCTGTCTGTATGTAGTATGAACTACTTATTGCAGTAGGGGAGAATCATGTTAATTTAGTTTGACATTTTTTGACAGACTAATAGCTAATGCTTCATTTGAAATGAAACCTTAAATAATTTACATGTGACTCTTCAAAAGCTCTCTTGCAAGGCACCTGAAATGCCACAGCACTTGGGAATTCTGCATTGAAATAATTCCTCCTTGGAGTATTCGTCTGATTGTGACAGAGCTTGAGAAAGTTAATGAGCTTGGCCAGCCTGTCTTTGTGCCCTGAATGTGAAATGTGTTCCTGCGCTATTAGTGGGCTCCTAGCTTTACGCAGTAAACCAACATTACCTACCCCAGTGATCAGTAAACTGTTTACATTTTGCAGTAGTTCTGGTTATGTTTGTACTAGAACTTCACTTGGAAGTATCATACAGAATTTGAAAATTGATGAAGATTCTAGCATTTTTTTTTTTGGTTATACAATTGCATTTATATGTACACTATGTGGCCAAAAGTTTGTGGACCCCTGACCATCAATGCCCATATGTGCATTAAAATGGAGTTGATCCTCCTTTGCTTTTATAATAACCTTCACTCTTCTAAGAAGGCTTTCCACTGGATTTTGGAGCATGGCTGTGGGGATTTGTGCTCATTCAGCCACTAGAGCATTAATGACATTAGGCACTAATGTTGGGTGAGGAGGCCTGGGATGTACTTGATGCTCCAGTGCATCCCCAATGTGCTCAGTGGGGTTCAGTTCAGGGCTCTGTGCAGTACATTCAAGTTCTTCAACAACTTATCTTTATGGACATAGCTTTGTGCAGAGGGTCATTGTCATGCTGGAAGAAGTTTCGGTGAAGGGATATCTTAATGCTGCAGCATATAAAGACATTTTAAACAATTAAAATGTGTGCTTCCAACAATTCTAAACAATTGTGTGCTTCCAACTTTGTGGCAAAAATTTAGGGAAGGCCCACATTTGGTTGTGATGGTCAGGCGTCCACAAACCTTTGGCCATACAGTGTATATGTATGAAGTCATGTTTTACTAGTCCGAGTGAATATTTAATGTTATAGTAACCACAATTTCTCAACAGCTTGCCTCTCCCTTTTACCTCTCCCAGACATGCTCCAGCTCATCCACAACCAGGAGATGGAGTTTAGCAGCTTGTTTGATCACACCTCCTTTCCACCACCAGCTCCAACGAATGACCTTTCAGCCCTGGCTCCTTCCAGCTTGGCTCCCACTTCCCGCACTTCCTCCACCTCTTCTTCCACCTCGTCCATCCTGAGCAACAGCCCACATCTGGACGCTCTGCTGGGTCCCCCTGTCAGCCGCTACTCTGCCACCCCAGACAAGACCTTCCATGCCCCAAACTTTCAGCAACCTCCCTCCCCCCAGGTGACCTCTCCACCTGTCACCCCAAGCCAGGTGAAGCAGCCCAAAGCTCAAACAGCTCAACCTGTGCTTCACCCACCAAGCCAGGCTCCCCAGAGCCCTACATTCACCTTAAAGCCTCAGCAGCCTGTGACCAACTACGCAAACCAGAATGGATTCACTGGTATGGGTGCTTTAGTTTTATCATTTATGTTTAAACATTAAGCTTGAGAGATTGTAGTAGAATATCCTAGATTTTAGATCAAGTTACATCATCCAGCAATGATGTTCATCAACAAATCACACAAATAAAATCTTGTTTAGCAATTAGAGGTAATCATTTTTAAGATCTTACTATTCTGTTTAAACATGAAGCTCCAATCATGACCTTTCGATTACTACATTTAGCTTGAGTAATAACTAGGTGCATTACATTTTGTAATGGCAATTACCATCGAAGTGTTTCATTCCATCTTTCCTGATTCTTTCATTTCTTGTTTTGTACGTGTTCCTTTTATCAGTTGAACTTGACAATGGGTGTAAAATATAATAATCACAAATACACTACCAGTTCAAAGTTTGGACACACTAGATTACAATAAATATGTGTTTTTCATTCTCTTAAAGGCTTATGGTTGGAATTTGTTTCCAAGACCAATGTTAATATTGAAGTTAATGTCCATGTGTAACTTTATTACTGAATCAAAATGTATTTTTAACAAGTAGTTTTTTTCATGAAATTAAATTGTTTTCACTTCAAACTTAGTAGAAGCAGTGAGGAGCTTGGTCTGTTTCAGAACATTCTGAAGCTCCCACATGAAGCTGGTCGAGAAGATGCCAATATAAAGATTTTAAAATGTATAATAGTTTTGATTTATTCACCACTTTTCTTGGTCAGTGCATAATTCTTTACATGTTATTTTATAGTGTTAATGTCTTTTTAAAAAAAAAGAAAAAGGGAAAACCCTTCCATGAGTAGGTGTGTCCAAAGTTTTGACTGGTACATCATTTATATGTAAATTACCTGTCCTGTAGCAGCTGTTGAGGCTGGTCAGTCGCTTCTCCAGTACATCTGCTATAACTGTTGTTTCTATGAAACACTGAATTGACTTTGGGTCTGTAAAAACCAGGACAGGAGAAAGCACCTTCTTGTCTAATCTGACACTCCTGTGATAAAACAAAATGTTAGAAAGGAAGGCAGGTGGAGTGGCCCTTTGCTCCATATTGCTATCAAGCCACTGTGTTTAGCTTTCAGACCATCAGTGTATTGCCCTCTGTGTACCTGTCTGTGAGTCTCTGGCAGTCTGTTAATAACGTAATGCTTTTAAAATGTAAAGCGCTTTGAGTGCCTAGAAAAGAATGATATAAATCTCAGGAATTATAATTAGTAATTATTCTTATGTAGGTCAAATTCAATCTTGCCTTGGAAAATGGTCCAAAGACCACAGAACAGGTCAAGGTACACAGACACGTAGTTTGATCACAGTCTGAGTCATCATTGTAGTTGATATGACTGAGGTAAATGTAACGTGAGATGCATTCATTGTGTATTAGTCATCAAATAGAGAAGATGTAATGTTCAGTTGGATTTTTATATGATGTGCATGATTTCTTATCAGCAGTAATTGTGGCTTGATTATCTTAATATTGCATGTTTATTGTGAGTTTTATTACCACAATATGCAATAGAACAACTGCTCAGACACCTGTGGCCCACAACTACATATAATTCACATTTGGCTTCAGATCACTAGTCTTTATCAGGATATTACTTTTTATAATGACTTAAAAAGTGCTGCAGTATTTGTGTTTGAGAACTGTATAGTTCATATGGAAAATGTGTTTTGAAACATCTTGGGCCATATTTCATAGATTCTAGATCCTGAATATCACTTTATTTGTTTGCACTGATTACATTTTGTACAATGTTTGATTCAGAGCATTGGAGGTCATTTGCCTTGTTACCTCATCCTTTTAACTATCTGATTCAGCTAAGGGTTTTGCCCAACATATTCATAATATTCATTTAGCTACTGGTCTTAATAAAAGCCCCATGGTAGAGGTAACGGTAGAGCTCCAGTGCTGTATGTGACCGTAGGGTGTGCACTGGCAGTTTTTCAGCATCTGGAGTTTAGGTTTTATTACAGTTTAATCACTATCATTACTGCAGACCAAACCAAATAATACAGAATAGCAATTAAATGAGAAAAGATCTTTGTGAAATTAATTACACTGTTTACAATGAAACTCTTGAATCCTAATGGGACTCTAGGTGAGTGCTTTATTAAAGGGTAAAGCTGCTAAGCCCATATATAAAATATTCGGACAATGCTACTGTTAACTGTAAAACATAAATATGTATCACTCTACAAGCCCAAATGTGGAGTGATAGAGATGTTGGTGTTTGGCCAGTTAGGTTATTTGAGCTCCTTAAGTAGGTTATAATTTAAATAATAGAAGCTGCGTACTGTAGTACAGCTAAATTACATCCAAAAATATAATGTAATCTTATAATTCTTCTGAGTATAAAGTGAAAATTACATTATAATAATAATTGATTTATCTGTTTATTTATTTTATTATTATTATTATTATTTTTTTTTTTACAAGGAATAACATTTAAATTGTAATTTGCAGTAGTCCCTCAGCAGGGCTCTCCCCAGCCCGTGCCCATTGCTGCCAGCTCTCCACAGAGCGTTCAGCCGGTTGCCGTCCAGGCTCAGGTCCAGAGTCTGTCCACATCTCCCATCCTCACCACCTCCTCCAGTCCTCCAGCACAGACTCACGTCCAGCAAGTTCCTGTAAGTGTGAATACATGCTGTGATGTTTACTGAGTTCTGTATTTCACCATGTGATTTAATATTGTGTGTGTGTGTGTGCGCGCGCAGGTCTTGTTGCAGTCTCAATTCATCAAAGCAGACTCTCTCCTCCTCACCACCCTGAAGCCGGACGTGTCCATGGTAACTACAGTAGCATCTCCATGCATCACTTCTCTGGTTACATCCACAGCTCCAATGCAGAGCACCTCACTGCAGGTAGCGCTCCTGAACCTCCATCCAGTTTCTCACTTATTACTCATTACAACAAAAGCGAACAATATCCTGTAGCATTTGTATACCAATGCTTTGTATCGGTATTGTAATCCAGAAGACTTCTCACCACTCTTTCTAGAAACCTCAGTAGATTATATCACTCCCTTCACTATTACTAGATATTAACCATGAATAATAAAGTGAACTTTATTGCACTAATCAATAGGCATAGAGCAATAAACTATGAATAACAGACAGAGACTTTATTTTCTATTAGCTACTCATGATGCATATTGTTAACAATACATAATGCGTTGTAATAAATAGTGCTGTGAAGTTTAATACATTTTCATAAATAATTATAACAAATTGTATAATACCTTATTAATGAATAATAACATATGATGTGTTAATAGTATGTTATATTATTTCATCCACTGTATGTTACTGTGTAGCATGTTGTTTTCCATATTGTTGGTTGGTGTTTTATTTATATTCACTTTGTCACTTTCCTACCTCTCTCTCAGGCTCTGATGAATGGCGGGACTATCCTGACCACAGTTCCAGTCATGGTGGACACAGAGAAGCTGCCGATCAATCGTATAGCCATCAGCGGCAAGCCAGGTATGCAGATCCAAAAAGGCGAGAAGCGCACAGCACACAACGCCATCGAGAAGCGCTACCGCTCCTCCATCAACGACAAGATCATCGAGCTCAAAGACCTGGTGGCTGGCACAGAGGCTAAGGTCTGCCTTCTACTGCCTTCTTTTCTGTTCAAATATAATGTGTATCCTGCCTTCTCCAGACATTTGGGCTTCAGTCGGTGAATGAATCTCCCTGCCTGTGTTCCAGCTGAATAAATCTGCAGTGCTGAGGAAAGCCATCGACTACATCCGCTACCTGCAGCAGGCCAACCAGAAACTAAAGCAGGAAAACCTGGCTCTCAAAATGGCCAACCAAAAGAACAGTGAGTCCATCGACGTAACATGCATGCACTTCTGTAATGCTTCAGAAGTAAAGAGAATAGCTGCTTTTGTGCCTCAATTTCTGGTTCCACCACCAGGTCTTTACTATGGCTGTCTTAACGGCTAAAAAAGGCTGAAGCATACATGTAAAAATAAAAATAAAAACTATGATAGCTGCTAAATAGCCAGTGTGCTCTTTGTTATATTGCTTCAGTCTTCTTCATTCTACAAACAATAGAAAAATATAACTTGAAGAATTTTTTTTTTTTTTATAGTCAGATTAAACATGAAACCATACTATAAACTTTAGCCTGCTGTTTTTGTGCTTGTGTACAGAGTCTCTGAAAGACCTGGTGGCCATGGAGGTGGACGTGAAGAATGAACTTCCCACTCCTCCACCCTCCGACGCCGGCTCGCCCGAACCCAGCGGCTCCTTCTCTCACTGCAGCAGCGACTCGGAGCCTGACAGTCCCATGGGAGAGGACAGCAAGGTAGTACGTCTGTCTAGGTTTTTCAGCCTTGTAAATGTTCCATCGATAAGAGGATCTTTTGGTTTTGTTTTTAGACAGTGTTGATCTTGTGACTGCTTTCGGATTAGCAGTGCTGTCTGAAGGAATAACAGTACAGTGATGATTTCTGCTCTGTTCCCCTTACAGCCTATGTCCAGTGCTGAGAAGGCTGCTGGAGGGATGCTGGACCGCTCACGGATGGCTCTGTGTGCCTTCACCCTCCTCTTCCTCTCTTTCAACCCGCTGGCATCTCTGATGTGTGGGAGCCAAAGCAGGACTGGAGAAGCTGTTCCTCCAGGCCACTCAGGAACTGGCAGGACCATGCTGGCATTTGATAACGCAGGTACCGTCACCTGGAACATACAGGATGAATTCTGAAATCAAGTGCCGTCTCGTTTATTTACCGTTTCGATATATGTCAGGCTTTTACTAGACTGGATATGCGGATTCGTACACTTTGACATACACTATCAGCACTTATGGAGTGTGTATTCTGCAGCTGATTCGTGGGGCTGGATGGACTGGATGCTGCCCACTCTATTGGTGTGGATGCTAAATGGTGTTCTGGTAGCTGGTGTTCTGATTAAGCTATTGGTGTACGGAGAGCCTGTCACTAGACCACACTCAGAATCCTCCGTCCTCTTTTGGAGACACCGTAAACAGGCTGACCTCGACCTGGCCAGAGTGAGCCCCACACACACACACACACACACACACAGAAACACTTGTTTAGATCTGGTAGGGAGAGCATTTTAATACTCGTGATAATGATTTTATTAAATTTAATTAGATCTGATGCCATTAATATCACTCAGTTATCTAAATCTCCAGTGTTGTCTGTTTTCCTCTCCTCCTTTTTATGCAGGGAGACTTTGCCCAGGCCTCTCAGAACCTGTGGACATGTCTGAAAGCTCTTGGTCGTCCTCTGCCCACTTCTCAGTTGGACTTGGCGTGTGCTGTGCTCTGGTCCACCCTGCGTCTGTGGCTGCAGAGGCTGTGGGTGGGCCGCTGGCTGGCCTGCAGGGCTGGAGCTCTGCGTGCAGATCGCCCCCTGCAGGAGGATGCGCGCAAGAGCAGCCGTGACGCTGCCCTCGTCTATCACCGCCTGCACCAGCTGCACATGACCGGTGAGAGAGAGAGAGTCTTAGCACATAGCTGATATCCTGTTATATTCATGCAGGTGCTGCTGAGACTGAACGCTTCGTATGTGTCTGTAGGGAAGCTGGGCGGTAGTCACCTGTTCGCAGTGCACATGGCTCTGAGTGCGGTGAATCTAGCCGAGTGTGCTGGAGACTGTCTATCTGTGGCCACACTGGCCGAGATCTACGTCTCCGCTGCCCTGAGAGTAAAAACCAGCTTGCCCCGCCTGCTACACATCACCTCTGTAAGAACACTCATTGTGCTCTCTTCACCCCCACCCCCTCTCTCTCACACACACACACTCTGACTCACTCTCCCTTTGTGTCTGTCTGTCTGTGTTAACAGTCTGTGTAGGCTAATCATCCATTAATAATCAGATTTAATAAAAAATGCATAAAGCTAAAGTGGAACAGAATAAACTATTTGACATTTCTGTCTGATTAACCCCTTAAACACTTGACTTTATTATTCAGTTGTTCTTCTAAAAGAATATTATTCAGTAATTAGCATGGATTATTCATTAAAACACCACGCTAAAACACACAGGAGAGGTGTGTAGTCCCTGAGAGAAATGTAGAGGAATGTACAGTAAGTCTGGACCCACTGAGGCATCCTGGGGCTTTATGGAGGATATTATATTTAATAGAATACAGATCGTTAGTTAATACTAATCGAAACGCTAATCAGTAGACACCAGACATTTGCATCTGAATACTTGTGTACTTTCTGTGCATTTGCAGCATAATCACAATACAAACGGACAAAGCTTTCGGAGATTTTTAAACGAACGTGAGGTCGAATTTGTGAGGCCGATGCACACGTGTTGAACTCGCTGTCCCTCCGTGCACGTGCGTGAATTTGGTTTGTATAACGTATATGCAAACCGATTTTTTTTTAACAAGGGTGCATGTAAACCGTGCGTTCAGTATCAACATTTAGAGCAAATTCCTTTGTATTGACACACCTGCACACACCGTGTACGCAGCCTGTGGGACATTCACATCTCTCTCCTTGTCCCTGACTGTCCATGTCTCCTTTTGTCCCTCTCTGTAGCGTGGCTTTCTGAGTCGTGCTCGACAGGCCTGTCTGTCCCCCAGTGGCAGTGTTCCTCCTGCCATGCAGTGGCTCTGCCACCCTCTGGGCCATCGCTTCTTTGTGGATGGTGATTGGTCTGTACGCAGCACCCCTAAAGAGAGCATCTATAGCCAGGCTGGAAACACTGGTGAGCACTTTTATATTTCATCGTACTCTGTGGTAAAGTCAAAAAAGCAGCCTGATATCTATAGCTCAGTGGTGGCGAGGTATTGTGAAGTGTGCACTTATAAAGGCTCACACTTCTGTTTATATTCTGTGTTCGTTTCAGTGGATCCTCTAGCTCAGGTGACTCAGGCGTTCAGGGAGCACCTGCTGGAGAAGGCTCTGTACTGTGTCGCTCAGCCATGCGGAGACAAGAGCCCCAACGAGGGACAAGGGTGAGTCACGGCAAGCTCTTTTTCACAGTTTCTTTTTTAACTCTCTGCACTCCAGAGCTCAGCGTTTTACTCCCCGCTTTTCTATCCGAGGTGTATTAGGGCTATCAGAACAAGTTTCCCTGATTGGATATTCATCTTTGTTTATCTATTGGGGGAAGAAAAAAACATCACAGGTTTAAGAGCCCACATTCAAGAGATATCACAAGCTTCCAATTTACGTTCCCGTCCAACTCAAACTAGTAATTAACTAGTTTTCAGAAAGCTCTGACTCAACAGTGTGTGATGTTGCATTTATATATATATATATATATATATATATATATATATATATATATATATATATATATATATATATATATATAAATATATAAATAATAATAATAAAAAAAAGGTGGCAGCTTGCCTGTGCCAGGATTTAACTCTGTACATGTCTTACAGACATTCTTTATCCTTTTACTAATATTGGCCGAGTGGAATCTTAAGCCTTCGTGTCGTAATTACTGGAATTCTAACATGATGTGTGAGCACAATGATGCGTTTTGGTTAAATAAATTCATGCCTGCTGTGGTTTATGCAGTATTAAAATTCAATGCAATTTTTAATGAATTTGATAGGCACTGTTTGCTTATACGTACGTGCACATGTTCTTCGGTGTGAAGGTGTAAACACATAGCTGTGTGTGGTGTTGTGTGGATGCTGTTTGAATCGTATATGTTGTCCCACAGTGAGTACTCGGATGCCCTGGAGTACCTGCAACTGCTGAACAGCGCCTCTGACGCTGCAGGAGCGACCACACAGGCCTTCGCCATTGGCTCCAACATGGCCACCATCACCGGTCAGTCACACGTCAGCTATTTTCAACAAAGCCGAGAGTGACATGTTTTTATCAGTCAGGTTAATTGAAGTTTTTGTACGTGTGTTTGGCATCTAGGCTGTGACCCTCACTCAAAATGGTGGTCGTCGGTTGCCGTGGTGATTATTAACTGGCTGCAAGGAGATGACGTAGCGGCAGAGAGGTTGTATCCAGCGGTGGAACACCTTCCACGCAGTCTTCAGTCAGACGAGTACGTATTTCTCTCTCTCTCGCTCTCACACACACACACACACACACACTCACACGCGTGCATATCAGTGCTTGAAAATTTATATGTACCTCTTTTTACTAGGGAGATAGAATCTTATTCTAATCATGATCATGATTATTGGCTTCTTCAAATAATGAAACATAACTTAGTTAAAGTTAGTTGGCTAAAGTCTGATATCAGCATTGACTGATGCTGTTGTCTAATTGTATTTATATTTAGCAGTTAAAAAGTGACTTAAGTCTGGGGCACATTACAAATGGATGCATCCTAACCAATGTTGAGAATGTGAGAGACCTCTGTATCATCCAAATCATCAAACCACTAACACTTCAAAATCTTCCCCGAATAAAACACCATACCACTGAGTCACAACCCGGAATCTTGTGATCTTGTCACTGATTATGTAAAAGGAATAAACCTGATGGCAGAGTGCTGTTATAGAAAGCTAGTCAGCGATAGGGTAGTGTGTCCGTAACACATTTTTATTAATTAAAGAACGACATACTTTTTAATCCATGTATCTTTACATTTAATGTTGTGGAAAGTTCATTAAAGAAAATGAATCAACTATTTATGACCAGTCAGAATTGAGCATTCGACAGCACTGTGGTATAATAGTCTTTATACAGTGTTTGTGATTTATAAAATGGATAACTATAGTTGTAAAACGGCTGAGCTCCATTCAAAGCCATTGTAAAATCCTTGGTGTGTGTGTGTGTGTGTATATATATATATATATATATATTATGCATGCTCAAGTTTGACTGCATCACACATGTTGCTTAGTAACCAAAGATTACTCTAAACAGACTACATTTACTGTGTTACTGGCACAAAATATAAAATAATCCTGCTCACATTTAAATCACTTCATGGTTTGGCACCTTTCTGTCTCAGTGCACTGTTTCTCCCCTCCAACCCGACCTGCTCTCTCAGGTCCTCTGAGCTCAGACTTTTCTCTGTTCTTAGATTTCGTCTTTCAACCATGGGTCTTTCAGTGTTGTAGCACATAAAATCTGGAATTCTCTCCCTCTCACTCCTCGCAGTATCACATCCATCTCCGAGGTCAAATCCCAATTAAAAATGGATCTGTTTTCTCAGTGTTCTCTGTCCTAATCTGTTATGCTGCATTTTCTGAGTGACTGTACTGTGTATTTTTTTTTTTCCTGTGTTTGGTTGCACTTTGTTTGTCACATTGTGTGTTTGTCCACAATTGTTCATTGTTTATGTATTGTTGTATTGTAAAGCGTCCTTGAACTCTGGGAAGGTGCTGTGTAAATAAAACATATATTATTATTATTATTATTATTATTACTGAGGAATTGTTTATTGTAATTTTTATTCGTGATAATAATTGAAATCTTCACAGTGCTTTTTATCATGGGTTTTATAATTTTATCATAAGGATGCTCTTGCCCATGATAAAATCTCTGTAAAGCATGCCCTAATGGCTTAATGCTTCAGTTTCAATCTGTGAGTAGCTTGGAAAAGTTAAGATTGGACTTTACAAACCCAACACCACAGGATGGTCTGGAAAGATAATTGTTTAAAACGAGAATAAAAAGGGGAGGTCAGGAGGGGCAAATCAACATCAAAATCCTGGTGACCATTTTAGACTTTATTACCTGTTCAACCAAAAAGGCCTTGTAATTCTTGAGATTTCGTGTTAATGCCCTCAGTGCTGATTCTCCATCAGACATCACTTCATCAGACATCACTTCAACAGAACATCACTTTATCCTTAAGCTCTGTATTTATGTCGAGGTCTTTTGGAGTGCACCGTATGTCTGAGCTGCTTTGTTCTCTGTCCCTCCTTCTGACTCTGTGTGTGTGTGTGTGTGTGTGTTGTTGTTTTTTGCAGAAGTTCACTACCCAAAGCCTGTTTGAACATGTTTAAAGCAGTGCGCGCCCTGCTGGCCAAACCAGAGAACAGACAGCTGAGCCTGAGCTACTGTGAGAAAGCCAGCAGCCTGTTCAGAGACAGCCTCAATCTGGGGCCACACTGCAACAGCAGCACTTTAGACAAGGTACCGCTATACACACGCACACACACACACACACACACACAAGCTGGGCTCAGTCATAACTAGTGGAAAAACCCTGGGGAAACTCGCTCACTATACAGTATGTGTGTATTTAAGTAGGACATCAGGAGTTATGAGTGCATGTACAGTTAGAGGTGAACTCGTCCTGTCTTGGCCTGAGCTGTGGTGCATTGTAGTTGCATTGCATGTGACTGAACAGAGTGCAATGTTCTTGCAGTGCAACACAGAGCTGAGCTGCTGCATAGGTATCTGCCACTCTCAATGGAGCATTTATTGAACACACACACACAACAATTTAAACTGTGTTGAAATATCTATATTATAAACATCTTGCACTATCTGCTCTTGTTTTTAAAATGATTCTTATTATTATTGTTCTTGAGGTCTGGATCAAGTGAACAGTTCAGTGAACTGTTTAGGCTTATAACTAAACATATACTTAGTTTGAGAACCAAGATGCTGCTTCTGATTTCATCCAAAGACACTGCTAACAACTGTGTTTGACACTTGACTCTTTCTCTTTCTCTCTGTCTCTATGCCTGTAGTTGGTGCAGTTGTTACTGTGTGATCTGCTGCTGGTGACGCGCACCAGTCTATGGCGAGAGCAGCAGATTTGTTCTCCAGCGTCCCCTCAGCAAAGCTCGACTTCGGCCGCTTCTCCTGCCGAGCTGCAGGGCTTCCAGCAGGACCTGAGCTCTCTGCGCAAACTTGCCCACAGCTTCCGACCCGCCATGCGTAGGGTAAGACACACACACACACACACAAACATGCGACTCATACATACACTGTAAATACACAAGTATACACGAGCACACAGATCTGCTGCTGCTCCACTGCTGATGAAGGATACCGAGACGAGGCATGTGGCCACAGCTGGACACAGTTGGAGCGGATTCCAGCTCTTGATCTGGATTTAGTGATTTAGAGGCTCTCATGCTGACACGCTGGTATTTTCCTCATGCTTAGCGCTGAAATAGGCCACCGCTCTGAAAAGCGCTGAGTGCCGGGGAGCTGTTTTTAACCGCTGTGGCTTGTGTGAGAAGTGGAGTTCTACATCAGCATTCTAGTCAAAAATAGTACTTGCAAGGCATAATTTGTCATCCTCAAGATTTTGCAAACTTTTCCCGCTTATGTTCCGTTTTGCTCCAATTAATTGTCTTTAAAAAAAAAAAGAAAAAGAAAAAATTAACATGGGCAATTGATTTTTGTAGTAATGTATGAAAGTTAGTTTATTTCCTGAATGGGCAGAGAGTACTGTACTCTGTGTGTTACGTTGCCCTGTGATGCAGCATGAGCAGCAGTTTGAAAAGATGCTGTGCTGAATTTTATTAACAAAATTTTAGATCCGGTAGACAACTGAATGGAATTTTGTACTGATATTGATATTATTTCATCAGTTTAGAATTGATAGTGTTTTCTGAAAACACTGTATCGTCAGTATAGTAGTGTTATTTCAAGTTGAATGAATGAATGAATGCCTTTTAATGTCACTATACACATGTACAATGAAATTAAGAGCCACTCCTTTTTGTTCCATGCCAACATGTACATCAAATAAACAAGAATAAAATAAAATAAATAAATATAACAACAGGAAATAAGTAAATAATAAATAAATAAATAAATAAATAGTACGGGGGAAGGGGGGGACTATAAAATGCACAGTTTTGAGACACTATATACATATACTGTGAAATCAGTACATGTATGTGTTTAGAATGGTAATAGCTTTTGGGGAGAAAACTATTCTTAAATCTATTAGTCCTTGTTCTGATGCACCTGTAACGTCTCCCTGAGGGCAACATATTGAACAGATCAGAGCCAGGGTGAGAGCTGTCCTTAATGATGGTTTTTCCTCTGCTGAGGCAACGGGAGGGGTAAATATCCATCAGGGAGGGGAGAGGGCAGCCAATGATCTTCTGTGCTGCTCTTATTATTAAGTTCAAGTTCAGGTGGTTTTATTGTCATTTCAACCATATGCAGCTGTTACAGTACACCGTTAAACGAAACAACGTTCCTTCAGGATCATGCTGCTACATAAAGCAACACACTAAACCACGAGACGACATAGAACTAAATAAGAGCTACACATTTCTACACAAAGTGCACATGATAAAACACAGGACAGTATCGTAACTATTAAAACAGGACACTAGGTACAGTAAGTGACCGTGTAGTGCCGACCAGTACACAGTTCTATTGTTAGATATAACAGGTAGTGCAAAAGATAGGTGCCAAAGAGTAACAGTATAATTTAAAAATGCTATAAATGTGAACATAACATGCTATGATTTAGTCTTCAGCAGATTAGTTTATACCAAATGTGGGCCTAGCAGTTATTGTGGTAGCAGCCAGGTAAAGAGTATAACAGTGACAGTAAATTAAATACTATATTTTTATAAATACAGTAGCAGCAAAACTGCAACAGACTCAATGCAGGAATGTGCAGCCTTCTTGCTAATGAAAAAGCTTTGGGGCCAGGAGCAATCACGATTGGTTTAAAGCATGGCAATCAATGGAAAAAGACCGGAGACAGAGCTTACTGTACTTTCAGTTAAATGACGCGTCTCGTCTTAACGTCAAAAAAGGAACTGATGTCAGTCAGATTTACACATGATTGACCTGTTTGCGTATGGTTCCTTACGGATTTTATATGTAATATGTTTCTTTTGTAATCACACCGCAGGACAGAATTACTGACACATAGTTCATATCGAGGTTCTGTGTTGCATATTATATTGTAATATTAACAGTTTGTTATATTACTTCAATCTAATAAGTACTGTAGCAGAGCAGAGGACAGAGAGAGCTGCTGGGGAAAGTGCTAGATAGAAGATGAAAGAGTATGAGACAGTAGAGAGCGGAAGAGACGTGTCAGCTTCTAAAGGAAGGATTAACCCCCATGGGTGTGCTGTCTGCCAGCTTGTTAAGCCTCTCTCTCTCTCTCTCTCTCTCTCTCTCTCTCTCTCTCTCACCAGTTGTTTCTGCATGAAGCCACTGCCAGGCTGATGGCAGGAGCAAGTCCAACACGCACACACCAGCTCCTGGACCGCAGTCTGCGCCGGCGTGTCACACCTGGAGGCAAAATCGGTGAGGACTTAGATGCTGAGCGTGGGTAGATGTGTTTGCATGCTTGTTTTCAAATATTCAGCCACAGAATTGTGTGTGTTCATGCATGCAGATGTTTACAAGTACTATGGAAAGAAGAGAAACCCCATTAACTCGACTCGCTTCTGAAAGAATTCGAGAGCAGATGGCAAACAATTTCAATACGTGACTAGATCATAAATTCATACCTACAGGCATTATAGTCTAACTGGTCTTAGAACGAGACATGAGAGACTAATCAATACTGTTCTTATATAGTTTTATCTTTCTAAGACCGGCACAAAGGAGTACAAAGTTGTTTGTTTGTTTGTTTCTTTATTTATTTAGAAATAATCTTACTTACACTTTCCCACATGACTACATTCATAACACAAAATTCATTGACATCCCCAACAACTGCCCCCGGACTTCCATTATAAGTAGGTAAACGGATTTTCCATACAGGAAGGAAGGTTAAATGATGGACTAGAGCAACTGAACATTAGACTGCAGATATAGTGAACAGTAATTAGAAAAACAACAGAGTATTCCTTTAACATGCTCAGTCCTTGTCCCCCGTTACAATAATGAATCTATTTTCATATGTGGGTGTGTCTGCTTGTATGTTCTGAATATTCATTCAGTACAGATGTGTTTTTCCACCTATGTGATGTGTAGATGTTTAACATTGATTGTAACATACATCTGTATTTAGAAATCTATTCAGTGTCTCATGGCTGTGTGTGTGTGTGTGTGTGTGTGTGTGTGCATGTGCGCAGAGGAGTGTGAGACACGGCCAGGCCAGCGTGAGCAGGCAGAGGCGGCCATGTTGGCGTGTTGGTATCTGCCTCCGTCGTTCCTGTCGGCCCCGGGCCAGAGGGTGGGGATGTTGGCCGACGCTGCACGCACTCTTGAGAAGCTGGGGGACAAACGCACGCTCCACGACTGCCAGCAGATGATCATCAAACTGGGCAGCGGGACTACGGTCGCCTCCACTTAGAGACAAATCAAAAGACTTTCAAACTCAATATCAGTTTCAAATTTTCTGTGCCACATTTTTCTGGCTACAGGCATTGGCCTTTATCAATTAACCAGCTCGTTTTAGTACGTCAGATTCCCCCCCTTCCTTACTTTTTAACATCTCCATTTTTTTTCTTTACAGCTATTATTTAAATAATTTAATAATTTAATTTGTTTGTCCTGACAAAATGCGGATGTTATTATGGTTAATGTTTTACATCTTACTTGAAGGTGCGGTCAGTAATTTTAAATGCAGAAATAGTTTTGTGAGATTTGGCAAAAGTTCTCATCAGGTTTTAAGCAGCAGACCATTAACCATCGGCTCAGAGGAGAAACTCTGTTCTCTGTGTTGCCGCGGGAGAAAAAATAAAACCGTATGGACACCAATATTGGTCACCATTCAGTCAATCAGAACCATACATGTGTTTCTGCTTCCCTGTTGATCCTGAATTCACACTAGAATTCAGGCTTTCTAGCCTGTGCATGTTTTGGGTGTGTGGGGTTTTAGATTCAAAACTACCTTAAGCGGATTTCTCTTAAAATTACTTAGTACGCCTTTATGGTAATGTTTCACATATAGATGCAGTATGGGCCGTTGTAGTGTTCCTGTAACGAGGTGCTTTGTAAGCACCAGCTTTGTACACTAGATGGCATTTCATTGAGCAGCATTGGACGCTTAGGAGTGGCGTTACAGGGTGATTGGACATGAATCATTGCAGTTCCTCTCAATGTGTAATATTGGCTTTCCACACACAGAACAATCCTTGTCTCCAGCTGTAATGATCTGGTAGTGCATGTACATGTGTGTGTGTGTTTCTGTCTAAAGCAGTATCTCAGACACTTGTTTTTTTTGTCTGCTGAGTCTACTGGTTTGGTACAGCATGGCCAGGAAATCAAGGCTTAATCTGTGTGCAAGGGAACTAGGCGTTAGGGGGCATGATGAGTGTGATAAGATTTCCTTTTCATTACATCTGTACAGACCTTTCTAATCTGCACTACCGTTACTGGGACTGACTTCTACATGATTGAAGAGCGTATACAGCTTTACAAGATTCTTTTCTTGTAGTGTTTTCTTTGTATATATTTTTAAAGATGTGTATTTATAATTTTGTCTAAAGATGTGGGTGAACAGTATTTTCTAGGAACAGAGAAAATGGGAGTACTTGGATGTTTCATCGGAACAGAGTGCTAGAGCAGAAAACATCACTTTATAAAGAAACAGAATAGTGGGGTTAATAAAGCTGACTGCCAGACTAGTCCCATATATGTGGGGGGAAAAAACTTCTACAGGGTGCTCATTCTTGAAGAGTCTTGTCCGATTGCACTACTGAGCGAGGTGGCGGTTACTATGTGAAGAGCGCAGCTTCTGAACATACTTGGTGGTAAAATGTATGGATGGATTGACACCATTGAACGGTTACAAAAATATCTGAGCCAGTCTGTTTTGACAAAGTCGACCTTTTTGAAAACCCGGGTTTTTAGACGCGAAAGTTATTTGAGAGAGCCCCGTCTGCATTCCACTTTCAGTCACTGTAATGTTTCAAATGCTCTTTGTTAAATTTACAGGCAAGTTTCAGAGGTTGTATCGCAAAAGACTCATGACCTGTATGCTAATCAGTGTGTAGTGCTCATAGTCCAAATCTGAACAGTCTGTCCAATTGTCAGCTCTTTGATTTATTCTTGAGAATGTAAATAAAAGTTCTTTTGTAACATATATGTATGATCTCTTGTGTGGTTCGTGTAACACTTAAAAAAATACATAAATAAATAAAATAAATAAAATAAAAAAAAAGGATAAATCCACCCGTAATTCGCTTGCATATTATTTATATTTATAATGAACATGTTAACCTAAAGAGAGCGATGCAGCAGCGCTTTAGTCCTTCAGTCTGTTCAACTCTGTCGCCTCCTCGTCTGTGCACGCCGCTCAAACAGTTCAGGTTCTGAAGGTTCAACTTTCATGCTGACTGCTGCTGTCAATATCCTCGTGCATCTCGTAGATCACTAACTAGCTGAGCGACTGCAATGAGTACCTGAAGTGAGTTCTGGAATGTGGAGGTCTTCATAAACCTCTCCAATTATTTCAAAATGGCAGAGGTGAGCTAGTGTGCAACTCTTTCCAACGATCCCATAATGAGTTGGACATGGGTTAGTTTGTGAACTAATGCAGAAGATGCATGTATATCACAGAATATCCATAGTATCGCTAAGGCTACCTAGATAGTGTGCACGTGTTTCACCAACGGGGCTCCGTCAGTCAGTGAGCGAGTATGGTTCTTTTAATAAATAAATAAATAAATAAAGTTTGAAATGTAAGTTTTGCTGTCTCATCTAAAGAAGATTGTGCGTGACATCTGAATGAATTCATCAGCAGCTCTAAAGGCAATGGGAACAGTCATTTTATTTAGTTTTTAAAAATTATTTGAAGTTTTTAATATTTAACATTCCTTTGTCCTTATTTTATCTCATATCTATGCAAATGTTTGCACTTGACTGTATAACTTGAACTCAGCTAGCAAACCTTTCACAAGGTTTGAGAGAATCACATAGCGCCATTATTTTACTAGCTTGCTAACATGACATGCTAACATTGCTAGCATTGCTAACATGACATAATGTGTCATAACATTACAGCGTCAATGATGCTGTATCAGCTCCTTGATTCTATCTGCTTTTAAATGTCATTTTGACTTTTTAGTAGTGTGCTGGAGATATCTTTGGAGGATAATGGCTGTGGATTGTTTTTTTTTGTTTCTTTCTTCTTCCCAGAATCACAATAGCACAAGAAGGGAATATAAACCACAAGTTGTATCTCAATGGCAAAGACACCGGCGGATGTTCACAAATCCAGTGTATTTGATGGCAGCAATACAAATAACATTCCAAACATCTCTTAAAACATCAAAACATTGCAATAAATCCTATGGGTAATGTGGACAAATACAATTCTGAAAAA
Organism: Ictalurus punctatus; assembly: GCF_001660625.3. Classification (NCBI taxonomy): domain Eukaryota; kingdom Metazoa; phylum Chordata; class Actinopteri; order Siluriformes; family Ictaluridae; genus Ictalurus; species Ictalurus punctatus. Next base: position 28,454,470 of record NC_030417.2, read on the forward strand.
AGGCATTTGAATTCATTGTTTTTAATAACATTTTAAAGGCAATAACATATTTGTTTTATAGAAAATAAACATCTCTAAGAAATACTATACACCATTATAATAGTACATCACATCTTACATTTAAACAGCAGCAAATACTTATATACACAATTACTTTGAATTAATCATTGTAAGAATAACTTTAACTTAATCATTTGTGGTAATACTGTAATGGGCTGAATGTGGAGTAACATAAAATAGCCTACAATATTGTGTTTGTCACGTACAGCATAGTGGTGAACATAAAGCGCTTCATTTAAGGTTCTTTAGCGTCGTTCTCTCCGGCTTCATTTTCAGGTCCGGTGACTTTCACGTCAATGTTAAAACGAAACAGTCTTCAGTAAAGAAAGGCCCTTAATTTGTTTAAGGTGCAGACCTGTACATACTGCTGCATTGTTTCTGGAGAACACAGATTTGGACAGATACCAGCGCCGTCTAAGTGGTGCCATGTGTTTGCAAACGCACATCAAAATACATCTTGGAAGAGCATCATAATAAAATAATATTTTGACTTTTTCAGAATATTTAGACCTGTATAGCACACCATGTACATTTTTTTTAATAACACGTAAGCAGATATTGAATTACATCCAGTGGGTGCTTGATGCATGACATCTTCAAATCTGAATGCCTTTCAAAATCACCAGGCATGCCTCTGTGCCAAACGGTGGCAGGGCTCGGGCCGCTAGAGAGGGCCGCCAGCCAAATCTGCCTCCAGGTGTCTCCGACTGATAGCATCCCTTCCAGAAAAGAAAGATTGGGGAGGAAAAAAAGGAATCAAACGGATGAGTGGCACATTCAGGTTTTTTTTTTGACCAATGGCTCCTGTTTATTTATTTTTTTTCTCATAGAGGAGCTGCCCAGGCAGGCGGTAGATGCTGCAGGGGACAGATTGTAAGCGGGTAGCTCAGGGCCTTGTAGTTTGGATGCAGAGATGATCTGGTCTCAGGTCAGTATTGCTACAGTACCTTGTGCTTCAGCTGAAGCCAGTTTCAGTTTCAGTCAGTTCAGTGTTACGCAGGCAGATGTACATCCGTGCTTGTTAAAAGTCTTTGAACTCCTATATTACATAGCCTGGCAAACAAAATGGACAGGTTGAATGAAAATAGGCAAGCAGAAAAGGCATTACAGTAACGCATATCAACCTATCTATTTTCTTCATGCATAAGACATATCCATAGTGCATACTGTGTAGTGTGGCTATGAGAGGGCAAGACTATAGTGTGTGTGTGTGTGTGTGTGTGTGTGTGTGTGTGTGTGTGTGTGTGTGTGTGCGTGCGTGCGTGCATCTGGATCAGCATCAGCAGCCTGGTGTGAGCCCTCTAATTGCCCATGCTGAGGCAGTAGCCACTGTGCTAATGTGAAGACTGCACCAAGTGGGCCAACAAAGCTGGCCAGCTCTTCCTCAACCACCCAGCAGGACTGCCCCCTAATTGTGCTGGCGCAGAGCATTTTTTGCACAATATTTCTTCTTCTTCCACCTCCTGCACCAACACTGCCTCTGCTTTTCTCACTCTTGCATCCTCTTTGCACTTATCCACCCATCCTTCTGGCTAAGGGCCAGGATCTATCTCCCTCTGTATCGAGCCATGATGTAAGAACAGCCCCGATTCCCTTTGAAAAGGTGCGAGCCAAAGGCCTGCTCTTGTTTTCCTTGTTGCCTCGACTGCTTTTGGCCCGGTCTAAACCGATGGTGCAGTAATCCAGGGTTTTGCTCATGCTGCCACGAAAGCCCCCACTAGAAAAAGGGTCTATGTATGTGTAGGCACAGAGAAAAAGAAAAAGAGGAAGACATTTCCTGGGAGACCTGCATGGGGGTGGAATATCTACTGCTTGCTTTCATTAAAACAGCAAATTGGCATGGCTGAGACCTAAAGCCTTTAGATCCCTGAGTCAATGTGCTTCCAGCTTGTTCTGAACTCCTCACTCTCTCTCCCTCCCATCCTTTTTGTCCTTTGACGTAGGACGGGAAAGGAGATGGGAGGGAGGTTTGATCTGTTGCCAGGTTTTCAACTACCGCTCTACCCCTGCACAGTCTCTTGCTCCATACTTGCTTATCACTGCAAAGCAAGCCGGAAACCTGTAGGCAGTTTGCAGCCTTGAGTAGTAGTCATATCACCTAGATTTACATCTGAGTCAAATATCAAGTGAGGAGCAGTCAAATCTGGCTACAATTTTGAGTCATTGGTTACATGTCTTGAGTCTTTTTTGGCTCATTCTCAAAGAAAAGCATCTTCAGCGACACTTTCAACCCTAAAAATCTGACAGTATCCGTAATGCTAATTTAGTCTTGTGGGGGATAATAGGTGTCAGAAAGCCAAGATCAGTGAGCATCTAATTAGCATCCACTGTGCAGGCATGACTATCGCTGGAGAGATGGCTCATCAATAAGGGCGAGCTCCTTGCTAGACTTGTCTGTTGCCCTGGGAGATGGAGCTGATGAGCGGCTGCGCTTTGCACCTCCATTCACTCCCTTTGTTAGGGAGGTCAGCAAATGTTTCAGCAAGGCCATTGATGTGCACGGCATAATAGGCATGTTTCTCAGATCAAAGATGTGCTTTTATGTTCTGTAACGGGCTCAGACACTTACCTGGTGTTTTGGACATTTTATCGAGAAAGTGTCTTCATCGAATGTGCAGCCTGACAGTGAAAGAGAGAATGGAAAAAAGAATTGGTGATACAAGATGCTCATGTTGAAAGTCTGTGCTTCTTCAACTCGAGTCAATAGACGTGGTGGCATTATGTAATGAGAGCTGGGGAAAATCTATACATCATTAACACCATGTGGCGTCATTAGCCTGACATAAACGGATAGATAAAAAGTCTTAAGAACTTATACTGTATAAAAAACTCATACACATACTATTTGTGTATAGTGTGTACACAAATACATACTATATGTATTCTTAATGCCATACCTGTCTCTTTGGCGCAGACATAGTGGTATTTATGAATACAGCTCTTCCAGCTGCAGCTGATGGAGGCTCCTTCACTCTGGCACTTAGAGCATTTCTGTAACAACACACACATTTAATCAAGCAGTTCCAAAGTACATGAACGTTATATTCAAAATATATATTCTTCTGATCATGGACAATCACTACAATTCAATTTCTACGTTCGATTGTTTAGATTATGCTGTTTACTGTATCATGTTCATTTCAAAATAGGAAAAAAAGCAACTATGTTTGACTTTAAAACAATCAATATTAATAAAAGAGCTTGTATTTCTCATGGTTTTTCGTTAATTTCAGATTCATTCTGGGGCTTATATTAATGAACATTCTTGTATGGCCCAGACGTGTATCGGCAATCACTTGGTAGCTAGTAGCGAGAAGGTAGCCATTAGTGCCTGATGCACTGCTAATATGGATCACTATGCGGTTTTTAAAAATAGAACCTTGGTGATGTTAAAGGAGGATGTATTTTCATGGCAAAATTATTTCTGAAAATGGCGATCCAATATGTATCATAGCTTTTGTGATAATAAAATGACGTTCCAGAGAATAGCGTAGAAAACAGTGGCATTTTTTCATATTTTGGTACTGAATGTTTGATTTCTAGACTCTAGAATTTGTGTGGTGAAACAAGTTAAAATTTAGCTGTTAAAAATAACTGTATGAAAAAATTTGTGTTAGCCAAGAGAACAAAAATAAATGAAAAAGCTGTTCGCTTGTCAATTTTCATTTTGAAATGAAAAACTAATTAATGCAATATACATCTACATCTTTTCATGGACATGCACCTTTATCACAGATGTTAAAATTTTACATAATTATATTAGAAAAATTATATTGCCTCTATGCTTACTGTGAGTGTAGATTCCTGTGCAGCTTCCTTAAGTCCGCAAAGTTTGCCTGCGATGAGGATCACACCACTGGTCCAGACAGCGCAGGACTCATGTGCCCAGTGCTCATTAACCTCAGCCTCCAGCTGTAACCTCTGTAGAACAGAGTAAGAGCCCTCCTCACCAGCAGGGGGAACTCCTCCACCAGCTCTCCCTTGCAACAGCTGCAGTCTTTTGAACCTCGTCCGCAAGCCAAGATGACTTTTAAGTTGTGCCCTTCTTTCTCTCATCACCTGCCTGCAATCTCCTTCACTTGTCCCTTCCTGAAGTAAGTCTTTTTCTCCCCCTCTCTTCATATCATTGAGTTGCTCAGCACTGCATATGGCCACCTCGTCTTGATCTCTGTCTCTGTTTTGCCTGAAGTCTTCATGGTACGTTAAAGACAGTGTTTTCCGTGGTATGTTGTTCTCAGAGTAGTATGGGCCACACAAATCCCCAAGCTCTCTGTAATTTGCTGGCTTTCCACACAGGCAGCATATTAGACACCTGTCGGTTAGGCTTCTGTTAACTAAGGGGCCCTGGAGCATTATTGATGAGTTTGGTATTATCTTGTTTTTTTCCAAGTTCTTTTTTCTTGTCTGGATGAGCAGATGCTCTTCCTCAGGTTTGTTTATGATTGTGCAAAGGGAAGCAAGCTTTTTGGAGCTGTCAATGCGTACATATGGTTTGAAAGAATGCTTACCTTCACTTTCTTGCATTTTTAAAAAATCTGACACTATCCCTTTCACAGTAGGAATACATTCCTTTTTGCATTTTAATTTAGTCTTAAGTCTCTTTACGGTGACCTTGATGGTGCCGTTGTTATTCTGTTGGATCTTTTTTTTAGGTCCAGGCTTTTTTTTTACCTTTAGACCTTCTTCATTTCCTATTTGCTGACTGAAGTCTTCCTGTTTCTTTTTAAGTGATGGCCGCCTGCCTCTTTTCGGTTTAATTACTGTTGAGCCTATTTCTATTGAAAGCTGTTCAATCTTTGTCTTCTGTTCTGTGTTTAGAATGAATGAGGAAGTTGGTGGTGGTGATGGTGGAGGTGCTGCGGGAGAGATGAACACATTAGTCTGCTCATGTGTTTCCACAATTGGCACACTCTTTGCAAGCTCGGTGCTTTTTCTTCTCTTCTTCCGCTGCTTCAGATGCATCTCGTGGTTATTTTTAATGGCTCTCTGTTTGGCTAGCCTTGGTGTGTTGATAATGAGGCTCCCAGTCTCCAATGCTATATCTGGTGTGTCCGTGCTCTCCACTGTGGCCCACTTTCTGCGCTTCTTTCGAGGAGTTTGGATACCTGCTGTGTCTGGAGTCTCCTCAATGCTTACTGTGCTCTCACCCTCCTCTGGTGTTACCATTGTAGTGTTTACTGTCTTTCTTTTTTCTGTTACATGTAGTTCTGGTGATGGCTTTGTTGCTAACTCTTCTAGCACAACATCTGGTTGGATATTTAGAGGTTGTTTTTTGGATGCTGGGGATGTGATTTTCTGAACCATTGCTTCATATTTTAGTCCTCTGCCTTTCCTAGGAGGCAGATATTTTGTTTTAGTAGGACACTGAGGAGCCACACAAGGTGTGTCACTGATATCTTCCAAGGGAACATTATCTTTGGTCAAAGTGCTGCAAGCAGATGGTTCTAATTTAATGCCTCGCTTTCGCCTTCCCTTTGATCCTTGGGCTTCCAATACTAACTCCTCTGGGTGAGGTTCCTGTGTTTTTGTTTGACTAACTTTCAGACCTTTCTTTTTCTTGACAGGGTCTGGGACTTGTAAACTAGATTTTCTCTTGATTGAAACTGACACAATCTGCTCATTAAGTTGACTAAGTGAATCTGTGCAGATATCCTCATAGTTGGATGATATTAAGGTTGATGTTAGGTTCTCACAGGGCTGAGCCACTTTCTGTATATGTGACTCAATGGGTTTTATTGCTGATGTCTCAGTTGATGTGTCTCTCTCTTTCTCCTTGTCTTCTGTTGTCTTTTCCCGTGTTTGCTTCCGAGATCTTAATACCATGGACTTCTGATCCTTTGCTACAGAATTTACAAAAGAAACATCCAACGCAGTGTCCAAAGTGGAACCTATTGTGCTTTCTATTGAAGTGCACAAAGTAGTACCAACAACAGTTTCCAGAGTGACTGCAGTGTTTTCTTGTTGTTCAGGGTTTTCACTTATGCAGCTTGTATCTTCTATATGTTCTGTGATGGCATCTATATTATTTTCATATTTCATTGATTTGATCCTGGAGGTGAGGCCTTTTGGCCGACCAGGGCCCTTAGGCGTTACTCCTTCTGTGGACTTTAAACCAGGTTTTGGACTAGGCTTTAAACCAGGTTTTGGACTAGGTTTCAGAGCAGGTATAGCAGCAGGCTTTGGGCCAGGCTTTGGACTAGGTTTTACACTTGGCACAGCCACAGGTTTTGGACCTGGTTTTGAGTTCTGTTTTGGACCAGACTTCAAAGAAGGCTTTGCACCAGGTTTGGGACTTGGCTTTGGTCCTGGTTTTGGTCCAGGTTTTAGGCCTTGTTTTGGACCTGGTTTTAAAACAGGCTTTGAACTAGGTTTTAGGCCAGGCTTAGTGACAGGTTTTGGTCCTGGTTTTGAACTGGGTTTTGGACCTGGTTTTCTTCTCTCTTGAGAACAAACCTTTGGGGTACTTTGCGACCCTAAAGAACGAGTACACATACGGGATGGTAAACCTTCTGTCAGAAGTTTTGGTGTTTGACTGCTAATGTCCAGCTGAACAGCCTCCATCCGATCAGATAAGATAGCACTGTTACTTGAGAGCATGCTGGGCTTTTGAGGAGATGGTGGAGCCTCATCCCTTTCCACACTCCTCATCCCTGCATTTGAATGAATTAATCTTCTCCTACCCCTTGCATGCTTTCTGCCCAATAGTCTTGGATGTGCAGAAGGGGCCATGGGCTCTGGTTTTGTTGCACTGGGACAGCTTAAACCTGGTTCCACATCCTCATCACCTTTCTGTGGGGATGGTGGAGTATCAGCCCAAGATGGTGCGGAAGATATTATTGACTTGCCTGGCAACTGAGGGGAGTCAGGCTCCAGCACTTTTGCATCATTGTGATCAATGTGATCCCTCGCCTGATTCTGAGGTGTTGTTTTCTCATTGAGAGCTGAGAAGCCACTCCTGACAGTGTGAGACTGAGGTGCAATGTCACATGCCCTTTCACTGCTTCTGTGGGCTATATCTTGGACATGGGTCTCAGCTATTTCGGTGTTGACACGAAGTGGTCCACTTGCTGTCTCCCCTTGATTATTACAGGCCTCTGAAGAGAACTCTTCTAGTTTTGCTTTATTATTAATCACATCTTCATTGGATGTCAGACTTCCTTTCTCTCTTACTTTAGAGACTGAATAGGATAGGGCAGACTGTTGCTCCTCAAAGACATCATTCTGTCTCTCAGAGGTTGACAGTCTTTCCTTTGAAGATTCACACTCAGAGGTGAGATGGGTTGTTTCTGAGTTTTCCTCTTTCCTAGGCAAATATAGATTGGACTCAGGCACATCTTTTGAAATAGCTGGTGATGCTGTTATAGGGTCCTCGCCATTATTCTGTGATTTGAACATTTCAGATTTCTTTTCTGAATCTTCATTTCCTTTGCTGCTGGTGTCACAACACTTCCCAGCAAAGTCATCTTCCTCTGTCTCATATTTGGTTTTCAGTTTCTGATAGATGCTGTCTTCTGTTTCATAAGAGTAGCTTTCATTTGACACTTCTTTATTTAACTTATGAAAAAAGGTGGGGCACTTCTCATCCTCTAACCATTCCTGTCGTTTCTCAGATGCCTCAAAAACTTCTCCTTTGCATTTATGTTCTGTGGCCAGCTTCATTTTTCCAAGTTCTTTTTCATCAGTTATCCTCTCAGTCCAGGCAGATTCCTCAAAATTCTCCTTCTGAGTACTCTCAGATTGCTTTATGCCTATTGGAGAATTACTTTCCTGCTTCATTGGGCTTGGAGCTGTTACACTAATCGGGGACCTTTCGTTTCTAATGTTTCTAAGAGAACTGTGCTGCTCCTCTCCAAATGGCACTCTCTGCACCCTAGGGTCACAGCTAAGATTATCTTCAGAGGCGGCACTATGTATACTCCGATCTGAGTCACCTGACCTGACAGACATGTCATCTGTTGAGTTCATGGAGCAGGTAGAAACTGCGTCCAGACTCAATTGAGAATGTGCTGAAGCATGTGTTGGACCTTTGCCCTGACCAAAGTAGTAGTAGTTACGTTCCATCTGATCTTCAGTGCTGCTGGAGTATCCTACTTCTAGTAGATCAGCTGGCATAGATCTAGGGGTGCCATAAGAATCACTGGGGAGAGGACCTTGTTGACTATCAGGACATGGAGAGTCCTCCATTGCCTTTAAGTTACCCCTATATTCCTCTCCCTTTTTTGGCTGATTTCGCTTGTTACCTTTTTTGTTGGCCATAAGAGCTTCTGAGAGCAATAATTGTTGGACATTGTTGGAGATGTTCTCTACCTGAGATGTCAGAGCATTAAGGCTCCACAAGCTCGGGTTAGAAAAAAGCTTCTCAGAAAAACGGTCCTTCATAGAACTGGAGTAGCTCTGAGATTGGTGATTAACACTTGGGGATGGGTGGGTGTGTGGAGGCATTAACATGCTTGGATCTTGTAGATTCACAGAAGAAGAGGAAGGGTTGATTGGTTGGCCATACTGGAATGTGTCAGGATTGGGCATTAAGGGAGAAGGTGTGGAGCTATATGAGGGTGACCTACCCACAGACCTTGCAGGTGAGTGGCTGGAGCTTGGACTGCAGTTCTGGTAATACTGTTCAGGTGACCTCACAGAAAGATCGGTTATACAGTAGTTTTGTTGGGGCTGATTATAATGTGGGAACTTTTGAAGACTCTCTGGTGTACCCGACATTCCCTGCAAGGAAGCCTGCTGTTCAAACCCACCTCTTGAAGGAGGCTGTTGGTAGCCATAATTATTCTGTGGCCGATAGCTGCTCTGCTTCAGACTACTGTGGTTACCCATCTGCCTTGAATACTGGGCATTAAGTGGCATTCCGTAGCCACTTTTGTAGCCATGAGGAATTGGATTGCATTTCTCCAAGTAAGATGATGAGGTGGAGGAGGGTGGTTGGGAGTGTTGAGGGAAATGAATGTGGCTCTGTGGGTACATTAATGGAGATGGAGTAGGATTGGGAGGATGACCTTGCTGATGGGGGCTTGTATATACAGGTGCAGAGGGTTGGGAGGGGAGATGGCACTGGCTTTGAGAAATGGCTAGCATGTTCTGCTCAAGGTATTGGGATGCACCACTGGCTCCAGGCTCAAGATGACCCACAATGTCCTGTTCATACTGAGATATCTGACCAGACTCATCCCACTTCTGTTGCAAGTGTCCCTCACTCATGTACTGGGATGAATATCCAGAATTCATGTGGCTACTGTAGCCAGCCTGCAGGTGCTGGCTTGGAGCTTTTCCTCCTCTGTATGATTTCTTGCTCTGAGCTGAACTGCTGCCATAGCTGGGGTAGGGCTGCTGCCCATAACAGTCCTTAGAGCTTGTTCCTGCTGTTGGCATCCCTGCAGCAGAAAGAGCGTGCACCTCATAGCCCTGTCCGGTCTGGCTGTGATGTCTGTAATTCTCAAGGCGAGATAATTCATGGGGTTCCTGCTGATAGCAGCGCTGGTTGCCCTGGAAACCACCCCGCTCTCTGAAGGACTGCATGTCTTCAGCTAGGGTGCTCCTTTGGAGAGAGAGAGAGAGAGAGAGAGAGAGAGAGAGAGAGAGAAATAGAAATAAGACATGGAGAGAGAATACTTGCTGGCATGCTTTATCTTTTCTGTCTGATATTACCCAGTTATATGTTGCAATCAGTCACATATGACAATTTTAATTTTAATACAAACATAGTTTACTCAGCCATTCAGAAAATCAAAAATCTCCATTTTTAGCAACACAGAATGTCATTTTCTTACACCAGCAGTACTCAATCATCAAAGCCCTTCTTTATATCTGGGAATTTCAACATTCTGCATCAATTGTCATTGATTATGTATTATTGTTTCAAAATATTAAACACATGTAGTGTACCTGAAACATCATGGTATTGACAACATCTTTATGAGTAACTTAATAACTACCGAATAAATGAGGAATATTAGATCTGAAAACATTCTAGACTCTGGATCCCAGTGGTCACCTTGGGCATAGTTTGAGAACTGCTTCTTTAAAAGGATCATCTATTAATTAAACATTTTCCAAAGCCTTATAACCAATACACCTTCTTATGGGGTTGTCACTAAAGACATGCTACATAATCTCAAATGTTGTTCAGCTTTTGTGTAGTACACAGGTAATAACAAAAGCTTTTGTCCTGAATAGCATGAACTGTCATCCAGATAGCCAGGAACAAGTGCTTGTTTTATGGTGGTATTGAGGCACTATAAAGGGAAACTTGTCACCTAGAGACAGTGCAATAGAAGCTCTTCACTTGCTGTCCTCCAGCACTGGGAGCCTATCAAGGGACAACCACCTGGTCCCATCAGATGTTCGCATTACTCATCTCACTAGCACTCTGTCTGAAGTCACCAGGCCCCTGAGCTTGCCGTTCAGCAGTGCCATAGCAGCTTCCCAGGAGGCTGCCAGCCATCTATTACTAGTTCAGTGATGCTGCTGTGCTTGTTTACACAATGACCCAAATTACATCACTTGGGATCCAAGCTCCAGGACCTCTAAGATGCATATGACATGCAGTGAAATGTACAAGTGGTGCATTTTTGTTGCATATTTAAATAGGCACATCCAATTAGACCTTTCCAAGAAAATGTAGGTCTTGACCAGCACTTTCTATCCTAGCTATATTAGATGACATCCTAGTTAACCTAACAAGCAGATTTTTTTTTGTACAGTTCAGTGCTGGATAGTGTTTTTGGATATCATGCTACTTCCTATAAAAATAATTTAAGTAATTTCTTTTCAAAGAAAATCATAGACGTTGATTTTGCTTTCCACATGTCAGCATATCATAATGTTCCAAAAATAGTAAATAAAAATAAAATCTTATAATATTAAGAATATTATTAGTTATAACTAAGTTAGTAGAATAGGGACTTAGTACAGTAGCTCTGCACATTATGCTTTGTAGAATAAGTCTAATGGCTGGATATTGAAGGGGATTATATCTCTGTACTAACACAAGGCCATAAGCTAGGTATTATCCTTTAATTAAAATAATCAAAGCAATGGTCACTTCATAAGAAAGGCCATTATGACAGTTGTTCTTCCCCACTGTGCTGGGTTTGAAATCTAATAAACCAGTCCGATATTTTGGTATTCACCATTCCATTATATAACACCTGGGGTTATGGAATTAGTGAATAAGGACAATTTACAGGAAATGCAACCAACATCATTTTACTGAAGAAAGAATACATGTAGTGACAAACATATAGGAAACATGGTACACAAAAATAAGATGCTGTTTTTTTTTTTATTGTTAAAAAAGCCAGGAGAAATTAGTTTTGACAGGGATGTGTATGAAAAGTGTGTGATAAAGGAGTTTCAATGAGTCAGAACCATCTTAACTTGGTTTCAGCACCATGGTCAGCAACTTAGCACTTCACATAGCATCCAAAACACAAACAATGCACTTCCACCAGGAGCAGTATCCAACTGACAATGGGTGGAGAAAGTTGACAGTTGGAAACAATTCACTAAGGGGCTTGTTATACTTCATCAGAACTGCCGAGGGAAAGCCCTGAGGTTTCGTAGTCTTCAGAACATTAGGAAGATCATAGCTATCCATCAAAAAGGGTGTGTAGTAAACAGCAAGGTGTGATTATATGAAAGTGCACATTTTATTGTTGTCCATTCAAATAAAACAGATTGTATGTTGACACAAGGATAACAATGTTGCCATTTTAGCTGTGGTGGCCTCATCCAAGGAAGATGCTCGGAGTTGAAAGGGGAAAAGTTTGAAAAATTTATTAAGTTAATTCCCTGTAAATATCTGCACTGAAATATTTGGATTGATTTGTAATTCATTTCATGTATTAGCCAAATATAATGCTGTGGAGGAGATGGAAATGAGATTGGACACTTTCAACTGGCTGCACTGTCTTGGCCAAGTGCAAGGTCTGTTTCCCACATGTCATTTTGACCGACAGAGCTGAAGGTTTCAATCTGACCTTTTGAAGGAACTGACCTACACAACAATTACTGAGAAAAGAAAACCTTTTGGACACTGGCCACTTGAAATGTTCTGGAACAGTCTGTTCTGATTTAGCCTATTTCAAATCCTGTTGGTCAGTTCTACGATGAATCTATTTAGTACGGATGTTCTTAATTAAAGAGGGTATTACTGGACGATAGACGGAGAAATGCTTCTATTTTTGGTTTACTGGTATTAAAATGTGCCCTGCTTTTTTCTTTTTAAAGAATCACTATTGCGGAGTAAAAAATTGGGATGTGTTACATCAGTGGATAATTGTTTTATGTTGGGTTTTATAATTGATTGCTACAAACACAAAATCTTTCTATGACACTTCTGGCTGAATGCCAGCAGTTAGTAAGGTTCAGACAACTTTCTCCATTAGAGGGTTATAAATGTCGAGCCCGGGTATCACTGGCATGGCGACACTGAGTGGAGTGATTGCACTTACTTACTGTCCCTACTGAGAGGAGGCTGTTGCCTGTTTCATTAGTACCAGCAGTGTCCATGGCATCACAGCTCAACATATGGAATGAGGGAGACAAAACTCAACCTATGGTCGTTTAAGCTTTCTCTCTACCAGCGATTTTTACTCCCCTGCTTCAGTGTGTGGGCATGCAGAAGTGTGCATAATGTGCATGTTTGAATGTGTGTGTTAAAAGAGCAATGGAAAGACAAAGACATGTCCATAAGTGTGTCCAGTTGCATCCATACTGACCTAATAAGTGAATATGAACTACATGTTTGAAGCAGGGAGTGAGCAGCTTTGTGGGACAGTCTTGTAGACTAAACAGAAATAAACACACCGTTGCTGGCATGCAGCATCCAGGCCTAATAACTCCCATTTTTACCATACTGAAAAAAGTACCCTGGCATGGGAGCCAAATTTACATATGTAACCAAGAACTCAGCAGCTGTCTTGGGAATTTCAGAAAGTGTGTGTGTGTGTGAGAGAGAGAGAGAGAGAGAGAGAGAGAGAGAAAGAGAATGCTTTAAATTAGGGCAGCGGGCTGATTGATTTTCTGGTGCACAAGCAGAGAAAGGAAGGTGGTAGAGTGAGATTGAAAATGAAAGAGGGTGGGATCTTAGCAGGTAAGACTGCTATGCTCTTGTCTCTTGGTCCTGCACTCTACTGAAGTAGTGGCCACACTTTCTCTGCAGGGGCGTTCCAGCTGGGCCCATACACTCCCACTCTCCTGCACTGCACCTTGTACTACTGCTGCATTTTCCGTGCCAAAGATTGCTTACATTGATCTCTCAGGTGGAATGAGGAGTCTCAAATGCTGCTTGTGCTGAGGGATTATTTTCTTTGAGACAGACTTCATCAATAATACCGGTACAAAGGCACAATGACATTACTGGCCTGAAATGCTATATGCCTTGCTGCGTTCAATAAGGGCACAGTCATTTATTTCTTCCTGTGAGGCTCACTGCTCTGCTCGCTCTCCCCACCACTTCAACTCACCTAATTGATGATGCAGAACGATTGCAGTGTCACTCACGCTAGCTCTTTCTTCCCCACCATCTTTCTCCCCTCCTCTTTTTCTCTCCATTCATTTCAATTCTCTTTTGTTCACTGTCTCTACCTCTCTCTTACTAACACATTCTTCTGTTACACAATTTCTTCACTCTTCTGTAGTCTACTTTAAATACAAATTGAACTATTAAACCCACTCACCCCACCCCAGAGGACATGATGGTGATGACCTTGGGAATCTGGCTGTTGCTGTCACATGTGATTTGCAATACACAAACTTCCTTGAAAGATAAAGGTGATTCTACTACTACATTCAAGTTAATGCAGTGCTACCAGCTCCAAGCCCACTCATGTCTGAGATTACAATTTCCAGGATCCCTGACTATCATGGTATTGGGTCTGCATCAATAATCCAAGCCACTTTGAACCGATTTATCAGAGGGCCTTGCCAACTGAAGCTCGTTTTTGTGTAGCAGTTGAACCACTTTAAATGCTTGGCTCCTTCCTCTTGTGTATGTTGGTCAGAAATAAGTCTGAATAATGGAATTGGCTAAGATTCAGTCTTGCTGCATACAGAATGTGAGTTACATGGAGAAGGGGCAGTGGGACAGGTTTGTTTGTTACCCAAGGACAAGACTTGGGAATATTTGTTCTGAAAACCCATTTCTGCCAAACCTAGCCAACGCTAAAAGCCCTTGTGCCACAGATACACTGTGTATGTGAAATCAGAGCAGGGCCTGGATAAATCACAGGGAACAGGTGAGAAGGAGAGAGGGACAAAGAGGAGGGGCTAGGTAAAATGGACGAATGAGGATTGTTGATTGTTGATTGTTGTCGAGCAATTTTTTGCAATAATTTTTGTTCTTTTTTCCCCCTTCCTGTTGCCACTTGAAAGAAAATTGATTTGTCAAAGCTTCCTATGCAGTTAGCAAATGCCATTTAAGGGTTTTGTTAGACTGAATGGTAATTCTTCTGTAATATAGTACTTGAGTCCACCACTGGTAGAGAAATTATATACCACTCTTACATGCGCCTTATATGTTACAAATGTAAAAATGGACAGGAAAGCATGAACGTTGTCTCTCTGATAGGAGTGGTAGAGGGTTGACCAATGTGAGCATACTTTTTTTAAAAGGATCCGCTGATGTGATTGCACTGTCAGACATGCTTTCTTTGATGCCTGGGAGAGTCAGCAGTTTGGAGGGTGAGGCTTAAGACAAAGGGATTCCAGAGCTTTAGCTTATTTATTCCCTTCCTTCTCTCTCACACACTCCCTCCCTACCATATCCCTCCCTACCTTCTGTCTGTTGTGTGGACTGGCTGGGGACAACGTCTGGACAGGGATGGGTGAGTGTGAATGTGCTGGTGGAGCACAGCCAAGCCAGCAGAGGGAGATGAGGATGACAGGAGCCTTTGTTCTCTGTTGATGAAAAGCCATACTGGATCCCCGCTCCCGCACAGACAGACATTAGGGCACATCACAGGCAACCAGTGCGGCATGATTAGATTAAACCCAGGCCAAAATTACTCTGCTCGCCCTAATTAAACTTTAATCTCCAATACCACACAGATTACCTGCATCATAATTGAGTGTAGGAGCGGAGGGCAGAGATTTTTAAAGAGGGCTTTTTGAGAGAGAGAGAGAGAGAGAGAGAGAGAGAGAGAGAGAGAGAGAGAGAGAGAGAGAGAGAGAGAGAGAATTTAATGCTGGCTGAAGGTCATGTCCCCCTGCAGGGAAAAAATCTTTCTCCTTTTCACCATTTTTTCCCCCTTTGTGGATAGAGGACAGTCAACTCCACCTATGGCTGCTGTCAGACTGAGTGTCCTCTACACTTGGGTCTATGCACCTCAAGTCTACACAATAGCACTGCAGTCCTTTGCCTCCTGCCATCCCACCTTCCTGCAGGACTCATGGCCTCATTCTTCTCCATTTTAGAAAAGCATTCAACATATTTCCTCTGTAGAAGTGTGTGTGAGTGTCCGTGTGCACACAACTGCATGCAGAACTGTGATTGATGGAGCTGATTCAGAGAAAGGACAGCAGGTGTCTACTCCCTCCCCCATTTCATGCCACAGTCCAGAAGGTTATGGGCGATATAAGAGGTGCAATTTTCTATCTTAGAGCCTGCCGATGTCCTTTATGTCCACAAAGGTCCCGTTGCCACAGAGATGGGCTGCGGCTGGTTGAACACAGGTTCTGAAAAGCACAGCGGATCAAACTCCTTGCCAAATCTGGCGTTCCTGCCTAAAAGCTTCACAAAGCTCTGATTACAGTTTGTCTGGCTTGCCTATAGACTCTCATCAGACACTAATGTTTTTACATGCGACTTTGTCCAGTGCGTTAACATGGGTACAGGCAAATGTGAAATGGTGTGCATTATACAGCCTAACTGAGTAGTGTACTGTTTTCAAGACAGAAGTATCAGTTTGAGGGAGCAGAACATGTGCGTGTTTTTGTCTGTGTCTTGTGCATGATATGCTGTGCAGGGAAAGCTACCTGAGGGTCTGCATGCCCTTCAGGATCCTGCCTGGTTATCCTTTGGATGGCTGAGCAAGAGGACTGGGCCAGTTGAGCCTTGCTGGAGTCAGCAGCATGTGGCCAGACTCCATGTCCACTAGAGCTCATCACATCACTCATATAGCTCCAAAACACAGCATTACGAAGATAAAAACTGGAAAGACATCTGTTGCACCCTACTAATTTCCATAAAATAAAAAGGTTGATGCAGTACCAATAAAGACATAGACTAAAATGTATTTTGGTACACACAGATCTTTGATCCCCAGATGATCGACTCACAATGAAAAAAAGATTATCTACAAACACCATGTGCATTCCAAATCTGGTAAATGCAGGCACCAGGATCCTCAGAGATTAAGCTTTGGAAGAGGCAGCAGTGGCAAATTGTGTGCTGTGTTGCTTTAACATGGAGCATCAGCTCAGCCACGCACACACACCTAGTCTGACAGCTCAGGGCTTTGAGGCAGGAGAGCCATTTCCCCCTTGCACAAGAGACAGCATGAGACGAAAGACAGAGAGAGAGAAGGAAACGAGTGTGAGAGAAGAAAAAGACAAGAAATGGAGGAGGAAGAAAAGAGAGCAGGGAAAAAGAATAAACAGAGGGAGGTGGTGTGGAAGGGGTGCTTTGTGGCTCTGAACCGTGAAAGCAAATGATGCTGTCGCCCCGCTAAGTCTCAGAGCAGAAGGCACACGCAGGCGTGAGGGAAGAAAGCGGCTCAACGGCGCATGAGAGAGTTCAGGGCTGTAACGCGGTTCTGCCTCTGATCGGCTCACCAAACATGCCGTTGGCCAGTCCCAGCCATAACTGAGAGTGCCAGTGGTTTGAAGAGAGTAGTATACAACACCTGCTGTGGAGGTGCAGCACGATCTCCATAAGCCTGCGGAGTCAGGTGCACACCAACCCGTGTCAAGAATTACTGATTGGAGCCTGATACAAACAGCGCACAACCCCCCATTTGCATCAGATGCCTGATTTGCATGCATACGGGGTGAAAGAAAGGACTGGTGCATGAGATACACACTGTCTACAATTGAAAGGAGAGAAAGAACATCTTTTCAGCTGGTGTCATTCAAACCTTCCGTTCTGCCTCAGTCCTGTTCTTGCTTGGTTTTGATCTCTTTCGTGAGCATAGGCAGCACTTCAGAGAGCTGCACTGAGACCTCCATTAAAATTCTCTCACCCTGCTCTCTGCATAAGGAATAGGTGATGACAGGGAAGTGTTTGTGTGCGCGTGTGTAAGTATTTGCTTCAGCTGGCGGTCCCTCAGTTCAAATGCATTAATTTCCTCTAAAGCATCCATTCTCCCATGTAGGCCTGTCCATAATGCCTCCTTAGTTCCCTTTCTCAGCACATAGGGAATATACTCTACATACAAAAACAAGAACATACCGCTGGATATGTAAATGAATAGCCTACATACATAGACTCTGAGATTTCTTCAACCAGTCTATCTTGTTTATTGGGCTTATAAATCCACCTTCATACTGTGTTTTCCTTCTGTTCTCTTTTGTTTCATGTCTTTGCCCAGCTGACAACCCACATCTGACAGAGAATAATAACCCTACAATTGGGCACACACACAAACAATATACATCCACTCTTTCTCTTCTTACCCCTACCACACGCAAAAATATGTGCATAGACCTCCCCCACTGCCTGTAAGCTCTTTCACCCTGGCTGGAGAAAACAATATTTGCATGTGCCCATGTGCAGAACTCCATCAGTCTCCATTGGGGACTGTTTTCTGGCTGTAGGAGGCAGGTCTCTCCCTCTCCCCCACACTTAAAGCTCATCGATTCTCTCTCCCACCTCCAGCCTGCGTTTATTAACATGCCCCATCACCGCCAAATCGCTCCTCATCTGTGCTGGCGCAGCTCATGCAATTAGCCGCCCGCTGCCTCGGGGCCGGTGTGAGCGAGCGTGTAATACTGATGCCGTTCTCACACCTTAATGACACAGACTGGACACCGAGGCATGAGGTGGAGGCCAAGAGAGCTAGCCAGGGTTCCAGTTGGTTTATTGGGCAAGATTATTTTGCTTTAGTCAGGTGCTGCTGAAAACGAACCGGGGTTGACATCAGCCTCGTTACCTCAGAGACGGGGTAGGGGGTGGGGAAGAGGGGGGGTTTAGTCTGATGCATGTTCGCTAATGAGCTGTGACGGATTGATCTCCTGGAAGATTCTAGAAAAGGGAGAGAAATGAGACAATACAGTCTGTTCACGCGAAGATGTGGGGGTGTGCAAAATAGGGCAGCGGTGAGGAGCTTGAGCTGAAGAGGATAGGTCTGAAGCTCCTAGGGAGGGACGTACTGCGGGACAAACCCGTTATTTTTAGGGGTGACTCAGAGTGTGTGTTTACCAGAGAGAGACCGTTATACTGTTTCGGTATAACCCCTTGTTTCGTGCCGACGGCACATTTGCTAAACATGCCTTCTCCTTTACCTTACCTCTTTTCAAAGGATTCAAACATTTTTGCCTTTCATCTTGTCATTATTATCCTTCTGCCCCACACATTGAGCACTGTTTAAAAAATGCTTCACCCTTCAGCTGGAACAGAAGAGGACAAAGAGCATGTGAGCTACGTCCAAAATGTACAGCCTACTAGACGTTAAAACACGTACCACAATAACTATAAGATCATATTAGTACGTGTGAAAATCCGGCGCCTAGACTCACCCACGCCAACAACTATATACCACACACAGCTCCTGGTTGCCTGTACAAGCTCGACTGCGGTCATCTCGCCTCTTCGTTTTATACGGCGCTTATTTTTGGCTGCTTACGTCATCGCCCGGGAGTGTGTGAGCGCGCCAATCACTGCCGCCGTCTGACAGAACGCCTCAGGGTGCTAGCGAGTTAGCTGAGGTGTTTCTTTCGTCGCGCTGCCGTTTTCGTCTCTGTCAGAATAACTGTCGCACTTACGTCGCTATCAAACTCGTAAGTAGGCTAGGTGGGTCGATTTTTATGACCTGAGGGCGACATTAACAGCGGCATCAGAGCGTCTGCTTTGCCGCTTCCGCCTGCCTCGACCAGAGATAAACAAGCGTGCTCACGACTGAGGGAGGGAGAGGTAACCATGGCAACCGGCGAGCTCTTTTTTTTTTTTTTTTTGAGCTGCTTGTCCTCGAGGCGGCACAATAACAGGTTTCAAGGCCGATGTCACCCACTCCCTTATTTTCAAAGAAAGCCAACAAATAATACTAAAACCAACCAAACCAAACTTATTATGTACATAAAAGCGATGACACGAAAGGATTATGGAGAGGATCTGTTTCTGTGAACACACTTAGTATTCACTGGGGTGTGGGTTAGGGTTAGGGTTTTAACTTCTTCTTCTTTTTTTTTTTAAAAGACATTTGGTGGCAAAAGCACACTCATAAAATTATGAAAATGAATAAATAGTGTTTGTTCCCTGGGGCAATATGAATACCTGCTCTATAGTTCCTATTAATCAAGGGATTTGGTCGAAACTGAGAACCACAGCCGTGACCCTGTGTAGCCTGCACACTTCTAGGCAAGGCAATGGCTGAAAATTACACAGCGTCATCTCTTCTTTATACGTCCGGATTTTTGGGTGCTCTCTCGGCGCAATCAATCTTCGAAGGCGAAATGGACACTCTTTTGAGAGTAAGTCTAAGAGAGCTGTCTAGTTGATAGTCTGACCAGCCGTCTAATGGTCAGACATCAGAAACATTGAAGAGCACTCCATCCTCATCAACAGCAAAATTGAGACTCACGACATATAGGAGGGAAGATATTGAAAGGTGAGGGTAGAAGCAGGGCCTAGAAAAAGGGGAAGACAGAGTGAAACACAAAAGAAATGAGGTACATGTATAGAAGGAGAATGATTGTGAATTCAAGGCGAGTAGTGTACAACCTGCAAGCCTTATCAATGCATCTGCCGTCCATCCAGCCGAGCGGCACAGTCTCATCTCCGCTGTGATTGCGCCCTATCTGTCCTATCCCTCTCTTTCTGTAATGTCTGGAGTGAGAGGGGAGGGAGAGGATGACAGGGTGCACATCACCAATACAGCAGGCAGCTCTGAGGGAGGCCAAGTCAGAGACAAGGCAATAAAGCAGCGCACCGCTTTTCCAATGCAGAATCCATATACGTACCTCTGAACCCTAACATGATGAAAGCCAGCGCAGCAGGACCACTCTCATTAAAACACACCAACGTTAACGCTACCATTATTAGCCTGCTTGAGTCACCCGTTCGCTTTTTATTTATTTATTTTTTTTATAACTACCGCCCACAATAAAGCTTTAGTGCCTTTAAAGGGATTCTGGCAAAGGACAAACATAAATGTCCTATTTAGGATCCAGTCTAATGTGTTTGTCATTGATGGGGGTTCATATCCACTGACGCTAATTAGCATCAGTGCAGAACCACCCTCTTTTCTCTGGCACTGACATTCGATTCAGAAGTTAGGATATGGGGGTGTTTATTGACATCTTCGCTCATGTAATGCTGCTAGAAACTGACACAATGCCAGGTGTGGGCCAGAGCAGCAGCGGGGATCAGTAATTAACCTCCCTTCGAAAGAGAGGGAACACAAAGGTGACGGTAATACACTTGAAACCACCCCCACAACACACACACCATTGTTTCAGCATTCATCGATGAGGCACAACTGCAAGGAATACTAAACAACTGGGATTTATATGAGCTATGAGGTGGTGTGTTGCTGATTTGAGATCAGTTGTGTTTTGAAAATATTACACTGAAGGTGC